>NC_082595.1:53045971-53359213 GCF_030936135.1 Gavia stellata | reverse complement strand
CAAGAATCAGCATGGGTCCAGCTCCGCATTCCCTAAAATCTGTCTTATCTAATTTTTCCATATCTGGGCTATCTTTGTTTATTACTGTGCAGCACAGAATCAGCTGCAGACAGGATTGTTCAACAGAAAGGAAATAAGATTGCATTGTAGAAGTGGTCTAAAAAATGTAGGCACATGCTGGTAACAAAAAAATCTCATTCACCCAGGATAAGATGGTTTGGCCTCCCAAAGAAAAAACTTGGAATGAAGTAAATCCCTAAAAAAGATGACCTCAGAAAGAAAACATCAACTCACACTCATGCTTTGTTGCTGTTATTTACATTTCCAATAAAATCAAACAGTGGTAAATTTGAACTGTGGACTATGTAAAAAATTCTCTGCCTGGAAGATTATAAACACATGAAATTCAAACCCAAATGAAAACTGGTAATAAAGAAAAAAACCCCAATATCAGTCCATAAACACAAGCTCTCAAGTCCATTTCTAGCAGTGCTGCAATTACTTAACCAGATGTCAAATGTGCCAGGTCAAAAATAAGAACAGCCTTCTTAAAGGCAGACAACGTGAAACTTTTAAAACCATAATCCATCCCTCTGAAAATCCATCAGAAAATTGTACTAACAAACCTCCCAGGGCTCTAAAAATGTGAAGTGATGCATGACTGCAATGGAATTCTAAAATTGCCAAGTGATTTGAAGGAGGTTTTACATATATATATATACATATATATACACACACATATATTAGAGAGGAAAATTTCATACAGTTAAAAAAGTTATCTCTGGCATATAGCAAGCACCTGAAGGTGTGAGAACCCACTCTCAGATTTGGCTACTGATTCTTCTCCTGATGAAGTGCAGCAACGTTGCGGAGTCACATCTAATGAAAAGTGCTTTGTCAGCCTGGACTTCGCAAGAACTCATGAATATGCGAACCCCATCCCATTACATTCATATCATGCTCTGCCCAGTGAAAAGAGCCACTACGTACTGAGGCACCCTTATTTCAAACAGCAGCATCTTGTGTACTTAAAAGCTGCTCCTGATACAACTAAAAGCCAAAATTCTTGCATACAGCAAAATTTTTCCAAAGAAGCTAGTGTGTTGTGCTCTGACATTCTGAAACCTGTTCTTGGAAAAGATTACTGTAAAATACTAATGTCTTTACAGCTTTCCCCCCTGCCTCTTTTTTTAAAGGCGCAACAACTGAAAAGTTGGTCATACTGGGCCTATATCTATGTAGTGGTTATATTATCTTCTGCTGCTTTCATTTAGTATAAATTATATTTAATACACTAAATACATGCTTGTAAAAGTAGACAAACACAAGTCATCACAAGAACACACACAACAAAAGCTATTCAATAACAGTGCATTTCATTGTATCTCTTATTAGGCATTTTATGGAACATGCTTAACACCTTAAAATGTAATACTAAGCATGCCTACATATTTCACAAAAATATAGAAAAAAACAATTAAAATGCAGCAAGGCCAATTTGATAAACACAGTATTATTAGCATAAGCTTCTTTCTTTGTTAAAAGCTTGATTCTGACATTCCTACAGATACAGGGCAGAATTCTGCTCAGAAAGCAAATACCGCTTTAAATCAATGGTGCTGTTTATGAAGTAGGCCTGCTCAGCACTAACGAGTAATGAAACTCGCCCTTTGTGATTTAACTGTGCAACATCAACTACAGCTGAGGAAGTTATAGTTGATTAATTCATATTCTAAAAAAAAGAAAAGGAGAACACTGCTGCCTCTACCCATGAGCCCATTTTGAGGTCAATGGTAACAGAAATGGGTAGCTTTCCATCCTTGCACTCTCATCTGCTGCCTGGAGCACCACCGTTAAAATTGGATTCAAACGACACACCTCTATTTTGACTGCAGTAGCATTAGAGAAGAAAAAGGGAGTGGGGGGAAGAGACTGTATTTTTCAGAAGCACTCAGGTACCATGGAAGTCCATTTGCTGAGTGATGTAGGACCAAATTTTCAAAGTTGTAGATGCGTCTAAAAGACCTACGCAGACATCGCCCCAGTGAGATTTCTCAAAGGCACCAATGTGAAATAGAAGACAAGACAGCTCAGAATTCAAAGTTAGTTATTCTGGCTACTGGCTGGTAGCGCACTGCAGCTACTGCGCTCCGAGATTATTGTGATGTACTAATTGCACGAATAGATTCATTACCAAACTGTCTCTGCCCAAATCTAACTGTTAGCTTATTGCCCAACAATCCACTGCTATTCTTGTCCAAATTCCTTAACCAACCCTGCCAAATCAGTTCTCCGTAACTTCATGCATTGCACAAGTACAAGATACGCTTCAAGTTTCTGCATACAGGGAATTCAGAACAGGTACTTCATTTTGATTGTTTGTAAAATTGCATCACTGAATCCAACATCAGAGTCATTTGTGCACTTCACTGAAACAGCTGCAATGTCATGCAGAACTGCAACATACACTGACATTTGGCAGCAGAACCCATGAGCCATCTTCACAGACTTAGAGTGAATATTCAACTGTGGCACATTGAAAAAAGTGTAGGTTTCTTGAAACCATACTAAAAATCTCAGCTGTCCAAACAAGTTTCATACCTGCATGGTTTTACATTACTCAGTTTTACAGAAATAATTGAGATAAATAATTTCAGTGGCAGAAGCCTTACCTTCCCAATTTTCTTATCAGAAAAAGTCTGAAAGGATTTTAATTACCTTTCGCTTGTCTAGACAATTTTTTATTCTTCAATCACATGTTTATGATCTTTATAAGAATGTTGCTTTTATGGAGAGTCATACTGGAACAATCCATAAAGCAGCTAAGATTGAAGAAGATGTTTTGAGAAGACCTCTTCCTCCAGATCAAAGCTGAAGTGACCTAAGATGCTTTCACTTTTCATCACTTCCCTTACGCCAGCAATAAATGTGCCAGAGTTCATTGAAGCCCTCCCTGATGCAATTTTAAATGAGCTGGCTTAAACAGAGTAAGAGACAATTAGCCGCAAGAACCGCCACTGGAAGAATACATCAATAATATCTTAAACCACCTCAGCCATTTTAAAATTGGATTTGTCCACATCCTTACTTCAGTAGAGATGTGCATCATGCTGTCAGATCACATTTCAGAGAAGGTACATAAGCCATTTTGGTTCAAGTGAATCACTTTGACAATATCAGTATAGTTAATATAGCATAAACTGGTAGAGATAAAGATGAGAAAATATTTCAGGCCAATACCAAGCACCTTGGTAGTTTACATGATTACTGTGAAAAACAGAAATGGATTTGAAAATTTAGAAATAAAAGCAGCCACAACTCACTCCTTCTGTTCTTAAAAAAATAAAATTATTTAAAAAGTGTCCAAACAGTTTATTCAAGGAAGGAAACAAACCTCTGATTCTGTTCTCAAGTTCCTCTTTTGGTATCTAGTGACTCAGGACAGAGTACCTGTCCCACTAAAAACTGCTCATAGCCCTCAAAAAACCTGGATCTTGTCTCCCAGTTTCAAAATTCTCAAATTCAGGAGCAATAGCAGCACAGAGTATGTTTCTCTATCTTGTTGTTATTAATTAAGTCCTGTTTGCTGTTCCTGAATTGCTATTATTTAGTTGCACTGGATGGGTGTGTTAGAAAGTAATGGAAGATGGATCAACAGCTGTAGTTATTATGAAAATTATGGCAGCACATTAGAGGAATTGCAGCTGCTCAATTCATGCAAATAAGAGCTACTTGACAATGACTATAATTACACAGTATGTCAAACAACATAGCTGGCGTAGAAGTAGAGAGTATGTATTTTAGAAAGCCAAAAGATTTCCATTTCATTATGTTCACATTCCCTAAACTCCTATTTAGGGATAACAGGATTCACTTTCTGTCACTGGACTCAGATACAGAAAGGTCTACTAAGTCTCCCAGGTGCACTCTCCTGTCAGCACTGCAGCTGTCAAACACTGTACCTCTCTGCATGTTTAACAGGCATTTATAATACAGCCTCAGAGGCCATAGTCAGAGCTGAGGTTCCAGTTGACCAGATGTTGTGTAGATAGAAGAAAGATCCGGCCACATCTAGTTTCAAAGCAAAGAAAGATTGCTTCTGAGTGGCTCAGACAATGCAGATACCATCGCCTTAAAGCCTGTTCCTGATACCTGGAACAGCACTGTAATACTCTAGTTTACTTTACTTAGTATTACTTTTGAATATAAGTACTTTCAGCTTGTTCTGGACAACTCCTTTCCCACTTCAGGTGCTGAGGCCCTCTTAAAGGGCACATTTCCTCCTCTTAGATAGGAACTTCACTAAAAGCTCCTCATTTTCAGAGAGGCTGCACACAGTGCTTATCCTGTTATATCTGTAGGCTGTTTGCACATCAGCAACTGTTTAAATAAAATGACATTTTATTATTTTAGTTTCTTCAAGTTCCTATTCTGCATTCAGCCTCTTTAATTAAAGCCCTCTGTTTTTCACTTGTTGTTTCATGTTGGCAAATCCCTGCACCTCCACAGAAGAAAACAGGGACAGAACCTCATTTGCTTTCCTCTGCATCTCAAACTCCTGTTTCAAAAACTGTACAGCACAATGTTACAAATAACGAACCCAGAACACAAAATACTAGACTGATGGAAAGTTTTATTTATTTATTTTTACTTATGACAGCCACATAGAGACATAAGGGGATATACAATTTTGCAGTCCTACCTCTCACTCAGGAGTGAGAAGTTGGACCCACTTGGTCTATGACACAGGCGGTTGCTAAAGCTCCTCACTGCTCTTATTTTACACAGTGATTCAAACTGTATAACCTGACAGTAAATAACCTTTCCTCTGTACTATCAGGAAACCCAAACTTTTTTCCTGTGAAGTCTGCTGACAAAGCCCAATTCCTAATGCCTTGGAATTCAGGGACCTGACTCCTGGTAAAAGTGTTACCTCAGGCTTCCCACATTTCACAGGTACAGTCATTAAATCACCGACCCAACATGACAGCTACACAAATTGTTGATCTTACCTGAAATCACATGCCGTGGTAAGTTCTGCTCCTCCTCCAACAGCTTTTCCTTGGACTAGTGCAACACTGATCAAAGGCAATCTACACAAGAGAGTTTTGTAACCAAAATTCATGCTTTTAGTCTTCTAGAAATTACAAAGGATTCAAGCAAACCATCTCTACGGTAAAAGATCAGAAAAATACACTGTTCCAACTCATTCAAATAACTACATCTTTGTAGGTAAGTAGCACAATACCAATTCAACTTACGCCAAAATGATTATTCCACAATTAATATGGAATCCCAAAATGAAACAGATGTATCAAATGGAATCAAAGTAAAGAAGATCATGTAGTATGTTATGAAAAACACATGCTACAGATTATACCTAAAAAGACTATCGGCAAGAAGGAGTGACAGGACAGCGACACAAGACCCTACAGTAAGCCAGTACTAAAGCAGTAGAAAGAGGCACGAAGAACTGCATGGCTGGGTTATCCAAAAATAATGAGATTCAGTGTGATACTTTCAGCAGCTTCTTCAGAGTGCTACTGTCTCAGTCATCAAAAAAACTTTTTTTCTGAAGGACAAAACCATCCTTTGAGGATAGCAACAATCTGTTACCTTTGATGGTGTTGTATTTAATCATGCTCAAGGTATTTAATCGTGTTCAAGGTCATTCAAAGGACAGAGGGAAGGAAGAGTATGTAGGGAGAATCTTTCTCCTCTGCCACTGTGAAATGAATACTAATCAACAGTGACTGGCTTAGGATAAGCCAAGTTCCCTGAGAAATGAAGACAACTGGTCAGTCCCAGACTTTGCATGCTGATACAGCTGTTTCGTCTTTTACTACGAAGAGACAGTTAAATTCATTGAGCAGTTTTGAAAACACATTCAGAAGTCAGCTTCCCAATCATGACCACGTTTGGTTTCACCTCTACTTTAACAGAAGCACCAACAACTTCTTATGGCCCAAGTTCACTTACCAGCTGCAGCACACTTCATACAATAACACATGGCACAAGTGAACCCACTTGAAGAGCGTAACCTCATTTTTCCTATGGTCTATGGGGAACCAGAAGATATGGGTCCAAGTCCCCTACATCCATACTCTTGATCCATTTGAGGCACCTCCTTCAGGATCACAGTCAGCCTCAGCTCCCTCTGAGGGAGATTGATCCCATCTACA
Source organism: Gavia stellata (assembly GCF_030936135.1). Classification (NCBI taxonomy): domain Eukaryota; kingdom Metazoa; phylum Chordata; class Aves; order Gaviiformes; family Gaviidae; genus Gavia; species Gavia stellata. The sequence continues at coordinate 53,353,031 of NC_082595.1, read as the reverse complement.
ATAGATGTCCCCAGACAGCAGTTCAGTGCTCCCCCTGAACCACAGCTTCAACATACTCTAAGTTAAGACATCTGAGGTGAGGGCTTAATCTTCATACATTTTCCTCCTCTTTGCTTTGCCCCATCAATTTTGATTATATGGAGCCCAATTTATACAAATGGATTGCAATTCCAATCCTGAGAATTCCTTACAGTACTACTACTACTAAGTCTCCAGTCTCCTGGGCAGTTTTACAGAATAATGTTAACTAGCAACATTTTCTCATATAGATTATTTGAAAACAAAGATTATTTATCTTCAAAGAGCTCTGAGCAGAAAAAAGACAGACTCTACCACACATGGATTTAATAGAAATGTGATTTCTTAAGGGAAACTAGATCTAAAGGGAAGGAAAAAATGTTTTTCAGAAATACCAGATGGTAGAACTGAATACATTCCTCTTATGAAGTGGGAAGACTAAATAAATACATTAAATAAATGTTACCTGCGTAGGCTGCATAAGCTGGCCCTGCTTGTTTTTTTAAGAGCTACCCATTTCCACTGAGCTACAGCAGTCAGCCTCAGAAACTTTGACAGTCTAGATTTCCTTAACTCTAGGTATCTCCTGGCCCTTCACGTATAAGCCTATAGGGGTTTTTTTTATGTAATTCAAAATTACATACTTAAGACTATGTATTTAACTTCAAACACCTTGTTGAAGAGTTAGCCAAAATATATTCCAATCCTTATAATTACTTCATAAAGAAGGGTAAAAAAAATATATTACCTCATAAGTCTTGTTAAGGTGTTTTGCATAAACATGCACATATTCATCCCATCCTACAAAGAATAGGAAATTAAAAAATGTTAAGTGAGCCTAATGAGATGCAATTAAACACACAGATGGAGTAGACAGGAGTATTCATTATATTCACTCTAGCTGGGTTTTTTCTCTTCGGTTAATCTTGCCCAAATTCCAGCCCAACCTCACTATGCACAAACAGAAAACCTAGTATAAATCAGGTTAAAAAAAAACAGAACTCAATCAATTTATGTGATTTTCAGTTATTATTAAACCACTGTTAAAAGTGATTGCAATACTGAACTTCTATGATGTGAAATTTTACATCCTTTCCTCTTAATTTCCTCTTCTCACTCCCAGTTAAACACCTATAATGCTGAGTTTTAAGTTTGTATAGGACCATAAAGCACTGCATACTTTTTACTGTTCTAAATCCATAAAGTTTTAGACAAGATACAGTTTACCAACTACATTTTTTATTGTTTGGGCCAAAAGCATTTCAGGAAGAAAACCCAAACAAACACAAAACCACACACACAAAAAAACCAGAAGATTTTTCTTACTTCCCTCCTCCTTTATGTTTTACATCAGCTTGCAAACAATAGTGAATAGCGAACAATTGTTCCCTTCTCTTCCAGTACAAGAACTAAGGGGCTACAAATAAAATAGGTTACTGCTAGGTTCAAAATAAATATTTCTTCCCACAACATGTAGTTAAACTGTGGAACACTTTGGAACACTTTGCAGCAGGGCATTGCAACCTCTAAAAGACTACACAAATTCAAGAACAATTAGATAAACTCACGACAGAAAAATTGACAAAAGGTTATTAAACATCAGGTAACACCTCTAGCTCTAGAAGTCTTAGGCACAAATTGCTGGGGACTAAGAGAATACTTTGAAGCAAAATCATTATCTGTCTGCCCTCTCTGTTCTTATAATCTCAGACAGCCAGTATTGACCAGGAACTTGACAAATGACTGGGCTAAATGACTCAGTATGACCATGGTCATATACATACTGAACTGCATACACTGAACTACACATGTGCTGTTTAATCCAGATTAAAAATAAACCACAAACGTCTGAACACAGTAGAAGTAAAAAAACAGTAGGTAACAATTTCAGCATGTCTTTAAAAAAAAAAAACAAAACACCCCCCACCCCACCCCCCCGCCCCCAACAACCAAAAAACTCTCAAACAAATGGTAAGAAGAAAAAGAAGAAACAAACATATCTTTATTGGCATTTACTAATTTCTAAAACACAGTTTTACATGGGTTGGCAAGTTAAATAATCTGCCTTAATTAAAAGCTTCTGACTCATACTTCAGGGAAAGAAAAGATATGCAGTAAGTCTTCAGTACATCTTGGAACAGGACCTTGAAATAATAGTAGGTCAACTTCAGCTGATCTATTGTCCATTTATTCATGTGTTCCCAAGACCTACTCTGCCCAACGCCAGCCAATATTATGGCGTTTAGGGACAGATCTCTGGCAGATATAATCTGCCACGACAATCACTACACAGGAATGGGTGAATTCAGTTTCACTACATTAAAGGCCTGCTTGAAAACTTCAGCACATGTTGATTTACAAAGAGGCTTTTATTTATCACCGTAGCCACCTCCTACACCTATTAAGACCAGTAACAATATTACCATTCCAAACAATCAAATCCTCTGTGATAGCTATCCTAACAGCTAAGTCCAAAACCCACACAAATATACAAGGTACCAGTTCTCAGACATGGACTTGCACAATTCCCATACTACAATCATCAGGATGAAGCGGCAAAAAAAGCTCTTCAGAGAAAGTAATTTTTCACTTCATCACAGCAGAGTCCTTGCATTAAAATTGGCCAACTCAATTAATACCAAAATCCAAAATGGTAATTAAAGATTAATGCCAGAACAGACCAGCTCAATAAATGCAGTTATGACTGAGCAGACAAAAAGAAAGGTCTTCATATTCTCATGTGGTAGAGAGATTAGGGTGTATCACATGGAAAAAATGCCTACACAGAAAAAACCCTGAAAAAAAAAATCAATTACTTAAGTCCTGGCCAACATACCCTTCAAACCTTCTTGATAAGAAAAATAAGGCTACCTGTCAGAGTGTTTTATCTGACTAAGAGAGGTGTTCACTGGAGTCCAGTGGAATAATCACATTTTCAGCTCTAATGCTGTCCTTGGAGTAAGAAGAAAACTAACAAGCAGAAAGTGAGGTAAAATGCAGTATGCACTACATATGGATGAAAAGTATTAATAGTTTGCGGTGGGGCTAGGGGAGGCAGGGAAGAAGAAAGTCACCTTCGTAAAGTAGAAAACTGTACCACTAGCTCTTTTTGCTGCAAGAGCTTAGAGTCCACTTTCACTACAGACAGAACAATATTTCCAGACCATCTCCAACTGCTTGAAAGTCTTCCCGCCGTGGCTTACTGCTCGGGAACCTCTGTCCTAGGGCTTCTAGACAGGGACCAAGGAAAGTGAAATTCTCCTTCATGCTTCTTTCCTCTCAGATATCCTTTCAAGAGCCTCTCCTGCTTTTCAGCTAGCCAGCTTTTCAAGTCTCACTCCTGAATAAGGTTATTGCTCTTGGGAACCAGGCTTACAAGGATAGAAAGAATTTTATTTTTTTTTAAATTCCACTATTAATTTGCATTTGTGATTTGGTCACGCAATGTTAGCACTCGCCAAAGAGGAACAGGCAGGGGATCTGGGCTTGTTCCAGGGTTAGGGACAAATGAACATGGGAAGAGGAGGGCGAAGAGGAGGGCGAAGAGGAGGGCGAAGAGGAGGGCGAAGAGGAGGGCGAAGAGGAGGGCGAAGAGGAGGGCGAAGAGGAGGGCGAAGAGGAGGGCGAAGAGGAGGGCGAAGAGCCACTAGGGGGCACGAAAATCCTTCAGCATTCTTGGCCATTATTCTGCCCTTCCTGCATTACAGGGAAAGGCAAACTGTATTGTAAATTATGAAATATACAATCTTCACTCATCCAACTGGTTGAATAAAATAAAACTGTTTTCTGTAATTACTAAAAGCTATGGGCTAAAGCAGCCTTGCAAAAACATAAAGGAAAAACATACCAGTTCAGGCACGAAGCTATTCACTTTTTTTTTGCTTTAGGGGATGCCTGTGAAGAGAAAACTTAACCTAATGCTCTTTTAACCTGAACCCAGACAAAACTCTCATCTGCAGCGAGTTAGAGAGCAGAGTTCTGCAAGACTAAAGAACAGCAAATGCTATTGCTTATTCTATCAAAGTTTTATTTAATAAAGACTATTAAATCCCACCAAACAGATGGTTTAGGAGCTGCTATTATAAAGAAAGTCTCAGTTCGGGATAAATAGTTTGAACTCTCCCAAGGAAATAGAAAGCAACCATGTTTAACTATGCTTGGAGCATTTCTGGTGACTCTTAAACTTGTATTTCAGTACTAGCATGAGATCTAGATTCTTTGCAAAGAATTTTCAACAAAGTTATAAATAATACCTACGCATTGCATTCTCCCCTGTATATCTGTTATGGACCCTAATCCTTACAAGAGCCCTCTCTGCCACTGCAGTGGCTACAAGTAATTTGTATAAACATAGAATAGTAAATGTCAAAGACAGTATGGAAGCAGAATCACTGAGAATTACCAAATGCAGAACTCTGAAGGAAAGCCTAGACTGAAGATGAGAAAAGAATTGGCCCATGCTTGGTTTCAGCTCCTTTTCTGTTGCTATAATGCTAAAATAAGCTGAAAATTTCAGAATAAAAAAAGGTCAATTAAAAAAACTCCCAAAAATCACAGATACATCTGTATTTTTAAAATGACCAGTCCTTATAAAGCATCCAAATGAAAACTCCCAAAAAAACATTTATATCTATGAAGCATGGTGTCTCCATATTAAGAACAGCATACCTCTCACGGTGTTCCACAAAGGAAACAAAGCCTCCTGTACCTTTTGAAAACTGAACCATCCTATTTATTTTATAAGGCCAGAAATATTTAAGACATTGTGGGTTTTTACGATATTTAGTTTCATCAACAGAAACAAATCATCACTAAAGACAAATACCAGATTAATGAGTTTTTGAATTGGTGTTCTCACTGGAATGTTCAATTAAGTGTTTAATTTGTGTGGTTAAATCCTGAAAACCTGAAGTGGCCACAAAAAAGCACCAGGATGCCAGTTACCACAACTGCAAACCAGGACGTAAGAGCAGCACAGGAAGGCCCCCTTCCCCTGTAACTGACAATGTCCTATTTCACATATTGCCGAGAACCGCATAGTAACCCATAAAAAGAATTGCAGCACATGTGAAAGTTGTCAAGACTGGGTGGCATGAGTCAAAAACTGCCATCAAACCCTGACCTCTTCAACCCTGTTGTTACACACATGCAGGTCCAAGCACAGTTTTGACAAAATTAAAACCTTTCTGTAATAGCAGCCATGCTGCTTAAATTTGGTTTTGACTTTATAATATATAAGAAATTAGTACTTGTATCTGCTTTTAAAGGTCCAACTACTGAAGCACAGGTTATTTGATGTGTAAATTCACCGTATACTGCTCTGAGAAACTGAAATGACATTTTTAAAAGAAAAGGCTAAAAAGAATATGTAACATAGGAATTCAGTTATGAATCAATTACAATAACACTTAAGGCATGGCTTAAAGGGTCTGCCAGCTTTTTTTGAACCATTAAAAGCTCTATTCTGTGACTTACATGTAAAACTGCAGCAGAGGCATAGTACAACATGTCTGTCTGAAAGGGATCTCAGAATATCAGAAAGCTGATTTTTCTTCAAAACTTAATTTGTATCACTACTTGCCTGGGAGTTGGATATTGCTTTGACAGCATTCAAATCAGATCCTGAGCAAAAGGTGTTTCCTGCACCATAGATGATAAGGCCTTTGCCATCCTTCCAGTTTTCCAGTTCCGTTACCCTCTCCTGGAGTTCTAGCATCATAGCGCCTGTCACAAGAGGGGAGAAGCAAAATTTTTAAGAGGAATTTATCATCACCACAATGTTTTACATTGCTTTTTTCACCACCAAAACCAAGCTATCATTAATAAGTGATGGGCTTAAAAACACAAAGGAAAGCATCACCTTAAATCCCACACACAAGCACTGACATATGTTTTTTCCTCAAAGATGCACTTCCTGAAATTCTAAAGGATATTCTGCAACTCACAAAAAAAAGCAAGGAGGCAAACATAAACTCTACCCAATTTATTCTTGTTTGCATACATTCAGGACACATGAACTTACATGTATCTATCCAGATCTGCCCATCTAGTCATTTCACCCTACCTGAAGAACTAGCAGAGTACAGAAAAGAATCATGTGCAAGCTGGGTTCAAGGTACGACCAGTCAATGTTAATAAAGATTCCTAAAAAAAGGCTGAAGAACAAACTGTGTTGGAGACCAAAAACATTTAGGAGTGTTCATTGAAAAGAAAATAAAGATGTATTTGAAAATAGGAGCAAAGTGCCTTTTATCTTTTAAAAGGACAAGAAAAAAAAAAAGATCATTCTAAAACATCTTTTATTCCCTCCCTGGTACCTCTCTAGATAGGCTCTCTTTACAAAGTATATCCAAGGCTCCAAATGTATGGATTGTACAGTAGCAGCTTTCCACTTCTAGCTTAAACATAGTATTCTCATATGTTCACATAAGTACCCTTCCTGATGTGGAACTCTACAAACTCCTGTTTCTAGAGCTCATCCTAGACTGCAGCATCTTCCACACCAACTGCACGGTAAGCATTAACTTAAAGCTCTTCCTCTCTGAATGCCTATGACACTCGTTCAGTTATACTCTTAAGAGAAAACATTTACAGAAACTAATTTCAGAAAGCAGCCTACATACAGGCTGATGATACTCTCAGCTTTATCCTCCTTTGACAAGAATTTAGATGGACAGGTCTACTTTCTTCAGACAGGAACGTGCTTTAGATTAATACCCTCAAGGACTCTTTTGTTTTGTGCCAAGAGTGTTGGGTTTTGACCCTATGCCTGCTTGCACAGAACTCATCATGTTCTGAAATTGCCTGTTAGCAGCCATCCTCACATGGGAAATTTTTTTTCCTTCCTGCTTGTTTTCCTTGCAGTTCCTGACGAAGGAAGCTTTCCAGCACCAGGTCAAGAGTAACTTTTCAGTCAAGCACTTCCACCTCAGGCTTGGTCTCAGCCACTGAAATAGCACATTTTGACAATGTTCCTGAGGAGGTCAATAATTAAGTGGACATTACATATTATATAACAGAATGACATTGGGTTGGTTTGGGTTTTGGTTTTTTTTTAATCCCATTGTCAGGTCCAGACTATGATCCTCTAACAAATCCTAGCACTTTTACCAGTTCCTTTCCCTTCTGTATTTACAATTTGATCATGCTTTTTGTGTGTTGCATTACATTTGCTTTCATTGAATTTCACCTTGTTGATCTGGAGCTCTTTGTAGCTGTTAATCAAGATCACACTGAATTCCACTCTTCTGCTCCAAATAATAATCTTGCAATTTCTCCCAATTTAGGGTCATCTAACAGTTTCAGCGGTTCACTTTCTATTCCCTCATCCCAGCCTCGAATGGTGAGATTTTTGTGGGTCTTCACTTGCAGTGCTTTCCCAGCCCGACAGTACACTCAACAATGACTTTTCTGCAAATGCTGCTGTTTAAATGGGTGTGCATCAACCCTGTGAAGTTCACTTTTTGCATATTTGCCAAGTTTTCTTACAAGAAAGGTATCTGGGCTGGCATCCAAGCTTTGCCAGAGTCAAGATACAGCATAACCACTGTTTGTGGTGCATTTAATAGTCAAAGCAGTGAGGTACTGAAGAGTCTTTCCACAGAGTATTACGAGCCAAAAATCTAGTTAACTGAAAAATGGAGTTTACAAAAAGGAACCATATGAGCCAGTTACATGCAACAGCAGGGGACAAGAGACACTGGCCAGAGCCTGTCCTGTCCTTGTGGGAGAGGATCCCTTCCATTACTGACAACACTGAACTATTATTTTACCAACAGATATAGTCCATGATGTTTGACATAATGATGAGGACACAATACTAAAGCAAATCCTCATTCTGCCAGTCTCGGTCCTTCACTATTTCATACCAGTAAGTTCATGCTCTTCACAGAACTACAAGTACTCAGAATAATAACTTGTTTGCATCTTAACTATAATCTGAGAATAAATACTTTAAAGTCAATTCTAGAAAATAAAATTATCACCATTATTATCTAATTTCTGCAGGCTGGCTTCCTTCTCTTTTAAATTAAGTTCACCTTCAGTTCAGCAAGAGGTTGGGCTGCTGAAATTGGTTCCACCAGGCTTAAACTGACATTATTAGCATTTATTTCCACAGAGACCATTTCAAACAGGTGGCTATCAGATTACAGTTAAGAAGAGAAAAAAGGCATAACAACCTCCACATTGCCCATTAGCAATTTGCCAACAATTTTGTTCTGCTTTTGGTTCCGTGAGTTGCTCAAGCTTAGAATAAACATAATTCCTTTGAGATAAAAAGTTGCTGTTTAAAATAAGTGCCTGGCAAATAGGATTTCTCTCAACAATTTAATGATATTTTGCAGCTTTCTAAAGGAAGTGTACATGTATATTTAAACTCACATCTGCCGCTATCCAGAAGCTCTAAGACACAGAATGTATTTGAGGGGGGTTATCTACAGGCTGTGGCTGATGAAGTCAACCAGGTCCTGCTGGGGCAATTTAGGGGTTGTGCATCCTACCCCTTTTCATACTTCTCCTGAAGGGTGTTACTTGATACCAACAAAAGGAAAAGGATCCAGTGCTTGCTATTTCCTCAGCAACTACAGTTTACAGACAGTGATGTTAAAATAAAATGAAGAGCAGTATAAATTAATATACCATACCATCCACCACAGCAGCCAAGGGGCCAGCATGATTTTGCTTCTACTCTCCCTCCTGTAACAACAAAGTCTCTGATAGAGGTGCAGAGTAGAAAAGAAGCAGTAATCTCTTCAACTGCCACAGTAAGATTTTCCAGAGCAAATTTTTGTGCCTATTACATAGCAAAATGGAGTACTGCTCTCTACAGGGCTCCACACACTACCATAAAACAGAACTGCCTGATCCCACAGCTCATTTGCTATATGCTAATCAGGGTCTGCAACAAAGACAGAACTATTAATTTCCTCACGGGTTTTTGTAGCTCCTCTTTGCTACTAGAGCATCTAATTCACATGCACTAATAATTTATTTTCAAGGCAGAGAGATTATTTTACAGACTGCTAACTGTGCCAGAGAGAAAATACCTGCTGATTTGGGGTGCTCAACTTGAGCTGTGTGATATGATTTCAGTATATTAACATTATATAGCACTTCATATATTCAAAGCACAGCTACCAGTGGCCTAAATAACTGCTGCAACTGCTCAGCACTTCAACAAATCAGTTCTGAGCCCCTTCCGCCAAGAACCTAGAAAACAGAGAACATAGTTGTAAGATTCTATGAAAGTTTAGTTTAAGCAATTTGACTTGTATTACATCTGATCTCCATAGCAGACTGGGCATTATCTGTCCTTTCTCCTTTTGCTATTACATCTCATTTCATGCCCCTTTCAACTTCCACAACAAATAAGCTAAGAATACACAGTCTACAAGCTGTACCTTGCACAGCTCTATTTTGAGTCAAAAATAAAAAAACAATCTCTAGAAAAAGAGGAAACAACAATGTTATTATGATTGTATAACAACATGTATGCTGACACGGAGGCATTCAGAAGGATAATCTCTATGCTAACGTCTTTTAGCTACAACTTCTCAAGTTAGGTAATGATTTTATACGTGAGCTTTTCAAGGGAAGCAAAAGAGAAACTGCCGAGACATCGAGGTGCGTTACCACTAATTCTGTCATTCTGTTAGGTTCTCTTCCTTTCAGCTAACAATCATTAGTCGAAGGAGTAAATTGACATTCTCCCTGTAAATAGCTCTATGCTTTGCTAGTGGGTTGCAAACATATTTGCTAACAGCAAAGGAACAGTGAGAACCAGGCAGGAAGATAGAACAGCAAAAAAACCCCCAAAACCAACAACCCTAATAAGATGACACAAATGTATCAATTTTAAACTATTAAGAGATAATGCATTCTTACAGTAAAGGCTTATGCACAGCTCCAGCTCAGGCAGATGCAGACCCTGAACCTGTGCCACTTATGTCTGAAGAGAACGACATAAATTGGACTATTCTAGATGCTTAAGGAGAGACAGCAAATATACATATCTTGGAGAACAAAAGCCTCTCATAATACAAGATTAAGCGAACAGGGCACTTGGTTTGAACTTTCTCATTGAACTAATTTGAACTTTTCATTGACCACTCACTGGTATTTAAGATATAAGGCAAACAAAGAAGAAACGGAAGCCAGTTTGGGTGACAAAAAGACAAATAATAGAATCTTAAGTAACAGGGAAGGCTTTAGGTAAAGAACAAAGAAGTGAACTCACCCTTTCTACACGACCTACAAAACAAAGAAGGCATCTTCCCACCCCCATAAAAATACACTATACATTTCCAAAGCAGTAGAGACAAAATAAAAGGGGATATAAGAAAGAGCACAGTAGCAGAATTGGGCTGACTGAAAAAAAAAATAAGGGGGAGAGGGATGTTCTGCCAGACAGTCCCTGTGTCGTTGAGAATTTCTTACATTCTCACGACATTTATGGCAAAGTTGTTACTATGCAGAACAGTGGGCATTTGATGCGCATATAAATAAAACTTAAACATTTTTCTTTTAACTAAGGAATGGTAAGGCACAGGTTTTCATTTTGTTTAGGCAAAATGCTAAAAGGGGTAACTGAAGGAGAAAAAAACAAACCAGCAACCCCATCAACTAATTAATACCTGTAAAGGCATTCATTAGCTTTGGGTTGTTCAAAGTAAGTATTCCAATGCCGCTGTCATCTTTGGAGAGGTTGATGGATCCACCAGCAAACTGCTGAAGTTTCTTCTTTATCAATTCTTCCTCATAACCATGAGCACCAATATACAGTGATGCCCTTCTCTGTTGTAGTATCCGTTCCTTTGCAGTCTGAAGTAAGTTCTTCCACAGAGAAGCTGCCATTTCTGGAAAGAAACAGAGGGAAAAAAAATCAGTAAGTTTCCTTTTAGATCCACCTCAGTCCTCTGACAGAGGGAAGCAGGACAGCAGAAACTAACATAAACATGATGCAACCACAGAGGTCTACAGAAATCACTGCAGACAGTATTTGCAAAATTCTTAGTTTGAGTCTACTCCCACAAAGTTAATAGGACTTTTATAAAGTGATTTTAGTAGTTAAGCCAGAAATTAGCATCTTTTAAATTTTTTTCTTCTAAAAATTACCCAAAAGTATTTGGGTGCAGAATATCAAAGAGGCTAAAGAACTGCAGTAAGATTCTTACATATTCCATTAGAGCAACTTACTCTATACCAATCTTCTAAACCCTCCCCCCTTCACCAAAACAACCCACCAAAAAAGCCTACACCTGTGTTGGAAGAGAAATCCTATCAAAAGCCCTGCTTTTCAGGATCTGGATGTTTTCAGGATCTCCTGTTTTTCTGTAAACAACTATTACACCACAAGACCTTTCTGAGCGAAATACTTGAGGAACACAAAAATTAAGAACTGAAGACCATTCCGATATAGAGGTCCATTCCCTGTCACCTAATTCCATTAACACATTTATCACACTCCATCTTAACACAAGTTAGACTTCCTAGCCTCTGGTAGCTATGTGCTTTTCCCAGTCATTCCAGTAGCTCTGGTTCCACTTTGAATTGATCTCACTTGGACACAGAGCACCAGAACCTATGCAGTACCCCAAAGCAGGAAAAGCGTACAACAGTATTATATAGAGAGCATTGCTCTTGCCTTTCATACAGCTATGTAATATTGTTAGTCTATTTCTATGTATCGCTACACCCATGGTTTATTCCTCTGCTATTTCCACTCTGCGATGTATGCATGTATACCAGGAAATAACAAGGAAGTCATTATCAAATACTATTCTTGAGCTGTGGCTCTACTTTATTTTATTTACCTTGGAAAAGGGTCTACTGGAAAAAGTAGCTGACAAGTGATTTGAAAGAAAGAGGGTAAAGCCTGAACTGGAGACTGCTGATCGGAGAAAGAAGTCATCTTAGAAGCCACTCGGAGTGGGAAATAAAAGAACTGCCACAGGACACAGAAAAAGGTTTGCTATATTAAAATCTGGCAATTTGCTGGACTAGTCCTAGCTTTGCCCCAACCCCCTTTTTAATGGATGCAACTGTTCAGAAGACATGGTAGATGCTAATTTTTTGGAGAACTGGGAAAAGACCATCTTTGTTTCTTAATTATATTTGGCAGAAACAAGAGTCTTCCAAAACTCACAAGAAGCTCCTGGAAAGTTTTTCTAAGGTGAACCCAGAACACGAACGTATTCACTGAGAGAGAATTTGGTAACAGCTATATTTAATGCTGTGTTCAGGGCATCTTACAGTTTACAGACTGGAATTTTTAAAACATTTATTACATACACACGAACAAGCAAACACCTATTAAAAAACCACACACAATTAGTTTATAATGAAAGAAGTGAACAATCCTGTCAAGTGTACACGTATCTTGTCTCTAGCTGCACCATCCCACACTAAAGAGGAAAATGCTTCTGTTGGGGCAGGTATAATCCTCATCAAAATGAGGAAGTTTGCACAGCAACTACGTTACGGGATATGGAGGAGTATGCATCGTACCAGCTTCAAAGAGAGCCACCTATGCCAGTAGATTTATACCTGTCCTACCACATCACATCCACCAATACAGCACTATATTACAAGTTCAATACAAAGAAACTAGTAACACCTATATGAATCTATGCATTATAAAGTCATATACACTGGAGTAGGTAAAGGGATCAATTTTTAACATCTGGTGAGACACTTTGACAGGTTTCCAAAGCTCATTTCTCAGCTAAATGATCTTTTTATATTCAGACTCTCAGAAGAGAAACAGCCTTCCATTTTCTCTAAAACTTCAGTAGTCATTCCCCACCATACATTCACGCAATAATACTTTCCATCCAGCTACTAGTTTTTGCTTAGGAGAGAACAAACATTAAAAACGCGGATAGTGCAGGCTCTTGTTGCAAAGTGTAGCTTAAACAATTAGCTCCCAATTTTTAATGAATATAAAGCCTCCCTAGTCCTCGTAAGAAGATAGACTAGACTTAATTCTCTAGGAAGCCATGATGATTGGCTTGAAAGCAAAGAAAAAAAGTGTTCTGTTAACCTAACACCCTGCCAAATTATACTTGTTTGATCACTTTCATGCTACCTAGATTTTGCATGTCAAAAAACGTACAGAGCGAAACAGACTTAAGATATGGAAATTTTATTCCACAAAAAAAAAAAAAAAAAAAAAAAAAAAAGAGTCTGTCATTTTCAACTGTGTGGTTATATGCATTAACAGCTCTTTAATATTATCACTATGGTAATAAAGAGCATCAGCAAGTGCGGGATTAGAAAACAAATTGGACATCACTGCCTGCTGATCATGACTCATGATTAATGACTCATGCAAGGTATTATCATCAAATTATTTTCTTTAAAACCATCTCTTACAGTACCGGTCAGTACCCAGTACCTTTTTAATAAAAACAAGATTATTTTAACAGCTCACTCTGAGAAAGCTAACCACTCAGGAAAAGCATGATATTTAAGCTACAGCTCTCTCAAACTAAAGGGATTTCTGCTGATCTCTGACAAACAACATTCAAAATTTCAATCAGTATGGAGCACTCGCAATCCATGGCATGACTGATATTGATTTTCTTTACTGTAAGTGAAAGCAGTCCAAGAGAGAGATGCTCAGTAACCTGTACAACATTGCGGGACAATCCAAGAGATATTTATTACACTAAATTGTTCAGATTTTCAGTTTAACATAATTATGTTTATTTAGATGCACTTACAGAAATGAAGTCTTACTCTGATTTTAAAAAGTCTAACATGCTATACCCATTAACATCTGTAGCACACACAGTTTATGCACAGTTTTTACAGTGAAAAAAATTCTGACAGTACAGAAATAATGAACAGTGTGGGTAATTAGTATCTTTCAAATGTTTTAAGAAGTGCTACAGCTTTATATATCACTGGTGACAATTAAGAGATAAGCCGACAGTACGGGTATCAACAGTTGTTCATTCCACAGTTGTTGTACCTCTTACAGAAACCAACAGTTTAAATCCTATTTGGCACTCAAGTGATTTTATAACACCCTTGCCTGTGGGCTAGCAGACTGTGGGTTAATATGAACACGTATTGAATGTCAACACTTCAGTATCAAAAGGACTGATAGCCATTATGTGAGAGCAATACATGTATCTACATGCAGACACTCACACAGAATATATGTATTTTTGTGTACGCATATATATCAGAGGCCTTCTGAAAGTCTCTGGTAACTGCCTAGTTAAGATTCAGCTCTCACAATGTTAAAAAAAAATAATAATAGGGATAACACCAGCACCAATATTCCCTAACTGAGCAGATTCTTTGGGAAACTAATAAACCCCAACTCTTGAATAAGTACATTTGCCCTTGCCATTCACCACTACTCTGTTGCAATCCCCGTTTTTCTCTTAAAACATGCTGTATCAAACAGCAACCTCCAGCAATGTTGCCAGTTGCAATTGCCAGCAAGCGTAAAGGTAGCTGGCCAGAGCACTGGGTAAGGGATGTAAGTAGCAGCTTCCTGGATGGGTAGAAGAACTAAGGCAAACCAGAGAACTGGACATTGGGAGCACAAACAAGCATTTGAGCTGCACGCACAAACACGAAACACTGCACTACAGAGCAGCTACGCAGAAATAATCAGCAAGTTAAAATGCATGAGCAGGGAAAATTCCGACTCAAAGATAGTGCCTGAATTACTGACACAAGTCAGGGAAAAAGAAAATGGCGAGAAAAGGTGCAGGGATGTGTTTTCAATACATGAGGGAAATAACTGCACCCTTTCACGTGGGGCAGGAAGTGACAGGTGTGATGTGCAGATACAGACTTGTGAGTCACCTGCAAAAAAAATCAGCTGAATTTCTGCTTTTGGATGAAGGTATCTTGAAATAAAGTGTAGCAGCAGAATTAAAGGGATCCAACACACAAAATCCACAAAAGAAATCTCAGGGAGAAGAAAATATTCAAATGACGTAACAAAAAAACAATCAGAAAGGCACTTTGGTGACACTGCCAAAGGCCATTAAAGGCAGCTGGCAGGTCAAGAAGCACAGGAGAACTTGACTTGATGAAGACGTTTAGCAGCTGCAGTTTCAGTGACAAGCACAGAAGCACAAAGACAGGGCACGGAGAAAGGGATAGAAGATGTGAACTGAAGATGATGATGAGATGATTCACAGTTCAACCCTGTGTGTGTGTCTTACCAGTCACTGTAGAAAGCATTCATCTGTACTAGAGAGCAGTGTGCGTGACTGTTGGATGCTTCACTGCACTCCTGCAGTGACTGACTAATGAATGATGAATGAAAAGCAAGTGGTGACCCAATGCTGAAGACTGGCACAACTGTCCCCACAAGATGAAGGCAGATGAAAGAGCAGAGCATGAAAGAGAAATATAACCAAAGCATGAAAATAGTCCATCTGTACAAAAAAAAAAAAGGTAGGCTGAAAATGAATGAAAATTTAACACCAACTGACTGAACCTGGGACAGTGGGCTGGTGGGTGATTATGGGGAAAAGAAAAATAGAACATAATTCCAGTGTTGACAGAGAGAAGAAATTCAGAAGCAGCAAGATCAAAGGGGGCCAGCCTAGATACAAATCAAGACAAGAGCATGGGTCTCATAGTGAAAAGGAGCCATTGGACCCTGCCTTCAGACACTAGAAAGGTGTAGGAGGGAGGTCTCACCTGCAGCATTCCTCCCCAGCACTGGCTCAACAGGCCACTGTTGCCAGCTGCTTGTCACCACCCCTCACCTGAAGGTTACAGAACCCTCTGTCTACCTCATCCGCTTATGCATCACCTCTCTTCTTTCCTTCAGCTATGCGTGGGTTAGGTTAACTTAAACACCTTACCTGACAGGTTCTTCCCACTCTAATAATTACCAGCTGAAGCAAGCTGAGGGCAGTCACCTCTCCAGCTGGCAGAAAGGAGTGAGCAGATCTTAAGCATACTAAGCTATCATCAGCAGAAAACCTACTGACAAATCGTAACTTACAAATACAAAAACTAAACTCAAGCTTGGGAAATTCTGCCTCCCCAATCAGGAAAATACACCTCCTCTATGGTATCTCTACACAAAGTAGGAACTCCTACCAAGTTCAACAGGAGCTGCCTCAAACTCATGCCTTTCTCAAGACGCCATGGCTCTCAAACTTGCTGAACCCTGTTCAGATTATTAGTACATTGTCTCTGGTACCAGCATTGTAGAAAAATTAGGTGGGATCAACAGTCCCTCCAGTTCAGTGTGAAGATAAAGAGCTTTGTGACTCCTCTAAAAACAGGCTTTAGAAGTAGCTGGTATTATAAAGGACAGTTTTTTAGCCTCTGTATTACAGTTGAGTAGAGAACAAAAAGGTTGGGCTTTCTAGTTTCTAGATGTCAGCACCAGAAACGTTTACCTGTCCAGAAACGGAGAGAACAAGAAGTGAGATGTCCAAATCAACTGAGATGGCTTCCAATCATGCACATGTGAAATAAAAACAAATTGTGGGAAAAACCCTTTTAACACTGTAAGTAAAAAACCCTCTTGTCTGTGGTTTCAGTTTTAAGCTGGTTTACCCTTTACACCTCTTTTGTATCTTTTTCCTTGTTTTTTCATTGTTTCTGAGGAGCTCAATTCTGGGGATAGCAAGTTATGTGTTTTCCAAATTATTTGTTCTTTGTTTAGTGTTGTATTTTTTAATGGTCCCTGCAGGCTAAGGTTTAGATGTGAATTGTCTCTCTGCTCCTAACCAATTATATTTTCTTTTAATCACATTTTAATTATTTTGAGGACCTAGTAAACAAATCACACAGAAACACACCCAAGTGCAGTGAAAAATAATGTCATTCAAGGATGCAAAACAGCTGACAAAAGAAGTCTTTTCATAAATACACATGACTACCTGAAAACAGTAGGTTTTGGTCACATGGCGAGTACAAGATCTTGAGTTTCACAGCAGAGGGTGAGAGCAAGAATCCGTTATCTCCTGTAGAAAGCACGCAGGCCCTTTATTTTTTAATGTTTTGATCTAAAGAGGTTCTCTTTGCCTCTGTCAGCAAAGGACCCTCTATAACAGTGACAGAGAACACTTTTAAGTTCACATAAAGCTCACTGCCTGCTAGGTGTATTTCAGACGCCTTTAAAATGAACAGATGCGCTACTTCACAGGAACGGAAATGACCACAATCAACTTACCTTTTGCTTTTTAGTCACCAAATCCTAAACCATAAAGAGCATAAGGATTAATTCTTTCTAGCTGCAACCGCAAATACCGATGGTTTCCCAAGGATTAATTTGCCTTGAAAACTGTAAAATGTTTTGTAGTCAAGAAGCACTCTGAATTCCAATTAGTGGGCTGTTCTTTACTATTGCTCTCCTCACCACCACAACCACCAGTAAATGCCCTTGCTGACAGCAACAGCAAAACTGCATCCTGATGTCAGAACAGGCCACGCAGCATGATTCTCAGGGGCGTATCTCTTGCTCCTCTGTAACAGCACTGGGAACTAGCAGAAGAACACTAGGACAGCGTGTCACCTGGCTCCTTGGCTCTACACACTAAATTTCGGGAAGCAAAGGCTTCCTGCATGGTATCACCCTGGCAAGAAAAGAAGACTAGAGAGGGGGGAAAACTCCCTCCCCAGCAGACGCTTCTTGCTGCTAACCTCGGGCAAAGCCAAAGTCCCGACTGGTGCACTGTAGCACTTGGTCTGACCTAGGCAAGCATTTCTGGCCCAGCCAATTTTTAAAAAAATTATTTTAAATCAACCGGCAAGGGAGGGCTCCGTGCCGAGCAGGGCCGAAGGGGGCAGTACCGGCTGTTCCCAAATAAGCCCCGAGGTCTCTGGGCTGAGGCCGAGCAAACGACGGGAGCTCGCAGCGCATAACGCCTTCAGGCAGAAACACCACCGGTCGCTCCAGCACCGGCGAGGCCACCTCGCCTTTGTCCCAGGCACCCAGCGGTCCCGCGGGGACCGGGAGGCACGGCGCCGCCCGCCCCCGGGGCAGCTGCCGCCGCCAGGCCCGGGCCCGGCTCCTCGGCCCGAAGCCCCGGCCAGACGCCCCTGCCCCTCCCCTTCGCCACCGCAAGCCCCACGGCCCCGCAGAGGCCCCGAGCCGCCTCAGCAGCTCCGGGCCCCTCCGCAGAGGCCCTCTTCGCTCCCCCCCGCGGTCCCGGCGAGCCGCCAGGCGCAGACCCCGAGCGCCGCAGGCCCCGGACTGGCCGGGGAGAAGCGGAGGCCCGCGGCCGGGCACCGACCTGGCCCCGCCGCTCCCCTTCCCGTCGCCGATCGGGCAGTGGCGGGCTGGCGGTGCTGCGCGGAAAGCGGCCCCGCCGGGAACCGCCGCCGCGCCGGGCCGGGCCGGGCCGGGCCGGGCCGGCGGGGCCCAGCTCCGCGTCGGGTGGAGGCCGGGCCGAGGTCTCTGGACCGGGCCTGCAGCCGCCCTTCCGTGGGGAGCAGCGGGTGCCGGGCAGCCCCGGGGCGAAGCAAAGGTGATTAAAGGGAGTACTGAGCCCCAGCGAGCTCGAGACAGACTTGGGGCCGGCAGCCAGGTGGCCTGAGCCGCGGTGGGGAAGCGGTCTCCTTTGCTCCGTGTCACATCCACTTACGGGTGACCCGAGGCGCCGAGAACTCAGTCTAAATTGATGCGAGTTTGCTGCAGACGGCTCTTGTTAGCTCCAAGGTTACTACATACCACACGAGCAGGTCATTATTATTTTTGTTTCCTGCACCAAGAGCCTGCATCACTAAAAACCAAGCCCGGTATTTCTATCCCAGCCAGTGTAATTAAAGATGCTAATTTCTCCGCTATCCCAGAACAACAGTCTTGCCTCAGGTCGCTCGAGTTAGGATACACACCTCTGCCAGCAGGATTCAGCCTGGAGCAAAGCGGCTGCTCAATAGCCTCCTGCCTGGCCTGCTCTCCCGGCTGTTAAGCTGACAGGAGGAGAAGCATTAATGCCCCATCCATGCCACCACAGGGAGAGACTCAGGCTCCCTGTGTTCACATATATCTATTTTATCTGTCGGCGTAAGCGTAAGCCCTTTCCAGCAGGCGTGCTCCTGGCCACTGCCTCCCCAGCTTCAGGTGCTGCTCACCGGCACCCGCGCTCTGGCAGCTGGGCCAAAGTGCCGAGCCAGCTGCAAACTACCCTGGCATCAAAAGGGAGTAATCCTTAAGCTGTAATTTTGTGTAAACTTACAGCTGGCATAAAATGGCACCAACGCACACAGCCCTGCCCTCTCTGCCCTTCCCCTGGCCATTGGTTTCCCTCCTTGGGAGAACATGCTACCATGCCAGGAGCCAGATCAAGGGAAATAAATGCTTGTTTCAAAGCAGATCACTTTGTGTATTCAAAGCAATATGCAAATACAAGCCAGTCCTTATTACTATGGTCTTGTTAATACACATACATAAGATGACTCAGTAGTATGGCTGAAAGATGTATCTGGAAATATATCTTCTCCACCTTTATTAAAGCTGTTTTTCAGCCCAACTGTCAATACAAATGTCCTGAAGTTGATCTACTTGATTAAATATTATGATTGAACATGCAGAGGATTTCAATTAATCATACATTTGGAAAAACAAAATCTTTGCACTCTGAACAGATATTTTTAATTTTGAATTGCTAAGAGAATTCTGTGAGAATATGAAATATTCTAGTCCCGGGTTGCAGTATCTTTATACAACAGAAGGATTCATTCCCTTATTACAACGCTCCCAGTATAAACAGAAATATTGCAACAGGCAGGCTTGCCTCTTATTTTTCCTCTTGGATTCACAAAGAAGAGATTTTTCCAGTAGGATTCAATCCTGCATTTGTTTCTGGAAAGCCTCAGTACCGAGTTAGAAATTTGTGTGAGTGAAGCAGCTCTCACCAGGTCCTCCTCCAAGGCCTTGTCCCCTTTGGAGCAGCACAATGCCCAGACACGCCTCAGCTACGGCGGAAGCAGAGGAGAGTGGTGGTGGTTGGAAGCTCGTGGTTTTCTAGGTAGCATATTGCCACCTAGCAGCTCTTAGCGAAAGTAGCACAAACCTGACCTCCAGTTCCTTACACAACAGTTTGCCTCACTTTTGTTTTTATTGCGTTGTTATCATACAGGACATGATGATTAGAATAGGATGTACTCAGGGTGCAGAATGAGGACTATAGGAAAACGAACAGACAAATGGGATCCTCTGAAAACAGATGCTGAAGACCCCATGTGGGTTCTAACTTCCAGCAGGATGGTGACACTAGTCCGTGCATGTTTGACTATAGAATAAGAAAAAAAAAAGAAAAAAAGAAAAAAATGCACAATCCTGCAAAGTTTCTTATTCATTAAAATAATCCCACTGATTTCAATAACACTTTCTCCTTACATTGCTAAAGCAGTACTACCCTAGGAGAGTCAGGTCACCATCTGAATTATTTAGTACGTTCCCATTCCCCGTCACTGACCCAGAAGCTGGTGACGGTGTACTGGCTAAAAAAGCAATGTCTCACTCTCGGAGCCAAGGCTGCCAGGCTGAAATATTGAATTCCGATAGATACAGAGCTCCCTGGTGCTATTTTTACAAACTCCTTGCAGAGCCATGGAACAAAATGATGACAGATCCAGGCTTAGATCTCAGGAATTATTGGATACTAACCAACACATAACCCCACAGTCAGTTCATAAAGGGTCCCTTGACTGTAATTTTTAGGAGGCAAATACCATCAACTCTGAGTGAAAGTGTAACAGGCTAAAGGGTGGCCTAATGCATACTCCAAAGACTATAGCTACAAAAATGACCTGCATACCTGCAATATATTTCTACATTTCTAAAAATCTTTCTAAAATTTAGATTTCTGGATGCAAAATCCTGATATTCAGTTTCTCCTCATTTCCAAACCCCGGAGGCTCTGAAATCCCGTTGGTTCCTGGCAGCTGTGATTCACAGGAAGAGACAATTTATATCAGGCTAGCTAACAAGACTACCACCCCAGCTGTCTCTCCTGTCCCCACTGTGGATATCTGGAATACCCCTGAGCTGCCGCAGCTTTCTAAAAGCAGCCCCTCATGCCAAGTTAAATTTGGTTTGGTTTCGTGAGGCAGGGGCTGGCTGGGGACAGGGCAGTCACCGAGCATACCTCAGGACTGCAGCCTTATCAGGCACTCGTATGTCAGCCCATCCGCCTCATGAATCAAAGCTGCCAGTACACAAGACTGGGCTTATTTCCCCCACAAGATTCTGTTGCTGGATGTGTCCGCAAAGGGCTCAGCTCTTCCCAGGGAGCTCCATACCCGTCCTACCACGATGTGTTGATTTTATGTTCTCTGCCCATGTCATTTAAGGGTCTCCTCCGGTGGGCCCTGTGAGAACCAGCAGAGCTGACCCCGGGCTCCACCAAGACGTGGCTGGAAGAAGAGGCAAAGAAACACTCACCTCTTGTAGCACGGCATGGAAAACGTCACCCAGCCAGGCTGAATGCCCTCTTCTGCCCAAGCAAACCAGCTCGTTGCTCTGGGGAAGGTGCTCTGATCAGCAGGCTGGGGTGTGTTGTGGGGAAGCTGAGGGAAAGGCGCCTAGGCCTCCATGCCGAAAGCTATTTCACTTGGTGTAGCGTAATGAAATCTTCATCAGGCCAGAGAGCAGGAGAGAGGTTCGGCATGGCCACAGCTTGGTGTTTGCTCACTCTCTCAGTGACCCAGCAAAACTGATGTATTTAAACATTAATAGCTACTTAAGTTATTGCATGCAATATAGAGCAGTTTGAACAGGGAGGGTAAAGAATGTTCTTGGTCTGCGAAGTCCTCTGTCTGGTTACGGCTCACCACTGGAAGAGTGGGCTCAGTCCAGCCAAAAGGGCCCGCAGGTCCCTGCCGTGATCCCACCTTTCACTTTACCAGCACTGTCATTTGATTAGACATTCATTTTCTTGCAGGAAGTATACACAGCACAAAAATACGCTCGTGTGCGGTTTACCTTCCTACACAAGATAAGATCTGATTTCACAAGACTGCTCAATTTAGAGTACAGCTTAAAATACCAGCTCAGCTCCGCTGAGGGGTGGTGGTCCCCGACTTCTTCCTCCTCCTTCCTGGGAGTGAGGACTGAGGGTGACTGCACGGCGAGCCGGTTGAGCTCACTGAACTGGCAGAAAACTGTTTTAGCAGAACAACTAGTTTTTGTTTTGATTCCAGAGCTAAGGAACTGAACCAGCCTGGCTTGCTACCAGGTGAGCCTCAGGGACACAAAACAGGGGAAAGAAGGTGGAGGAAACTGTAGGAGGAAGGCTGTGCCGTTTTAGCAGCACTGAGCTATGAAATGGGCTTGGTTGCAGTATTATTCCTGACTCTCCGGATGACACTCAGGGCATTGCCAGTTTGAGGAGAGGGAGTGGGTTAGAAATATGTAACCCAAGGCAGAGCTAAGAGTTGCATGGGAGGGTGCCCCTCTTTTGAGGGGGCAGCCAGTCACTGGCTCAGGCTAATTGTACTGGAAAACTCCACCCTAAATCCCTCTGAAGATCGTGCTGTCTTTCCTCCCTCTTCCTCAGTTCTCTTTCGCCACTCTGTTCTGTAAAACTTTCAGGAAAAAACCACGTTGTGCCTTTTTCTTCAAGAGCATTTGAATCACACAGAAGTAGGCCAGGTGATAATTGCACAGCACATTGTAGTGCTGCTAAAATGTCAGCTGTTAATTAAAAGCCTCTCCTGAAAATGGGCCATTAATTAGGGCAAATGCAGCCATTTTTTATGGGTTCTGACTAACCAGTGAGGAAAAGCATTATTTCAACATCAGTATTGGATTTGTTAATTTTTATTTGCCTGAGGTGTGTTTACTATTTAAAGAAAATCAACTGAAAAAAATTATAACTCCCTGAACTTATTGTTCTTTCTTTTAAAGAGAGTTTAAAATAAATATTCTGGCACAAGAATATTTACACGCACACAGATTGCAATAGGGAACATTTCAGTATTAGCTCCAGATGTCTCTAGCAGTTGTATAACCTTGGTAGGAATGCTTAAATGCTGTAGATACTAAAATGCAGCTCTGACCTGTGAAAACAGCCTGTTGTGGCACTTCACTCATGCCTTTCTGTTCTTAAGAAAATGGCACTATCTGCATGAATAATGTTACATAGACACCAAAATGTTTGCTAAATCAGGGCCAGAAAGTAAGACGTGCTTCCTTTGAAACTTTTCTAAACCACCATGAATTATTAGGGAGAATCAAAGTATTGATAAAGTATCTATGTGTTCCAGACTAAAGATATATATATCTAAGCCTTGCAGCTTAACCATCTTGCATTTTGTCTCTTTGGCTTGGATTCAGCAAAGCAATTAAGTCCCTAAATAATCCCATTGATTTCAATGACACATAAGCACTTTGCTGAATCAGGTCCACTCTGCTTGCCAAACCACATTCCTTCTTGCCTCACAGCGTATTAAAGATTTTGGAAGAGCAGCTCTAGTTGTTCTCAGTAGCTGGAATGTGAAATAATGGTAGACGTTGGTACTTTTATGCCTAGACACCTATGCAGGAGGTCCATCTACGAGAAACTACGCAGAGATCTGGCTGAGGATTTCAGTCTTTCCCTGTTGCAGCATTTCCATGAAGTGTGGCTAAGCACACTGCTCCAGACAGCGATCAGCGCATCCATGGCAAGGATGGAGCAGCCAAATCTCTGCAGCTAAAGCAGAGACAAGCCCTCGATTGGGGGCTGATCTCTTGAAATCTGGCCATTTAGGAGAACCCCCTGTATCCACCGCCGGAGAGGCATCCATTGCGCGTGGGTGCGTGCAGTTCCCATGGAGGCCGGGAGCTGGCGGGCACTGGGGGCAAACTGACACGCTGCCCTCCAGCTCCCCGGTCCCAGCTCCTACGGTCACTGGTGGCAGAAACAGTAAATCAACGTTGTTCTTCTTTAATACATGGTTCTAGTTCCCCTTTTCACGTGAAGAGATAGTACGTATTTCCGGGTGAAATGGAAAATGCTGTGATGCGATGTGAGGATCGTTGATAAATGAGCAGAACTGGAATATTTTTAGGTACTTTTTTTTTAAGGTAGCATTATTCCCTCCTTTCAACTGCCTTTTCATCGTTTCTCTTCCTTCTTTTCTGGTCATCACTATTTTTTGCTCATAATATTTTTCTAGTTCACACTTTACAGAGAAAGAGGAAATTGTGAGAACTGAGTGGCAGCAGGAGGTGCAGGACATTTCTGTTTAAAAGCAGAGCTGGTTTTATTTGTCTGAAGTACGTCTTATGTAAGTGTATCACTTCCACAGCTGAATTATTTCAAAAGACGGATAATGATGTTCTCAGCTGGGTCGAGGCAGAGTGGCCTGCTGGATCCTATGACTCCACTTTCACGGGGGCTACTGGACTTTACACGAGAAAGCTGACCAGCTTAGAGCTTATCTTATAATAGACCACATTAAACAGAAACACAAAGCATGTAAAAGTACTGTAATGGTAAAAGAGGTAATTAATAAAAAGAAACTTCTGACTATCACTAGAGATTTCATGGTATTAAATCTAGATGTTTTAATAGCATTAAAGAACTGTTAATGGCTGAAATCATGTCTCTGAAGTTGCTAATTTAGGAATAAATTCATTCATACCTACATGTTAGTATTTTTTAATTTTGTAAAATGCTGGGTTTGTAGATACATTTTGTTTTTCACAGAAAAAAATATTGAATATCTACTCTTCTTAAAGCCTTTAAAGATTAACCAGGCCCTGCACTTCTTCTCTGTTGAAAGCATAATCCTGTACAGGTCTAATGTTCTAACCCATCACTCTTTTTACAGTGTCAAAGTTTACTGCTTTTGTGGTTTAATTCGAAGCTAAAACCATATGCAGAGAGATTTGGAAGCAAAATAAACCTCTCGAGATTCCTGTTATGTTACTGGTGCTTCCCATTTCCCCCTGTCAACAGATGACAACTGGACAAACAACATACAAAAGCTCAAGTAACTGTTTGGGTTTTTTTAAATAAACCATTTAAGCCTAAAATAACACCTAACATGAATAACACTGGAATATGAGTATCTGTGAGTTAACTTATCATTCTTGCTATTCTTTCGCTAGCAGTGCAGTCAACCCTTATTTTACTTAAGTTGATCTGGATAGGTGCATGTTGCCAGCTGGCCTAAAGTAACAGGGGTGCAAAATCCCTGGACTATCAAAGGTAACCAGGGGACGGCAGGCTGGAGTCAGCCTAAGCGTAGATTTCTGGAGTCAGCCTGAGCGTAGTTTTATATGATCTGTGTCCCTGAGGCAGGGCTGCTCCTGCTTGCATTGGTTGTGCATCATCTGGTTGTACATTTAGACAGCTTTATTTCAGGATGCTGCTGCAGAGTACGTCAGAAAATATGACCAGCCTCCCCTGACAAGAAATAGCATAAAGAAATGAAAAGAACATTTCATTGATTTTATCATTTCTCTTTATCGCCTTTCAGATACATGTGGATAAAACAGGATTTAAAATATTAACAAAAAGCCTGAATCTTCACAGAATGCCTTTCTGTCTTTCTGGTGCTTAAACAACATGTACATCCCAGTAACATGCCAAGAAAACAAATTTTGCAAGCTTTTAACTGCTGAATCAAGTGAATAAATCACAATAATTTATTTAATGCAGACAAATTTATTTTTCTATTCCTATAAAGCTGGTGATGACATACCATGTCATCATTTCCAAAGGTGTTTAGGATTTGTGTTGGTTTTCCCTCCACACTTGCTAGCCAGGCGTTACTGGGAAGCTGGGTTAGCTTGGAGGGTAGCTGGCCCATGTGCGTGCGTGCGTGCACGCTGGCGCGGTGCTGAGCACAGATCTCTGTGCAGTTTCGCAGGAAGGCAGGGGAGCTATGTGAGCTGGCAGCAGCGAGGGATGCTCTGCCCAAGGGGTTGAGCTAACATCTCTGCTGAGAGTGAGCAAACATTCCCCGTTGATGAAGATTACAGGCACTGGCAAGGGGAGCCTCCTGCCTTTCCATTTACCTCCCCTTCCTCGTCTGTAGAATGATAGATGGATGGCTAGACAGACATCCTTTGTAGAGCATTTTGTAAGACTAGGTATGGGTGGTATTATTCATCAAGTGTGATCAGACATTTGTGGCCATATATATTTTAGCAGCTTCTGATCTGGCACGCTGTGCCGTATTCCATTTGCTGTTTCCTCATCCAAGCAGGAAGAGATGTGTAGGGAGTATAATCACATCTTTAAAAAAAACCCTGCAAAGGAAAATAACAGAAAAGAATCTTTATACAGACCGTGCACAAAGATGCTGTGTGGGGAATTCACCTCATCTCAAGCCCTAGGTGTTTCAAACCCTGCCTGGGACCTGGCACCCAACCTGCCTGCAACTGTTCGGGAGCCTCAGAGCAGCTGCTGTGCTCTAGACGTCATTGAGGGAGGATGGGACACCCAGAAAAAAAGTGAACCAGGAAATTTGTCAGGATCCAGTGCATGGGATGGGCTCTGTCTGTCATGTGCCAGGTCACACAGCAAGGGCAGAGACCCTCATAAGTAGCATGAGCACTCACATGTATTTATGCCACTCTCACAGCACATCAGTCTCTTCCTCTATTGCTCAATGGTGCACCACAGCTGTTTGTCAAACAGCTACAACACATCCTTACCAAGGAAAAGGGAGGCCAAAGTGCTGCCTTAAATGCATGTAATACAGGTCTTTGAGAGGAAGGTGGAAGAAGTGTTCCACCCAAAACGCGGTGGTAGCTGGCGGATCCCATCTCCCAGTGGGCTCTGGTGCAGCTGACTGGTGGGTCTTCACAGCAGCTCCTGCTCCGGTCTGGACTCACTCAGAACTAGGAGCTGAGCGACTGCTTCTCACAAAGGTTTCTCAGAAGAGATAAGGCTTTTTCCGTGCTGTTTAAAAGTAAAGTCTCAATAATAATGTAGTATGTCTGTTACAATGACACAACATAAACGAGGCATACATCTGCGCTGTCATAACAGCTTTTTCAACTGAATAAATGTAACATTTCCTGCTTTCTCTGTTCTCCAGTGTGTTAATGTCTTTTTGACATTTCATCTGCATTGCCCTGTACTCTGAGATCCCTTTCTGGATCCAGTCAGTCTGATACATGGAGCCGCATGTATCTTACAGCAGTTCACATCAGGGAAACCTCAGCTTTTTCCTACAAGCAATCAGATATGCCAGATATTAGCACTGTTTCTGGTAAATATAGCTTTCCTCTGTCACCAGACTTGCCACATAAGGCCTGCGCTAAATCATAGGACTGCACACGTACCTGTCTCCTGCAAGCAGAATGAGCTCAGAGAAGAAATTTATTGTTGTAACATGGTCATCTGTCCATGATATTCAGGGCTCCCTGACACACTTCCCCAGGTTTTATAGCTCATGTGAGATGGGTAGTTTAAGGACTTTAGCTGCCTTTTCTGACTCTCCCAGAAACACAATGGCAATGTGGGAGCCTGCAACCCAGGAGCAGTGGAGTTTTCATCCCCGTGTAGTAATAACATTTATTCTTTGCAAGGGGGCTGCTCCTCTGTTCTTGCCTTATAAAGTCATGGCAGGAAGGAACAAGGAGCAAGGCATTAATAACAATGGCAAGTTTATACAGTGAAGACAGAAGGGAAGTGTCAGGAGAGTAACAAAAAAGAGGAGGAGGGGAAGAAGACGGGTGAGATGTTATGTACAGAGAGCTTACTTGGCCTCACCAAGACAGGAGACAATCAAATCTATTTGCAAAGACGGTATTGGCGCATCAATGCTTTTGAGAAGAAACAGAAGGATCCCTTGCTGTGGCCGTGCTTTTTGAGCTTTGCAGCTGCAGGGCTTGTGCTGACAGGTAAACACTGTCTGTGTCGTATATCAACACCCAGGTGTCATCCTGTCTGGGATGGCTGTATGACACAAGTCATAACCCATTTACTGACGCTTGGGTGAGAAAACCAAGATGAATTTCTTTAGCATGTAACACTTCATGGTGACCTGCCTGGAGAAGAAACCAGGAAGCAATCTGTGTTATAGTTAGGTGGATAGGTAGGCAGGTAGATAGATAGGCAGACAGACAGACAGATAGAGGTATGTGCATGTATAGAAATGATATTGGTCCAGTTTGACCTCACCATGCTCTCTGAAACAGTGGTGTATTTTGATAATCTTGAGGTACCTACTCTACGTAGCCTTGCCTCAGCATAAAACAACAACGATAGTTTTAGCAGCAGGACCACCCTAGACTGAGACCTCTCTTTTGAGTTAAGGGTGGATGCTGAGAGCAGACACAGAATTATTGTCCAAGCATGTCCTTCAACCTCAGGTTCAGGGGCTGCACTGAGTTTTTAGAATAAAATGAAGTGAGGTGCTCCATTTAGTCCCAAGGACTCGAAGGTCATAGAAACAGTGTGATTCACAGCAATATGCACCATGCAGCTTGGTCTCAGACTCAGCCTACTTTTGCTCCAGCATGGGCATGCAATTGCCCCTTCCTCTCCTGGTGAGAGTCACTGCACCCATGGTAGACTTGGGGAGAGCTTTCAGCGCAGCTGCCTGCAACTCCCTGAGGCCAGAGGCAGAGGCTGCAAGTTCTGGTGCTCCTGCTGCACCTTTGGATCTGGGACAAGCACTGGAATTGGTTTGCTCTGAAACAAATAACGGAGGAGCTGCTGGTTGGCTCAGCATTTCCTCCAGATTAAACAGTAACAATTGTTATTAATCAGTGACAGTGGTTATATGCATTCCTGAAGTAACTGAGCAATACCTTAATAAGATGAAATGGAAATACAGTTTTCCTACAGTCATAAGCCAATTCAGATTCCCCATAGGGTTAGACAAATGGGGAAGCCCAATGTCTACAGCAGGACGGAAGAACATAGGACATTGTAGCTGGTGCTTTGATGATGTTAATGATACAGCTCCAGGGAAGGCAACACAGCAATCAATATGCATTTTAGTTTGGCCTGGTATTCACAAGACAGGCTTGACTTCAAGAAGGAAATAATGAAGCCTTGCACCTGAGGCGTACCTCAGAGTGAAGACTTCAGGAGTTGCAGCTTCTTGTTAGGAAAACACCTCAGCTCCTCATTTACTGCTGTCTTCACCTAGCTGTGAGGGATGGCCGCACCTTCTGCAATGGAGATGCCAGAGTAATTACAGACAAGCAGGTCCCTCAGGTACGGGTGAGGGTAGGCAGGTGAGGCAGGCAGCCCTGCCTGCACCAGGGAGGGTTCACAGGAGCTGCGCTGAGGCTTGTGCATCACTTGCACCTTGGCTCAGTTTTGTCATCCCACTGCCTGCACCAGCAGGAGGTACCAGCTTCTAGATGGCCCTTCATGCCAGCAGAGTAAAAGTCATGATGTGAACCAGCGTGAACCAGCTAATGCCAGGTGAGAAATCTTTCATGTTTTCAAGTTAGAGAATAGATACCCATTTTTTAAGTGCAGGGATGGAGTGGGGAATCAACCGTGGGAACAAATGCTAAGAGAACTAGTGGGGTTTTAGCTCTTGGTGTGCATTTGACTCAAATGTCTTCCAATTTACCAAATAACTACACTTATTATAGGAATAAATGGGTGAAATGCAATGCTCTATTTCGTTCAGGCTATCGGATGAGATGGTTAACAGAGTCTGTCCTGGCCTCATAGTTTGTAAATCAGTGTCCAGTACCAAGTGCTATCTTGAGTACACTGTGTTACAGAAGGCCAAATGCTCCCTGGGGATAAAACCAAGAATTTTAAAAAATACCAGTGTGGGCAGGGAATGTATGATGATATAACCTAAACTTCAGTCAATGGTTCCCCAAACTACAAAATATGACTGTCCTACAAAGCCTATGTACAACTGTGGCAGCCAGAGTGGGAGCTGCCAGCGGTTTCTCTGTAATCCAGTCCCAGCTGGCCTGGCTTCACTCTTGCCATCACAGGCAGGCAGCAGAAGTTACATCACTGTAGTTATAAAATGGCCTGGACACGCTCATCAGACAGAGGCAGTATGTGCCCATCTCACTGTGATATAATCCAACACATAGAATCATAGAATCATAGACTCATTTAGGTTGGAAAAGGCCTGTAAGATGATCAAGTCCAGCCACAAACCTAACCCTGCTAAGTCCACCACTAAACCATGTCCCTCAGCACCACATCTACACATCTTTTAAATACCTGCAGTGATGGTGAATCCACCACCTCCCTGGGCAGTTTATTCCAGCGTCTCACCACTCTCTCAGTAAAGAAATTCTTCCTAATCTCCAGCCTAAACCTCCCCTGGTGCAACTTGAGGCCATTTCCTCTTGTCCTGTCGCTAGTCACTTGGGAGAAGAGACCAACACCCACCTCTCTGCAACCCCCTTTCAGGTAGTTGTAGAGAGTGATGAGGTCTCCCCTCAGCCTCCTCTTCTCCAGGCTGAACAACCCCAGTTCCCTCAGCCGCTCCTCATAAGACTTGTGCTCCAGAGCCCTCACCAGCTTCGTCGCCCTTCTCTGGACACGCTCCAGCACCTCAATGTCCTTCTCGTAGTGAGGGGCCCAAAACTGAACACAGTGTTCGAGGTGCGGCCTCACCAGAGCCGAGTACAGGGGCACGATCACCTCCCTGCTCCTGCTGGCCACACTATTTCTGATACAGGCCAGGATGCCGTTGGCCTTCTTGGCCACCTGGGCACACTGCTGGCTCATCTTCAGCTGGCTGTCAACCAGCACCCCCAGGTCCTTTTCTGCATGCTCCATGAAATGTGTTTTCAGCTGTCATGCAGGGCACTGTTTCCCAGTCCTGTTGTGGGAAGGAATCAGCTGCCTGATCAAGGCCACGAGTTGCTTTTCCAAGGCACTATTGCAGAAGAGGTGACCAGCTGTGATCGACAGCACAGGGGAACTGGTGCTGTATAACCCTGCTGAAGTTGGCTTTTATTAGCAATTTGCAAAATGACCATGATTTGAGCAGCTGGTTCCACCAACCTGAACTGAACTGCCTCCAGCCCAGCCTTAGCTCTTTCCTTAGTGATCCAGCTGCTCGTGGTGACTAAAAGTGATTTGACCAGGGAAGGTGACCAAAGAGCCAATTTTCTAACATTTTGTCCAGAACACGTATCTGTCATTTTAAGCTGAGGTTTTCCAAGCTGCCATGTTAGGACCAGATCCCAGTCCCTTTGTGTCTCCAGCTGTATTTGGTTACTGACCTGACACTTCCACTAACACACACCAGCTACAAAGCACACTGCAGGTTTATGGCCACTGTGTACCTGTCGTGCTACAGAACAGTTGCAGCAGACCGATGGATCTGACCAACGCGGTAATCAAATATTCAGGAACCTGTGTGGGAACAAATGGGAGAGTGTAAAAACAGTTGACTGTGGGCAGGGTTTTGTGGGAGAATTGAGGAAAAAATATCCTGCAGTGACAAAGGCTGATGATATTTTGAAATTGCTCATCATGAAGTTCAGTTATTGCTCTGCATATCTATGCCAGGAAATACTCTATTCTCTTCCATACAGTTACCAGGGAAATTAAATAGGAGGTTGCTACTATTTCAAGACTCAGAATGAAAAATAAAAGTGCTGGTTTGCTGCAGCAGAGTGAATTTACAGGGAGTGTCCAGGCCAGGCTCTTGAAACAGGCTGAAAAATGCACATAGGTTTTTATTTTTCATGTCAAAAGCAGACTTAGGCTCTGATTTTCCAAGCAGGAAAAATTGTAGTGGAGGTGTGTGCCCCTTACCTTGCCTGCAGTACAGAGTGAAAGAAGTTAAATGTGCAGATGCTATTCAGTGAAGCATAGCTCTGCCTTAGTTAAAGGTGTTGCAAAGACTTTAATGGGAGGGCTGCTCTTCTGCTGTTAAATTACTGCTATGCCTCATTTGTAACCCCTGGTAGTTATTCTGACAGCTACACACACTTATACAAGAAGATCGCCAAGAGAGGCTGAATGCTGCTCACAGGGCTCGAAGATATTCTGGAGCTGAAGTAAGAACTAGAGCTTCAAACAGGAAATCCTGTGACGTGACCCGAGAGCGTTCCCTCCCCTCTCCAGGAAGTCTGGTTTCTTTCTCATCACAAACTTAAAAAAGCTCAAGTGTATAGTGATGCAGGGATCTGGCATTAAACAATGAGGATAAATATGGAGGAGCAGTTATTTGCTATACAGATTTATTGCTCCAAGTCACTACAGCAAGAGCAGTGGCAAGCAAAGCCCCCCCCAACTTATATTTTGATAACTTCATCGAATTAATGACACAGTTTTACATCCTGGAATTCACGTACAGTTCCTCTGAAACTTCCTCTTGTGCTCTGCAATGGCACATGAAAAATGCGTCCTGTGCCATTGCTGCTCCGAGTCAGAGGAATGAGCCATCTTCTATGAGTAACCGTATCTTCACTGCATTGATTGTGTATTGAATGCCAGAAGTCCTTGGTCAGCTCCAGAGCGTCTATTTAAACGAATGGGGGGGATCAGGGTTAAGAAGAACAGGATGTTAATCAGATACTGCCGAGGAGCGCCTCTTCACTGCAGGGACACATGCTACCTTCACTGACTCCCATTATTGCTGGGGCAGCGTGGAGTTAAATGGTGTCACTGGAAGAGCAGAACACCCCTCAAAACAGAACAGCCTCTTGGCAGATCCCAACCCTGTCCTGTCAGGCCAGAACCACAGGGCAGCCAATGTCACTGTCATGCCTTGAGGTGTGGCACTGCTGTACCCTGAACTCAAGTCAGAAGTGACAGAAGTCATCTTCAAATGCTGCTTCAAACCTCTGCTCTCCTCCTCCCTCTGCCTGCCTGTAGCTACAAATGAAACACTAGGGTTTGTGTCTGTCAGATTTGCAAAATATTATTTACTGTAAACATCACAAATTGTGATTTTTGTGAGAAATGCCACAAGGGGGAAGAATCATATTATTTACAGGGCAGCATTCCTTTAAAGCATTTGGTTTGATCAGTGAAATTAGAGCTGAGATTGCTCTACATACCCTTTGTTGGGTGAGGCAGGGAGGGATAGAGGAGAAAGGATAGAGTCAAACAAATCTCTAAGACCCAAGGGAAGCTCAGTCAAATTCTTCAAACAACTCTGGTTTTGTACCCAGACTGGGCAAACTGATGTTTTGCATCATATTGGTGAAAAAAATATACTTTGTCTGGCCCATGCAAAATCAATCCCTTTCAAAAGCCAGCATAGTTTGGCTCTTAGGCAAACTGCTTTTGCTTAAGATTTCATTAATCTGTTCAACAAAAGATTATAAGGGTTCAATTTAGCAGATTGCCCAGCTCTACAACTGACACTACTTCCTCTGTTTTTAATAATATACTGCAGAAACCAGCCCTGATACGGTTGACAGAGGCACCCCGTGGCAGCATGGCTAGCCAAAGTGCCTGTAGGCTCGCTGAGTATGATTCTCCTTTTAAAAAGTTTTTTCCCTCATCGCTCTAACACCGTCTAAGCACCTTGGTGGAAAATGAAGATCCCAGCCACATACTTCAGGTTCATTTCAAGGAAGCACTTGCTTAGCAAGCAGAGCTGTACATTGTGCGAACACTGCACTCCAGAGCACATCTGTATGACGATGTGGTGCTAGGTTTTTACAGAGAAGAAGCGGAGGCCAGACCAACCTGCTGCTTCAGATTAGTGCAGCAGCTTTACAGCCTACGAGCTGTAACTGCTAGAAATGTATGTATACGTATACGAGCATTGTTATGCTCATGGATTGACATAATGAAGACATGCTTGCGTGACGTCGTCATTTGGATGTTCTTAGATAGCTGAGCCGTTCAATGAGACAGCATAATGAAATACAGAGTGCAAATTGCTTTAAAATAGTCTTGGATGTTCCAGAACTTCTGCTTGAGCGGTTTGACTATAAGAAGAGAAAGAAGAGAGGCACTGAATTAGCATTCCTGGGAAATGAATAAACTGTTGCAGCCCGATCAGGAAGGCAGACATAACATTTTCTCTCCTCAGGAAGTAACGAAAGCTGAGTTCATACTGCGAAACATAACGAGGGGTGTTTGTCATAAGTTAAAAATCAATGAACTCCAGCTAATCCTGTGGTCCTGGAAGGTTCATTTTCAATGAAGAAATATTTGTTCTTGCAGGAGCATTCCAGAAAACAGACTTTGTTCTCACTTGCAGTGCGGAAAGTCAAGTTGGATGGGACATAGCTTTCCAAGCTGGTAAAGAGGCTTTCTGATGCACCCTTAAAATAAAAAAATTAACATGCCAAATAAGCATTTTAGCCCAATTTCTACAATTAGAAGATCAGCAGAATGAGTCTTGTCTCTTCTTCTGAACAGAGGTTCAGCCTCTATTTTGAAAGTCGTCTCCTGGCTCGCCAAGGAGCACTTTCTATTACCAATCCATCACGCCGAAATATCCAGGATACAAACCAACTTCTGGCACAAACCAGACTAGCCTTAGGGTGTCTGTCTAGTAAAACATTGACTTATCTAACCCAGGAAGTATCTCACTAACCACAACATAAGGATCATATGGGGTTTTGGCTTCTCCATCTTCCAGTCCAGATCTGCTTCCTCTTTATTGTTCAAGAAAGTCTTCTGGTTAAGTGTGTTGCCTCTGCACAGGGGTTAAAGATGCTTTAAGTCCCCTTTGAACAGGAGGAGTTGCTTTGGTGGTAGAAGGCATGTTAGGGATCTGGATCCCCAGTTCTGCTGATTATTCCATATGAACATGGCAATAAACCTGCGTGATGGTGAGGAGGGAAGCTTAAATGCAAACTGTGCACCCAGGCAATAAATCTGACAGAACCCTCTTTACTGTTGGAAAAATGTCCCACATATAGCCTGTTTGGGTGGAAAAGAAATTATTTCATAGTTTCTGGAGCTCCTCATTCATGTTTATGTCAGTGTCTCTCCCAGGAAAAAAAATAATCAAAATTCTAGTGGGATTTCTAAGCTGGAGTTAGAGCCAGCCAGCCAGCCATCAGAAGAGATCATGCCACTCCTGAGAGCAAGCACAGCAAGAAGCAGCGTCAGGGGAATGGCTTCTGTGTCCAGTTCGCAAGCTCTAATAATGCCAGAACATGGGTGAATATAGCCAAGAAACACACTGGAAGAAACCCACCTGTACTGCAGGCAAGTAAAGACCAAATTCACAGAGCAGTTTGGTCGCTAGCAATTATTCACGCATATTGAGTAAATAACTGTGTCAACAGGAAAGAAGACAAGGGAAGATGCAGTTAAATCTTGGTTTTACATTCTTTTAAGAAAAGTAAAAACAGAATAATGTCTTAGGGGAAGTGGGAATATTCTTGAAATTTCCTGAAATATCACTGAAATTCCTTTTATCCAGCGTTTACTCAAAGGTTCCCCAACTACAAGCTGGAGCAGTGACTCCCCAGGCGTGCAAGGCTCATAACTAATGAAAATGCAATGTTTCACAAGTTTTATCATCATCTAATGGTGGCGCAACCAAAGGATTACATGGTCTCACCTACAGTGCTGAATTTAGGTACTGCACTATCTGTATTAAATGGTAAGTGTAAGGTAAGTGCATTGATTTGCATGGTAAAGCTATTAAAAAATGGGTGCTTTTTTTTTTTTTCTCAGTTTCCTCAGGCCACACCTTTCTTGTGAAGCTAATCCTTGACACCAGCTGCAGTCATAAGCAGTACATGTCCACAAATACGTTTCTCTAGTGTCATGGATTTGGATCCAGTGATTCTGCTTTGGAATATGTTACTGTAAGTGAATTCAATTTACCTAAGCTGATGAAAAGGACATTTTTTAAATTAGAGTCAGATCTCCTTAAAAAATCCCACACAATTTTGCAATCAACATATGCACAAAATGTTCCAGAAAATAATGTATTTTTCTTAAAAAGATTCAAATAGGATTTTTTGAAATCTGAATATGCAATACAGTCTCAGTTTTGATGGCCTTCATCCAGGAGTCATAGAAAAATAAGCTAAAAAGATCAATGGCCTTCTGTCATTATTTCTGATAAATTGTAGTATACTTGAGAAAATCCCAAATCTAGAAGTATTCAAACAGAACACAAAGTACGACTCAAATAATTGCAGGTCATCTACCCTGATATCACATTCAATGTAGTATGTGTGGACAGTGTCAAGACACATAGTTTATGGAAAATGTTTAGTGTAAGACCACCCCGATTTCACCCATTGAAGAGTTTAGTTGATAAAAGTAGTTTGCACATATGTAATTTTTCATTGTTTTGGATATTCTAATAAGAGGTATGATCTTAACCTAAAACTTTGTCCAACTGTGTAATGCAATCAGCTTTGAAATGCACAACATTCTTGTTTTAAAAATGAGTACTCTCCAGCACTCCAGTACAAAGAGATATGTGACTCCATATCTCAAAACTGGTTGGTAGTGAG
Source organism: Gavia stellata (assembly GCF_030936135.1). NCBI lineage: Eukaryota > Metazoa > Chordata > Aves > Gaviiformes > Gaviidae > Gavia > Gavia stellata. Next base: position 53,316,730 of record NC_082595.1, on the reverse strand, counting down.
GAATCGTGGTTGAAAGAGGATTTATTTGGGGAGCTTCTGCAGACCTCAGCTCGAGTCTGGCAATAGTCACCATTTTAGCATGGACCAAGAAGTAAGTATAAAATCACTGGTGCTAAAACTGGTGGCTGAGACAAGATGAAGAAGTAGATAAGATCAGGCTAAGACCATCAACCGTAATGGTCTGCATGACTTGGTAAATTGGAACTATTCAGCGAAAATGGCTTCAACACAAACCTGCGAAGTTTCATGTCAAGGAAGAAGAGATACAAGCCAGGCTAGCAGACTGAAAGGCACTATCCTAGGAAACAAAACAAACAAACAAAATTACCTAAAGAGTTCAATCATGAAAAAAAAAGATGACATGGTGACATTTCATGAGGAAATACATAGGGTTTAAAATATCTCTAATTGTATAGACATGGTGTTACAAGAACAGTGGCTGGAAAATGAAGCCAAACTAACTAATGTGAGAAATCTGACATATACCTATAACCTGCCTTTGTGTATGCGCACGTGTGAGTGTATGTGTGTATACATATATAAACCCAGCAAGCCAGAACATACTGAATGTTATGACAGATTCTCCATCGCTGTTGTCTTTAGTTTCTTTCCAGAAGCCTTAGCTAAACACATCACTTTTGGGTCAGAAATTAATTATTCCACTCAGTACAGGAATAGCTGGATGAAGTGTAATGGCCTGTTTTACAGGAAGCCAGATTTGCTGATCTAACAGTTCCTTTAAATCACTGAAGCAACAAACTAGCATCATTACCAAAAGTATTAGCAACAATTATTCAAAAAGCCAGTCCCAAGCAAAATATTCAGTCAGCACAAATGCTCATGTTTTGCGCATATTGCATTGATGGCCCAAAATTATGCTCTGGAAACACCATGTTATGGGCTGTTGTGGCCACGTGTTCAGAGACCGTTGGTTCCTCTGTGCCCAGCGAGGGATGAACTGAGGGATATGCCATCTTCTTTTTGGCGGTGTGTCTTTCTTACTGTGGCTTATGAAGTGGCTTGGGGAGGCAGTGTGCACTGAGTGGGCCAAGGGACTGCCCGCTGCATGGCACAAGGCTGTACGCAGCTTTTTACAGGAATTTGTTCCTTATAGATTTTATTCATACATATTGATTCAATAAAAGAAAGTTATGTGTGAAAAGCAGATTCCCAACACATTTTGTAGAATCTAAACAGGTTTCCCGTTTAGATGGTCGAGGAGCAGAGACATGTGGAGAAACAGAAGATAAAAATCAAAGGAGATAGATAGGTAGATTATAAACTGTATCATCCTCAGTATGTTACTAAAAATTTCTGCTGGGGTCCTTCATGCCTATTACCTTCATAACTTGCAATAGCAACAGTAACTCTTAAGAATAGAAACCTTTATTATACGTACTTAAGGGCTGACAATGGACCTTATAGTTTGATACTGATTTTTAACTTGCACATTTCAGACGCAAAACAATATATCCTAGGACAGTGTGTTGAAACCTTTTTTGACTTTTTTATAAGCATCTAACCTGCCACTGAATTTAAACCTAGTGACAATAGGCTTGCCTTCCTTAGTTCCTTCTCACAGACCTTTTTAGAAGTAGTCTATAAACCGTAGGTAAAAACACATTGCTCAAGGCAGTGTGAGCACGTTGAGCTGTTAAGGGCTTGGTGACTTTTCTCTTCACAATATATAATGCCAATCACAGCACAGTAGGAGCACCCAGAAATGCTTGTGCCTGTTGGAATCGGGGAGCTGCCCGGCATTCAGGAGAGCTCTTCTCCAACCCCCATACCCAGTTGCAGGTGGTAAATACCTATTTGCAGCAATTTGTGTAGAAGGCTAGGACAGCCACTGACGGGTGACAGTGTCCCTCAGTGGGGCACACAGATATGATGGCCCCAAGAAAGCTGAAATGTAAGTGCTAGGAAAATCCCAGGTGCAGAAAGAGACGAGTCTTTACTCATGTAGGCAACACGATTGCAAGTTCATCAGCTGGCATCGTCTACAAATCCAGGCCATCATGTACTCAGCTACCTGCTAGTGTCTTCAAATATTGCCTTAGCACTGCTTTAGATTCAGCATTGCTAGAGGGGTCTGGTTTGATGGGAGTACCCAGAAAGGTATCAGCATTTGAAAGAAGACTTTAGCAAGGTGGGAAACGAATGAGCGGGGAAAGCCCAGGGTTGAAGTTGGATTTCAGAGGCAGACAATAAAACCCAGCAGCCAGGAGACAGAGCAAATTCAGAACCTGCTTCTGCATGCCTTGGTTTTCCCGGCTGCTGGCTGCATTAGAAATGCTAGTGAGGAAACTAATCTAGCAGTTAAAGGCAGAAAGGAGCAATTTGGGTTTTGATGAAGCACAGACATGTAGTAAAACTGTCAAACTTCACTTGAGCTATTTCATCTTCACTGGGTCCCACCTATTTTTATATTTTACTATTTTACTTTGTAGAACATGCAAGTTCACTATCATTTTAGAAACTTCACACATCAGGGGGCCACTCTCCTTTGAGGTAATTTTCTTTAGACAATGTAAATGTCAGCTGCCAGCTGTAAGTATTATTATTTATACGGAGCTGTCAAGGAGTGAGGGGGAAACGATGCAGCTAGCTCACTTCCGTCTTGTTAGCTCTCAGGAAAGGTCAGCAGAGCCCTTCAAAAAGGACACACTGCCAAAGCTGAACCGTCTTCCCAAATCCACTCTGCAGAAACAGTGCAAGTGAGCACATGCTTTAAAGCCAGCCAAGGTAGCACTAAAGTGCCTTTTTTTTCTGTTGCTGGAAGGCTCCATTAGTGACTACTTGTGGTGTAAGAACCCAAAGTGGCCAGAGAATGGACAGAGCTCACGCTAGTAATTGCATCCAGCTGCATTTTGTTTGCTTTGGGGATTACTTTTCTTAGCCTAACTTGCATCTGGGGAAATTTCATCCTCTGGTGAATATACCCACATATCCCCGTTTCATCCTCGCTGAGCTGCCAGTACACGGAGCAGCTCTCCACCCCATGACCTGGATGGGAGCAGAGGAAGGCCCTTCTACCCATGCACCATTTCTTACCAAGCTGTACAGTTCACAGCTCTAACACTGAGGGTAGATTTTGTCCTTGCAAACTCGGCAGAGGAATATGGAACGTATGGCGGAGAACAGTAAGATTCAAGGCAGATTATGGCACTCAGCTGTGGATAGGCTGACCAGAAATGTTGTAAGTGCGAAAAGCACATCTCTTCACAGAGGTTTGGCTCAAATCCCAAAAATACTTAGGTGCCTAGTTCCCGAGGAAATCAATAGCAATCAAATGGCTAAATGTCCTTCCTGTTACATAATAGAAGCAGAAAGAAATTACTTTACTTCTATCAGAATTGATGATGCAATTCTGCGAAAATCTCCCCAACAGGGACAAGATTAAAGGAGGAAAGGCAAATCCCAGATTAACACCATGAACAACTTTGTAGTATCCAGAGGTGGTCTCCCAAGAACATCCCAGCCCAGAAATACTCTGGAATAGTTTCAAATGTGTTGATTTTCAGACTATTAAATCCACCCTCCAGTCTTTGTTTTCACACAGTTAAAAAAAAATCAGAAAACCCTCATATTTCCCTGAAAGCCTCTAAAAGAGAAGAGAGACCCACTTACTGTTGTTGCTACAAAATACTTCAAGAAAACAAAAATGAGCAGGGCTTTATGAACTCTGCCCACATCAATATTTACTCTTCTGGCTCCTCCTTAGCCAGATCCACATTGTTGAAGAAATGGGATCTGTCCCCAGCAGGATGTGGGTGAAGCCATATAGGAAGAGTGAGTCCCTCCCTCCTGCTCCTGGTTTTCCGATCCAAGGGCAATGCTGAGCCAGACTGCGTGGTTGCAGAGCCTTGCCCCTCTCAGCATAGCTACCATTTCTATTTTTATTTTATTGGTGTGCTCAGCTGTTCTTTTTCCCCTTGGCCTGCACCGTGCTGGGATCTGAGCTTCTGCGCCCTGCCTACAAAATTCACAGACAGAAAGCACTGAGACAGAGAAGCATTAAAATGAAAAGTATTTTCATGTGCATTAAGCCTACTGTTACTGTGGGGCCAAGTCCTTTAAGAGAACACCATGGTGTACTTAAATTGGAGATTGAGGAGTTTGTTTTCACTGCTGTTTCTGATTCTGCCATAGGAGGTCCTCAGGAGCAGAAGTGTGTGAAGAAAGACAAAAGCCCACTGCCAGACCACGTTTTGGATGCGGTTATCATGGCTTGAAAAATACACTGCTTGTTTACCCGTGAGGCTGTTTTCCCTTTGACACAGAGTTTGTCTTTGCTACCAGATACTGAAAGCTCACTGGGAAGACTTGCCAGAAGTTGTGCTCATGAGGGAGAGGGAAACGCTGATTCTTTAGTTCCTCCAGCTCTTGGCCCTTGGCCGTATCCCCTCTGGCCACCCCAGCAAGCCTGATGCCTTCCTGTGGGAAGTGGAGACCGCTTGCCATGGCTCAGCTCCTGGCTGGAGAGGAGGGACCGTCTGCTGCTCGGGCTCGAGGGCTGCCTGGGGTTTGCCAAGGTTTCCTGCGAGATGCCGGACAAAGGCACCACCTATATATGCCCATCTTCACCTCCCCACCTGTAAAATGGGAGGAGGAGTGTTTACCCCTCTGATACACTGCCTCTTTTTACATCAGCAGTTACTAGGAAGTGCTTTCGATGAAGGGTTCATCAAAATATCAGGCCTTACCCTTTCCCCTCACCATGCCTATTTTGGCTACTTATCTCCAAAGAATTTTACCTGGAGTTTACTGTTGCTCCGCTTTTACTTATTCCCTAGAGATTTACACACACACCCCCCATTTTATTCCTTCATTCTGTCTTTTAATTGTCTTGTTCTCTTACTCTCCAATCACTGCCTGTGCTTCCTTTCAAGGCTGTGGTTTCATGATAATTAGTACCAGACCTGAGTGCTACCTGTCCTAACAAGACAAATTAGATCAAACAATCACATTCCTGCCAAATTAACCCAAGCCCATAGCAGTGATTTCTGGCAGCCTGAAGCTTTCACACAAGCTGCAGGAGAGCAGGCAGTACCTGATGTGGTGTTAAGTTAAAACAGTGATATAAAGCCAGCCGATAGAAGCTGAACCTGCTGATGTTCTTCGTACAAGTGGGACCTGGCAGAGTTTATTGGTGTCAGATTGGTTTCAGGGGGCTGGTGAGATTTTGATCCAGTACTAGCAACCCTAACTTTCCTAGTCTTAAAGGTCTTGTATTACCAGACTGCAGCCTTAAACGTGTAAACACACCAGCTCCTCCATCTCCTTTCCTTGCCCCTCACCACTGGTGGGCTGTGCCCTTTCCAACATCCCCGCCTGGCTTTGCTGGTGTGGGGATGAGAATGGGGGGCAAAGAAAAGCAATGCAGGGCAGAAGGCGATGAAAAGACTTTCACCGATGGTGTAACATCTGAACTTTTATTTAGCAGTCGCTCCCTCTACAAATAAGTAACAGGAATCAGTGTATTGAATCCAATAGCACTGGTCAAAGCAAGCGCTGTACTGGTTCATGGAGGAGCACGTGCATGAAAGTCTTTGCCCACCCTGGGGCACTGTGCTTGCTAGTTAGCTCCCGGGTCACTGCATGCGTGCGAGAGCTGCTTTTATGCTCCAGGCTCACAGCCGGACTCTGTGTAACTGTCCTAGCGTTGAGGCTGGCCGGGCAGGCATCCTGGCGCTGCTGGTGCTGTGCCGAGCTGTTGTGCCTTGTTGGCCACCACGTGTGGCCCTTACATCCACCTGGAGGGCTGTGTGAAGGAAGGTCACACTCTCAACCCCCCCCACACTGCCCCTTTGGAAAGTCTGGCATTGGGAAGCCTGTTATTCCCATGCCTAAAATCCATTTCATCTTCTCTGATGGCAGCATAGCTCTGGGACTAATATTGTTAAACAAATATTGCAAAAGAAGAGTTCATACACACTGCCATTTTATAACTTCTGAAAACCTGTTTGTAGTTAAAAGGAGAAGCAAAATTACACAACCAGACAGCTCAGATTCATTGTAAAGATGGATTTTTACAATTAAAAAATGATAGGATTTAGGGGAAAGAGTTGTTACTAAGAGAACAATTTTCATATAGGTTAGCTCTGTGGGCAGTTTTGTAGGTTTATGTAAGAAGTGAAATTAATCCATTCGAGATGGACTCACACTCAGCCCTTTTCCACAAATAAAATAAGGCATCCAATCACATTTTGACAATAGAAAACAATATGTGCGTTGCAAGCTGGTCTGGCTGAGACTGAGTTAAATTTTAAGTTATTCCCATCTGTTTCAGATATCCTGATACATTTTTCACAGTGAAAATACTGAAGAGCACCATTTCATGATAACTCGAGAGAATAAGCCACCACTTTACCTGGTTCTATGTGCTCTCTCCCCATTTCCCTGACCTGTGAAAGTCACTTTGCAATTTTTTCATAAAGAAGCCAAAAGCCAACAAAAATATGGGTTCCCTTGGTAGAGGAACTGCAGTGTGTGGGGTGTGTGTGCTTGCACACAGACTGTCCTGAGCGGACAGTTTTTTTATGCCCCTCTGGCTCTGCTTGTGCTCTGACAGCACTGATGGCTTAAATGCAGTAAACAAGTCTGAACAAAGGTCTTGTCTAAAGCTTGTGCAGGACCATGTTTAGGCTTTCTACAGCAGGGACCCTTCTGGCAACCATTTTCTGCAGAGGGCAAACCAACACGGACAGGATGGCCCTGGAGTAGGATCTTTGATGCAAAGGCCTGGGAGACATGAAAGCAAATGCTGTGAGGAGAAAGGGAAAACCAATTCACCATGGCAATAGTGGGTAAGATAAGAAGGAAGGGTTTTAAATGAAGTGCAACAACAGATGTCCTGTTTAGCCTTTGGAGAAAGCTCTCCCAACATCAGGGATAGCAAGGCGTGGAAAGAGAGCTCTCTGAGGCAGTTCAGGTCTGGCTGATCTTGCCTTGATATTTGAGACTCTTCCTGAAGCTGCTTTCATCCCTATTTCCTATCATTTTATGAGCTATTCCAGAAAGTAAATACCTTTTCCTGGGATTAAACTAGCCTGACCAGTGAAGTTGTCCTCTGTTTCAGGCTCTGCATCATACAAATACAATTTTTCTTTCATTAAACCTCAGGGCATCTGGGAGCTTCCCAGGCTATTCCATGTGCTAATAGTTTTAGTGTCATTTGCTTATGTGCAGAAATGCCTGTAGTTCCTTGAGAATTCCTGCCTTAGCACGTAGTCCTGCGTCAGCTAATAAGCAAAAGTCCACAGAAAGTATAGCTAATGTCCATGTCACCTATATATGGCCATATAGCTAATACAGAAAAAAAAAAAAGATCAACAATGGCAGCTCTATAGCACACTCAGCAAAGCCACAAGCATGTAAACTCACAGGCAACCCTTGCTGAAAAGAAGCTAAGCTAGCCCAGTGCTTTCCAACTTTGTTTTCAGAGCACCAGGCATTGCCCAGAGGATAAGGAGACCTCTTTTCTCACCTTCCTTAGCTTGCTTTTCCTTCTATGAACCCCTCAAGAATCAGTCCATGCACATAGCTGACCACAGACACTGCTATGGGAGACAGATAGTTCAGACTACATTTCTGAGCTAACTGGAAATGCCAGGATGCAGGAGAAGAAACGGACTGGCAGTTTCCATGGCAATTCACTACCCACTTAAAAATAATCAATGTAATGATAGTAATGAGTAGCAACTTGTTACCACAGAGCACAGAGCCGGGAAGCAGGGAGCAGGTTCACGTTGTCCGTACTATACCAACAGGGTGTTCCTGAGATGCTGAAGTGGAACCAGCAAAACAGAAAACTACATTTGACCTGATTTTTAATTTTTAAAAGGTTGCTGCATCCAGAAACATTCCTGACATAAGCAGGAATTGCATGTGTCAGCATCTCTGAAATACAAGGCCCTAACAAGTGTATACATGAATGCAGTATCAGGATATGGACCATGGCAAGAAACAGCCTGCTCATACGCAGGTTTATTTACAGTCTGTTCCAGTCAATACAATTCTATTTCTAATGAGATGCCAGAGCTCAGACCATTTCCCAAGAACACTTACATCAGTAAGGAAAGACCTATAAAACCAGGTGAAGATCTCAGGAGGCTTGTTTTAGGACATTATAACCTTGACAGTTATGAAGTTATGAAGTAAACAAAGTTGTTTTCACATCTGTAAGCAGAGATTTTGAAGAGTCAAATATGCTGAGAAGTTTTACTCTTACTGCCAGGTATTTGTACTATTTTTTCTTGTTCAATAGAGTTCATCAAATGCATGCTGTGTTTCTGTGTTGTTAAGTGGTTCTCATTACACTTTCTTGGAACAAATGCCATTTCTTCCAGCTGGATTTCCAAAGGAGCTTGCTGCTCGGGCACATCTGATTTTTACAGAATTTTACTTTACTGCTGTCTTTAATGGAGTTGCTGCCATTGGCAAATGCCTCCCCATGCAGCATCGCAGGCAGGCTTCTCACCACCCCTCTAGTATGTTTGCAGGGCTGCCGCACAGCAGTTCCCTCAGTGCACACTGACATATATACTTCTTTGAACATGACATTAAAATGTGTGTCTTTAATGTCACATGCAGTAAACAAGATACTTAAAATGCAGGAGAGTACTTAACCGCTATATTTGCTAATGCTTTTTAAAGCTTTCAACACACTTCAGCGCAGAGAAAATCCTTAGGAGAAGAGCTCCAGTGCGTGGTGTCCGCACGTGCCATCTGCTGAGCTCTGCTCTGGGGTGCTAAAACACAGTGGCTTTTGTTAGGGGTGTGCATCTGCATGGGCACCAGGAGAAAGGCACTGGCGCAGCTGGGGGGGCGGCTTCCATACAGTCGGCAGTACCAGACAGGGAAGGGTTTTTCCACCCTGTGATCAGCCATACTTGCCGTCTGTCCTTGGTACGGGTATCAGGGTAGGCATACTCCTGATGACGGGGTGGGGGCACGCAGAGGAGGGGTTGCAGGGTACAGGGTGGGAGCACAAGTGGCACCAGCTGGTGCCAGCCAGGCTGAGCTCTGGCAGCCCTCCTGGCTAACCTGCCACTGCACGAACCTGCCTCTGTATGGCCGGCATGGCTGCACCATCCTGCTGCCGGCCCTCTGCCCTCGGGGCTTCAGCCGAGAGCCTCCAGGGAGAGCAGCTGCAGAAATGAGCCAAAAAATCCACAGGCAATGCCACGCACATCTCTTTTTTGTGTGCAGCCTTTCCTTCCCTGTGCCAGGAACGGGATAAGCTGTGAACTGAAAAGCCGAAATTCAAATGCTCGGGGTTGAGGAGCATACTAAAAATTAAAAGCAGCATCACGCTATCAGGTAGGCACCTTGTGAAGCTCATGACAGCAAGACATCTGATGGAAAGACTGCCCTCCAGTCTCAGCCTTGCTCTCATGGCACTGCTTGCATGCAATTGAAGTCTCTGCTCTGAGAATTTGGCAGTACCAGAGGATGCAGAGAGTTGGCTGCTTTTGGGGCTAAATTCCCTTGCTTTTGTTCAGCTTTTGAGGCAGAAGGAGCCAAGCCAGTGGGAACTGGCTGGAAACCAGCCCCTTCCCAGCCGGCCGGTGCCCGGCAGGGATCCAGGCTCCCCCAGGCAGAGGGGGGGAGGCATCGCTCCCCTGCCAGGAGAGGGTCTCCTCCTCCCCCCAGCTCCCGCTCCGGGAGCACAGCCTGTCCAGCAGCACTGCAGTACAGGGCTGGCTAAAACCACTGGTGAAACTGCACCTCGGCTCCCCACCTGCTACCACATGATGTACGGCATAGGCATGTATCCTACAGCATCCAAGCATTAGTCCATCCAGCAGCAGGCAGTGCTGCAAACACAGGTTGGTTAGTTCCTTACTACGTTACAGTCCTTTTCCTCCCCAGTGACAGTTAATAAACAAAAATACTAGAATGATCCTTTAAAAATAGTTCTGCTATAAGAGCATGTGGTTGTAATTACTGTCTTTATGGACAAGTCTATTATTTTTCTTTCCTTCCATCTCCTCTGTGTTATAGGAAACGTGCCAGTTTTCAAGCATCCTGCTTCATTACTATTGGAAGGAAGTTTCCAAAAAGCTGAGTTTGTTTAACACAGGCTCCTTAGACCATCCCGAGAGTCACCACCAAAAACTGGGCTGGAACAAGTGTGAATGAACTGAAATTTCTAAAAGTCCTGGGCACTTCCCTGCTTCTTCACTTTCATTCTTTATTTCTCTCCATTATACTAACCTCTTGCATGTTTTCTTTCCCTCTTTCTTCTCCTGATTCTTCTTACCCCAAGTCCAGCCTCCCTTCGCCTTCTGCCCATTACCTTTTCTCTGCCCCATCTCTCTTTTGCCCACAGCTTTCCCATCAGTCCTCATGCTGTCCCCAATGCTGGTCAGCTCCCTGTGTCCCTCTGTCCCCCGAGACAGTTCCTTCCACTTCCCAGCATCTGATTTCCCTCCTGGGAGTCTGAAATCATCCTGTCTCCTTACCTTCCCTCTTCTGTCCTCCTTACCTTCCCTCTTCTGTCCTCCTTTCCATGGTTTCCCACATCACCATCTTTTCCCCTACCTAGCCCCCTATCCTTACCCTGTCCCCCAGCTCTCTGTCCCTCTGCTCAGCCACCCTCCAGCATCCTTCTCTATCCCCATTTATCTTCCTGGGGGCTTTCCTCCTTTCATCGCAGGGCTCCCCCTCCCACTCCCCATTGCCTCCATCTACCACTCCCAGCCCTCTCTCGTGCCTCCTTTGGTTGCCACCAGAGCCGCGGTCCCCATCCAGCAGTGTTTCATCACTCTTCCCCTGCATTAACTCATGCTCCAGTGGGGCTGGCACCGATGTGGCATGGGATTTGCATGGGGCCGTGGGGTCTGGACGGCTTGCTGGGGGGCTGCCGCCGTGCTGGAGCAAGCGCTGCTGGCTGGAGGTGTTGGCACTCACTTTCCACCTCCATGCGGCCCCGGGGAACTGCTGTCGGAGCCAAGAGGCACAAAGAAGCGCAGGCTCCAGCCCTAATGTGAGAGGTTCGTTTATAATGAAAACAGTCCTGATGGATTAAGGGAAGCTGCCTCTTCCAAAAAATACATCAGATTTCAATATTAGATGGGGAGAAGTGGCCAAAGTAACATGACGCACGAAATACCTTTGAACTTTTGAGTTTTTGGCATGATGGCAGTGGGCATGGTGTTGCATTCAGCCACCAAACCAGTCCTGCTTGCATGGCTAAAACCACTCCTGCTACTACTGCTAGGGGTAACCGCAGAGTCCTGCCTCCCACCAGAGAATTTTGGAGTGCAATACAAATGCTAATTAATGAATTATGAGAATACTGAGGGCAGATGATAAATATTTTCATTATTTTGTCACACACAAGGATTCGGATCAGGCATAGTATGTATTTCCAGTGCCACTCACCACCTTCATTCTCACATCCTTTTGGTACAAGAAAGATAGTCTAGCAGGTTGGTGTGAGGCTTGATAATCCAGGAGAGTGGGACACTGGGCAGTCACTGGAGCACTCAGAAAATTAAAATGCATTTTTTATGACTATTTTTGGTTTAGAGATTTGGGGATTTCTTTTTTTTTTTTTTTGGAAGCATGAACACTGACAAAAGCTGAAAGTGTAAATGTCTGTATTTAGAATATTTCTATGTTCAAGAACAGAACCTTTTTTTAGGGAAAATCATAGACACGTGCACACACACAGAATCAGAGTAGTCTTCCTAGATAATGCGCTCAACACACCCCATAATGTTAATTCCCAGCCCTTGCAGGGCCAGAACTGATCATTAATTCATAGATTTATGTCTTTCTAGAAGAGAGCAGAAAAAATGGAAGTAAATGGAAAATATTGGAAAAGAAAATGTACATGCTTCTAAATTTACAATATTATTTTATTTCTTGATCTAATTTATTATCAAAAACTATTGCCTCAAAGTTGGTTTGGGTTTCAGAGAAGTTCTCTGGCCTCTGAATGCCCATCAAGTCTGTGCACATACTGATACTTCAAGTCTGTACAGAGTGTTTTGCTGCAGTTCAAAACAGCTCCCAGAAACTGGGTGACCAGTCTGGGTAAAGCTAGTAGCAAACGAATGGGTGTACGGGGAGGGGGGTATGCAGGGCTGCACATGGAATTAGGGAAAGGAGCAACTGGAAACAACACTTTCTTGGTAGACAAAAACATAACAGAAGGAAACAAAGTGTAGTGTAAAGAGAAAATAATTGGACCAGGCATGAACAAATGAAAGAGAGAACCGGAACATAAAAGCTGAGGAGCAGAAAAAAAACACGAATACGAATACAAGTACTAACCTCAGTGTTGCCCAGCGCAGACATGAGATACTTGCAGGACTAAGCCTTGTGTAGACCATGAATGTATTTGTTGCATTGGAATGAATTGCTGCCTTATATACGAGAGGGAGAGAGGGCTGTACAGGGCTGTTCCCCCTCCCACTGTAGGGTACTTTCGCAGAGAAAAGACATCAGGAAATCAACCTCAGGTTGATTTCCTGATGTCTTTTCTCTGTCTGAAGATCTGTCTTCAAGAGTGCACAAGTCCTGACAGTTTTGCCTGTCCTAAAAGAAGACTACATGAGAGACATGACTGCAAACCAGAGATGTGGCGTGCACTTCTCCTGACTCAACGGGAGCAGCCACCAGCTGCCATCAGCAAAACCTCATGAAAACAAGAGGAGCAACCAGTGAAGGCTGCACAGCATGTTGTGGTGCTGAAGTTTGCTGAAGTTGTGATCAATCGACTGCTCCAGCTGGACAAGACATGTCTTATTTTAACACCTCCAGTCTGCTGGCCACCAAGAGAAAGAAAGCCAAGAAAGCAAATCCACTGCATTTTTAAATTGTGATTGTTTCACTCAAAACTAACTGCAAAGCACCAGTAAGATCAAAGGCTAGACTTTAACTTGCCTTTCACTATTTTTGCCATTCACAAAACAGTCAGGAAATGCACTGTTTCAGACCCAAAGGTGACTGTTGTCTTCTGGGGCTGTTGTCCCAAGGGGGAGCCTATGCTGGTTTACCTGCAGACTGCCACTGTCGCTGCTCTTACCCCGGTGTTTCCACCCCTTTCTGGTGGTTGTCAGAGGCTGTGCAAAAGGTGCGTCAGTACCCTGGCCTGCTAGGGGAGAATTCATTTTCTTTGATGGGTTAACGTGCTGAGGATTTAACACGCGAACCATTCCCCAGACCCCAGAGCCATTACAGCAAGGGGGCAGGACACAGCTGGGAAGGGGCGGGTGAAGGGGAAAAGGGAGAGAAGCCAGGTCAGCCAGCAAGTGGCCTAAATTCATCTAAGTACCTAGGGGGATAAAATTCTTCATGGTTAATGCTTATTTCTATTTTAGTCTAAAAGGGCAGTCCAGATAAACAGTCTCCTTGAAACAAATGCTCGAATGCTCCTCCAAGTCTGACCTGCATGAACCAGCCTGGGGTTTCATGTGCAATTACACGGATCTGATTTCACACTGTCATCAAAAGGGACAAGACTGGCCCTGCTGCACACGTCCAAAGCCTCCCTTGTACTGTCACCAGCAGAAGCGGGGACCCACGGCAAACTGAGTCAGGGAGTGTCTCAGGCTGAACATGAGTCTTTATTTTTCTTCTGGGTTGGTTTTCAGCTGGACCTCTCCTCGGATCCTGCCTGCCAGGCAGGGGCACAAGCATTATCACTGGGAATGTGCAGCTGGGAGTAAAGTCCCCTTCGGCAGCAGCGCACACTGCAGTCTGAGTGAGCAGCACCATCTGATGCCAACAGCATCGCAGGGCGACACTAGTGCGAGCCACCTTGGGCCGTGTGTGCCTGAGCTGAGCGTGTGCATATGTATGCGTGACCACGTCCATGTGTAGGACCTTTCTCATAGACGTAACAGAGCTGTCTTCACAGGCATGGAAACTGGTACACACGTGAGTTTTGTCCTGACTTGGCAAGGCTTCCCCATCTTGCTGCCATTAGTGCATTTTTTTCCTTTCAGTGGTCCAGCTCTGGAGACCACCCTGAGCTCTTCATGGGATATGTTTGGCAGCTACAAGGGTTTGCAGGCCAATTGGATTATACTTTATATATCAGCAGCCGTGCCTGGAACAGCGCCTAATCTTTTGGCTTCCTTTCATGGTGACCTTCTCTTTCGTTCAACCGCTGCATGCTCTGATGCCCGTCAGTCTGTCAGGTGCTAGGGAAGCAGCAGCAGGACAGAAACCTTCCAAGGATGTATTTGCCCTTTCCACATGAGTTCAGGCACTACAAGGAGGTTCATGAGGAGCAGCTTATGAACAATTCGGCTCTTGTTGGACGATGTCCTCAGGCCAGCAGGAGCTTCTGGGTTTGACAGCTTTGGCTTGTCTGAGTTAACAGCCACACAGTCAACCCAGCTCTGGCCCATAAAAAACGAGAGCTCTTGTCATCCCTTGGAGATGATGTATGTCCTTTGGCTAGTGGCCCTGTGAAAGTTTGTGTGTTTGTACAGATTCTGCCCTTACTGTACAGCAACTTGGGTGTGCTCTGTAGCATGCTGTTATGCTGCTATAGGCCACTTCTTGACACAATATAGTGCTTAAGATCAGACTCATATCCCACACCACGTGGACCGAAGGAATAGTGCCTACATTTCACAAACCACAAGACACTGCTAGCATCAAACCGTTCCCTGCAGATGCAACAGATGCTAATCTTTCATGTGGATCTGCAGACTGCATAACATAACTTCATGGACTACGTGAACCCACATGTTCTCCTGGGACCCACAGGAATCTGACGTGAGATGATCCAGCAGGCTTTACCCACTCCTGCATCCCCTCCTGCACTTTGCCCTGTGCACTGGGAACGACATGCATTCTTTCCTCTGGGTATATATATTGCCTTCACCCTGGAGACACCTTAACAGCTAGAAGCTCATGATGGATCACGGTCACTGAAGGCATGGGATGAACGTTCCTGCAGCAGGGAGGCAGGAGCACCGCTCCATGGGCCTGCTCACAGGCACCACTGAGGCCATGGGGAACACAGAGCACGACAAGCACATCACTGAGGAACATGGCTGTCTTTGGCACGCTTTACACGATACAGAAAGTGTGAAAGACCATGGAAGTAGACATTCTTTATCAACTTGACTGGTGCTTTTACTGCCTTTTTGGCTCTAAATGATAGCCAGGCCCAAAATAGGCAAGTTAATATATCATAGCAATAGAATTTCATGTTGTTTCATACCATGAAGGACAAATGAAAGATCTAGTCCTGCAAAAATATTTAGTACCTTCAGAGACTCTCAAACAGCCCTCAATGGCTATTTATAGCAGGTGCACATTGCTCTGTGGTGCTCTGAGGTCCAGGGTCTGCTGTAGAATGATGCACAATCTGGAGCAAGTTGAAATTGCTGCGGTAAACATCAGAGTTTATTGTAGGTCTTCTTCCACTGCTCTTTGCTACTCACTTCCTCTGCCAGAAAAGTACATGATTACTACTAACAATCAGAATAAATTACACTCCTAAAGTAATTTCCACTGAAACACAGACCCCTCCAGAGTGAATCACTCCAGCTTAGCTCTGCATAACTGTGCTAGGGTGCAAGCAGGGACAAAAGAAACACTATATTGGAGTATAGGAACTTGAAAGAATTGTCACGAGCGTTTCCAGTAACACGCTTCTTTTCTTCTTTTTCAGTTGAATGTTCCCTTCACTATTACCTTTTCCATCCTTTGGCTTCAGTTCAGTGAACTACTGGGGCACATGTTTAACTTCAAGCAGTTAATCCTGTGCTTTGCTCAGCTGGGAGCCTGATTATTAACTACCTGCTTCATATCACAAAGGAGGGCTCTGTATGATAGTAAGCGTCTGATAACCTCGCCTTTGGGGCTCTGTGAGGTTACTCCAAACATGAGACCAAATGGACTTGTGCAAGAGCATTATAGTTGCTGCTTCCCCTGGGAATACATCATGCTGTCATAGGGTCAGTCTCCACCTATGTACACTCATTCTTGAGATGGCAACTTTCTGTGTCCTCTGCAGAAAGCAGACTCTACATCAGAGGCTTCGTGTGATACTGCACTATTACCACCCTACAGCAACAGCTCTGAAGACAGCACTCTCAAAGTCGAACCTCCCATAGCATTCAAAGCAAGGGGTAGGAAGAGTATTTTGTCAGCACATTAGTTTCTCTCTAGTTGTGCATGCAGTTGCACTGCATTGGCCTAAAGATACTTTCCTGCTTACGTGCCTGTTAATACGTACCTCATTCAGTTGACTACAGTTTAAAGTGCATTGGGTCTGGCAGAACACAAGCCTTGCTTTCCACTGCAAGCCTCTTTAAGAAAGGCTCTCCTGGGACTGCAGGTTCATGGAGGGAGTGGAGGGAAAGCTGCAGAGCTGGGCAGGGAGCCACTTCTGCAGGGAGAAAAGACTCATGTAGTGCCATCTGCCCTATAAGTGTTTTTGGCAGTGTAAACATACATACCATGTCTTCAATGTGTAGCATGCCCCGTATAGAGAAAGCTAACATCCCTTGCTAAATCACAACCCTTTTTCCCTGGATTTCACTCTACTTGGATAGATTCTTACAGAAACGCTAAATGTTAAATTCTCCAACTGACTTTAGTCCCTGTCATTTTTCAGAGGCCTGAGTTAGTGTGCTAACAGGAATGTGTGTTTAACGCTTTGTTCATGACTGTGCAATGAGGGTGGAAAGGCTGTAACGACTGTTCCATGATGCAGACACTATAAATAGAGTGTATGGAAAAGGATGCTCTCTAATGCATTATGTTCTAATCAATAACAACAAGCTGACTCCAATTATATTTTATTGTCTCTGAGAAAAGTATTTACATTGCAGAACTGCTGTGACTCACAGCAGTGGTTTAGTTAGGAGTCACATTCAATTAGAAATATTTCAGTCTAATGGCTATTGTTTTCTGCACTCAGGCACTGTACCACTCACTGGTCTTGCTGCAGTTAATATGTAATCCCCTCATTGAACTCGCACTGCTTACATATATGGCTGTCTTCACGAGAGCGCTCTCTAAGGTCACATGAACCAAAAGGTTCATATCCTAGCTGGATGCAAACCCCAACAAACGTAAGAATTCTTTGTATGGGGAAGTCTAGAGATCCCAAATGCGTATGATCCTTCAAGTTCTTTTAACCTAAGTAAACAAGAGAGAGAAGAAAAGTAAAAGGGAAGAGAGGAAGATGACAGGTCAAAGTGATTTGCCCAAAGTTGATGAGTGGCAGAGAGAGGAAAAAAACCTGTTTCCTCACCCCTGCATTGTTAAATCTGACTGCAGTCCTTCGGTACCATGTTTTATTTTCACAAAGGTCTGAGCTATGTTGCATTACTTTGTATCTATGGCAGAGGAGCAGCTGGTACACAGAGGATTACTAGCCCTACCCAGGTCTTAGGTGGCACATGGCAGTTGACCAAAAATTTAGTCATGTGGCAGAGACCTCGTATGTCCGTATGAGCCTGAGGAAAACCTCCACAGAACATGATCAACCTGCAGACTTCAAATACTCAGAACACAAGTAAATAAAATCCAAATACTGCGTACTAACACTTAATGAGAACTGGACCTGGGAGAAACACATGGTTTCCACTTTCAGCCATTTTTCCTCCTCAGAAATGAAGTGATGAGAAACACTGAGAAAAGTGCATGTTTTACCTTTCTTTCCTAACAGATTTAAAAGCTTGGCTAATGCTTTAAAAAAAACCCCTTCAATTATATACTGCAATATGGTAAGTACAATGGTAATTACTATAATTTCATATATCTATTTTCCATAGCAGCATTTACATCCCTGGTTTCTCCAGAGCACTTAATGCTTTCTGACAGCCGGTGAGAAAGAATGACTTGTTGGGAGGTGGAAAGCAGGGAGGCAGAAAGTATTTGATGTTCCAGGAGAGCATTCACATCTATGTGGAGGTTGCCTACAGCAACTAATCGTGTAAAGTTCCTTTTGTCTCCCTAAAGTGGCAAATTTCAGGACACTGCTTGTGCTTTCTTGCTTTTTTCAACTGCCAGGCAAGGAGAGAAACATGGAGAGAGAGATTGACAGGCAGTGAGAGAAACAGGTAGCAGTCGAGACCAAAATATAAGGTAGTCTCAGAGATAAACCAAACAGATTCATTTGTCTCTTGAACACAGTTACCCTTTGGTGAGAGGGAACTCACTGCTGTCAGTGAGTTACAGATGTCAGAAGCCAGGACCTGAAAATATCCATTAGTACATTATTGGCAGGCTGGATCCCAAAATAGCTTTGCCTTTGAGAAAGATGAGGTTGGTTTGCTCTTAGTCTGCACCTCTTGACTGTTGAGATTATGGACTGTGACAGTGTCCTGGGAAGTTGTTAATATCTGGAGCCTGATTTCCAGAGAAACTGTGCATTATTGGGATGTACATTTTGCCAAAAGTTGTTTTTCCCTCCTTTGTAAAGTCTTCATACTGCTCAAGTACCCCAAGCAAGCACAGGTACCAAGTTACACTTTTACTAGGGATGTCCAATGGTTATTCAGACATAAAATGTGAATTCACATTACCAAATTGCTGCTTGCCCAGTGCTTTGGGGATCTAACAGGCCACATAAGCATCGGGTGTGCTAAACTACCATGGTCAATTGGTGACATCCTCCTCCTCCTCCTCCATTGCTGGCAATGCTATCCAGTTTCACAGGCAGTACTGAGGCCCATAGGGACAGAATGACCACAGCTGTGTAAATAGCATCACCAAGGTAAATATGTAAACACACAATGGTAGGAGGTGGTCACACCTGATACTTTCAGTACCAGACAATAGTTAGTACCTCTGCTATGAGCTAGTCCTTCACAAATGAGTCATTGCTGATCTCTTGAACTTGGTGAGCCTATGAGTTCATGTGGAAGAAGATTCATCTCATTTTGCAGTAAAATGTCTTTTAATATCTGTCTGCACAGTTATAAGAAATGCAGGGTGTAGGATGCCTCTTGGTGTGGTAAATGACACTCGAGTATTTGGAGATGCAGTAGTTACACTTATTTTGGTTATAACATTTCCAGCGATAGTTTCTATCTGATTCTGCCTACAGTAGGAACTTTCAGCACAAGGATAAAAAAATTTTTTGTCTCTCCATCTCATCCATTTAATGCTGTATACAGTTCATGCCCACAAGTTCTGATCAATGTGTGTTTGTATGTGTCTGGCACGATACAGTCCAAATCTCCCCTGGTGCCTCCAAAAACTACTCAACTAGATTTGTGTTTCTCACATTAAAATGCATGTCTCTTAGTATTCTGATGTTTTTAAACAATTACCCAGTGTGTGATTACCCTCCTACTTTATTTTGTCTACCCTATTTTAAAGGGCATCTTTTGCTGAACCCTAGCTTGGCAAAACACTAAATACTCTCTGGTAATCTAAGAGAACGATTCACTTACTGAAACAAAATTGTCCACTTAAACACTTCTTTAATGAAGCCAGGGATCAGGAGCACTAAGCAGGATCAAGGTCTAAGCAACAGGATTCTGTGTAATGCATCTGCATGCTTTAATTATCATCTTCTTTAAAGGGAGAGAGGGTTATATTTTACCAAACAAGAAAACTAGCAACTTCAATGAGACTGTACCACAAAAATTTTGTAACAGCATGTTTCAGAGCAGGGGCTATCCTACTTTGTACCTGTGCAGGCTGAACTTGTATCCCTGCTTTTGGCTTGAACTTAGGTTCCTTTCGACCATCACTTGCCTCATGTCAGATGGCTCTTCTAGGAAGAGCTAAGGAGATTATTCCTAGGCAGGATCCAGGATTGACTCCTTTCTGTGGTCTGCCACAACCAGAGGCAATGGGGCCATGGGATGCTTTGCACAGCAGTGAGGTGTGCCAGGGAAGCTGCCATAGAGCAGGGCTCACATCGGGGAGCATCATCTGGCTGTCCCTGGAGCCACATCCTGAGGAGCTCCCACTGGCAAGTGGTGTCGGCAGGGTGAACTCAGCCCCATGGTTAGTCCGGAGGCTGCTCCTGTGCAAACCCAGCTAGTGAACTTATGAGCAGGACTAACTTTTACATATATATTTCAAGTGCAGCTTTCAGCTTGATTTTTCCCTATGTAGTTTTGCTGTTTGTCTTACCCTGAGGAACTTCTAGTATTTCTACTAGTCATTGGCAAAACTCCCATGGACTTCAATGCAAGTTAAATTTGGCTGTAGACAGAGACATGTCATTTAGTCTGTGTGATGGTTTTTGGTCTCTCATTAGCATTTGCTGCCCACTGCTATACAAAACAAAATGAGAGGTTTCTAAAAGGAAAGATTATTCTTTTGTATGTGTGTTTTCTAATCACATGAGTAACAAATAAACATGGTAATGTCACTGCTTGCAGGTGAACATATGGGGCTTCTTGAAAATCATCTTTCAGAGGCACCACGTGAACCTGCAGGGCTCACTAACTGGGACCCAGGTGCTAATTCCATGACTAAGCTGTGTTGAAGTGACTCAGAGACAACCACAAAGTGACATTTGGTAGCTTGGCATCTCTCAGGTCAGTGTGTGCCCCAGCTCCACTTTGTTGTGTGGACATGCCCCAGGGCATCTGTAATCCATGTTAGGAATTAACTTGGTGTCAGCATAGAGAACCACAAAAAAACCCCTGCCCAATTTGCAGCAGTGGTGAAAAGAGCTGATGTATGTCAGAATACAAAAAGAAGGGGATGGGAGAGTTTCTTATCCAAAAAACATTGTTTACTCCTGCCTATTTTGGGAGGACAGGATGGTATTGGAGGCAATTCCAAAGCATAGTTAGAGGCAAGGCAAAATTCCCCTTAAAGGATGCTTGAAAAGTTTGGGACCATTTTCTTAGACTGAATAAAAAAGTTTGCATAAAAAGAAACAAGACTAAAAGCACATAAAATGACCCAGACAGAGAAAATGAATCAGGAAGTTGCATTCTTTTTCTCTCTCATAAGAGCAGGGGGAGGAATGAAAGAAAAGCAGGTTAAAAAAATGTACATTTTCACCATATGCACAGCTAACCTATGTTGCCATTAAAGTAGGCACCTCTTAAGGCAGAAATGCAAGTTATGTATGCTTACAGCTTAAAGCAGTTTCCAGAGTTGTAACAGTACAAGTAAGCAGGGCCCAGATCCCAATCTTAGTTGGTGGGGATGTAGCTATAATGGTGGATGTGAGAGGTGTGGGTTCAATTTCCTTCTCTACCCTGTAATCTCAGTTTGGCCAGGGAGGGAGGAGAGACAATAGCTGGCCAGATGCTGAAACTTGGTTTGGAAACCTGACTCCCATGAGAAGGTTCTGGAATTACACGGTTCAGTGCCTTTAAAACATGGGTCTCTCTGTGCCTCTGCTCTCCAGCTACAAAGTGGGAACAATGGCATTGCACTCCATCCAAAAAATATGAAAGGGCCAATCCATCATTGTGCACAGATACATATTCCTGTCACCCAGAATAGGAGAAACATTATCTTCAGAACAAATTAACTCACGTTCCTACTTCTGGGTTTTTTTGTTGTTTGGTGGTTGGTTTTTTTCCTCTCCTTCCCCCAAAGTACACGATACTGCTGACTGCTACCAGCAGTCCTACTCCTGGAGGAGGTTATTCTAACGCCAGAGAGTCAGGAGGGCAGAAGCAGTGCTTGGTGAGTCTTGCTTGCAACTCAGCATTCCTCTCCTCTTCCTGTGTTCTTTAAACTTCAGCGACTGAACCTATATCCATACTTTTTCTCCAGCATGGACCTTCAATAACAAAGCATCAGAAAGGGTAGCAAAAGTGACCTCGGAGTGAATCTAGGAACCAACTGTTGTCAACAGTGTGTTGATCCTTTACTTCCATACACTGATATAGTGCTGAAACAACAGGTCCCAGCATGCAATATCACATCTTCATCAAAAGGGAATATTGGTTGCCTAGCAATTAAAAATCCTGGAAACAAAACATCTGTACTTATGACTATGCAAGCAAACATTATCTGATTTGGTATTGCTGCCCCCTGTAAATTGTGTTTGAGGCATTTGATATAGCAAAATTCAGAATTCCGCAGGTTCAGAGCACAAAAAAGCTACTAGATTCACACCAGAGGAGAAAAGAGGGGATGCAGCACTTTTTGACTGCATTCTGCAGTATATACTGGTATATAAATCACACAACAAATATCAGAAGACGCAGTCTGGCATTATGTCTGACCATGCTTGAATAATCAGGTCAGTCTTATTTGTTGCTGTTCCAATCTCTCCTGCAAATACTAGCTTCCTTGTTTTATTCTGATTCACGCAGGCCCCACAACCATCTGCAATTTGGCAGCTTCCACTGAGTTAGAAAATGTCAGCAGGAGAGGGGAGGGGTGATTAAAGAGAAGAGAAGAGACAGGAACTTTTCCAGCCATCAGCTTGTCTGCCTTTTCAGTGTGCTTTGTGTGAGCTCTGCTGGCAATACCTACAACTTCTTTCATTCAGTAGAACGTCTGATTGTGCTAAATGTGGCTGCCTAGCACTTGATTAAAGATGTGGTTTTAACTGAGAAGAGTGCAATTAAATGTGAGAGTTGCATGGATTGAAGACCTTAATCAGGGGCAGGAGAATAAAGTATGGCAGATTTGGAACCTGCTGCATGGAATCTGTTAAATCATACTGACAGTCACAGACCAGTTTGGTTTTGAATCCAATATGCCTTACATGGTAAGTTCAGCAATGTTTTATTCACTACCTTGATAATAAGAAGTTCTTTTGATGACAGTCTGCAAGACTGTCAGCTGACCTTTGGGATACCCACATTTTCCCAGAACTATGACTAACAGCAGGTTTTGCCAAAGTGTAATGGGGACATATTTGTTAATCGAAGAAAATAATTCTCTTTTCATCTGTTCAGGTCCTTCTTTCATGGCTCCTTTCCTTAGCATTCTCACAAATTCAATGATAGGAAATGCTAGCTGAAAACTGATCTTAAACAGACGGGGCATGATCCGAGATAGAAAAGACTTCTAATGATTTCAGTGGATTTTGGATTTGTTACTATTCCTTCTGCACCAAAAGGGAGTTCCTGTTGTCTCTCTGCTATGTCTGCAGAGTAACTAACATAATCTAAACAGAGCAGTCAGCCAAATAAAGTATTATTATAACCATTATTTTGCACAAGGGGAATAATAGCCAAGGCCCGCAGAACTACAGAAGTACCTCACTCACTCCTGCAGAAATAAGCAAGCGCCAGGTCCCTATTTGAGAATCTCACCCAGTGGTTTGAGCAAGATCAGCTAAGGCGTGTCCTGATAGATCAAAAAAACTGAGCACAGATCTCCAAAGTCCCAGTCCCATGATCCATCTTGCTGCTCTGTTCTTTGGATTAAGCCCTTACAGATGAACAAGCACAGAAAACTGATAGAAAACAGGCAGTTGTTAGACCAGAAATGTATGTACAAGGATGAACCTCTGTAGAACGTACATCCATTTTGAAAAAAGACTCTTAAGATTGTGAATATAGATTTACAGAATTACTTACCCAATTGCTACACAGTTTGCTGGCTAGAATGAGCTTGACAGAGTTATCAAATTACTTGAGATAGTGACCAAATCTCTGAAAAATTCTTTCCTTGCTAATCTATGAAAGTAACTGAAGACTGTACCCAACCAGTAAGTTACTCACTGTGAACTGAGTCTAAGCAGATCAAATGGTACCTCCTCAGTCCTCAGTGAGATCTAATGTTAATATAATATAGCTCTGAACTACTTAATAAGTTATTTTTTTTGGGGGGGTGGGGGTGGGGTGAGGAGAGAGAGGTTTAAGAGTCTGAGGTCCCATATGGAGAAGCAGGATGCAAAGCTCAGAGAACAGGTCTGCCTTCTCATTTTTTCAGCACTCTAGCCAGAGACCTGCCACTTACCCTTGGGTAGCCTGTTACAGATCACTAGGGACTGATTTCTACGTCCCCCTTAGCTGTTCTGCCTTTAGCTATAACAAATCAACATGCTGCCAGACGTATTGCAGGGTGTGTACAGGACCACCTTATACACTGTTTCAGGCCAGCCTAATGCATTATCAGATTTGACTAGGGCAGTGGTGACAGAAAGTCTTCTGTACCACAACAAGGGCATGTTAATGGCACAGTAACATCTCTGGACTGGAGCATCATTGTGGGCAGGGGAAGTCTGCTTAGGCTGCAGTGCGCCGTCACAGCAAGCACAACGGTGCTGGCTCAGTAGCAGGTGCCCACTCTCACCAGTTGCCTCCCCTCCCTCCGCGGGAGGCACCCACCTTCCTGGGAGGAGCTGCTGGAATGAATCATACAAGTCCCTCGCCCATTTCAATGCAAAATCAGCTAGGTTTTTCCTTCCCCAGCATGAGGTCAGCTGACATCAATCTGACCGTTTGGCTTATAAGGTGGTGGAGGTTTCACTCTTTCCCTCTTGAAAGGGCAGTAAATAAGGGCATGGCACGTCTTACATTGCTACAGCAGTTTCTGCTCAGATCTTCTGCTTCACTTCCCTCCTCCCACTCACCTCAGAAAGTCAGGAGTTTCCTGCTATTTCTTTTTCTGCTTCATTTTCCTTCACTTCAAATATAGGAATGTTAATGCTTGCTCAACAGGGCTGCGGAAAACACAGCTGGAAGATAAACATGTACTGGTGCAGTGCTTTAAGATTTAATATCTCATATCTAGCATGTTCTCACACTGTAAGCTGCCTGTGGGGAGAACAGTGGTCTTCCCAACCCCAAATTTATGACTTAGATGGATCACAGTAATTTATTCTGCTTCCAAATAAGTCTAGTGATCAGAAGTGTTTCTTGTGTGATAACATTAAAAAATTTTGCAGATCAAGACCTGTCTGAAATGATGGAGATGGACGAATGCTCTCCTCTCCTGATCCAACTGAAAGCTAAAAGCTGTGTGTGTAATGAAAACTAAATTCTCTGTGTCTCTGCCAAAGAAATAAGAAATTCAAGAACGGCATTTCCTTATTCCTGACCTCCTGCAGCTGGCCTTTTCTGTAATACCCGATTAGTCAACAGTGGGTAATATCATTGTCATGAAAACCAGTTTTACTCAACAGTGACTAGGTGTGTACACATGGCACTTCAGAAAGAGTAGAAGTGAGGCTGTTGGGTTTTTTACTGCGTTTAGGAAAAGAAACGTCTTTAAGATTCACCCTTTGGCAATCCTAAACTTACTACGGGTGGCAAGAAGACCCTTCTTTCCTCCTGCCTTTCTTGGTTAGTAGTAACAGCAAGGAATTCTGGAACAAAGACGATGACTAATGACATCAGTATCCACTCATTGTACAAGACCTGATTTCAATTCAGCTCTGCCAGTTGTTGCTCTTTCAGGCAAGTCGGTGCAAACCTGGGAATCCAGCTATGAACATGAAGTCCCTCCAGGGCTCCTCTGTACAAGAGGAAGAGACCACTCCTTTTGCACATCCATCTACGGCAATAAGTCATCAATGCTGAAGCCTGTGCAGCAAAACTGGTATCTGCTTCCTTGTTTTAGTAGACATGTCCCAGGTGTGGCTGGAGCTTGGACTTTTTTCTGTGGGTTTTTTTTGGTGTTTTTACTGTTGTTGTTTGTTCTCCTGTGGGTGTTTGGGTTCATGGCTTTTACGCAGTTGGTCCTACAGGCTAGAGTGGAGATCACCAGTGTGAAATATTAGCAGGAAATTTTGAGCTGCATGAAGTGCTTTGAGATTCATGATAGTCTCTGCATGCTGATAATACTTATACACGCATGTAAAATTTGAAGTTTCTCTCTGCAGTCATTCAAAATTCAAACTCTGTGGGTGGTACCAGGACTGTCAGATTAATTTGAGATTTGCTTTTGGATTTTAGGAAGGTTCAAGCAGCGATTAGACTAAACCAAAGGTCTGAATCTGAGGACTCAGTTCCCTCCAACTTTTGATAAATTCTGGTCAGACACAGTTTACATTTGATCCCTCTGTGCCAAGTGAATGAACTGAATCCAATCATCTTGAATTTGGGAAATCTTCAATCTTATTCAAAGTCCTTTTTCTACAGCCTGCCTTTCTCCAAATCACAGGAAAATGTAGGTAGAGAAAAATATGAATATACTCAAACTGGCCCTGTAAAGACAGCTGCAAACCTATAATGTTTGAACAGAATAGCATGAGAAAGGATTAGGACTGCTTTAGCTGAAATGAATGATAAATTACTTGGTTTAACTCCCTACCCTAAAATGTCTCAACATTTCCTTTCACTGGGATTATGGTTGGGATCCCAAGTCCTGTGTAACGCCACTGTTTGTTCCAATTTAGCTAAGACTGATTGTAACTGTGTACAGGCCCCGCTGTTGCTGTTCCCATACAGTGCAAAAGCAAGAAGGAAGCAGTAAAAAAAATGGTCACTGTATAGATACATGTGATGTGTACATATTTGTGTGTGTGTAGACATAAAAGAAAAGCAGGCACTCTGAATTAGTGAGCTTTGATTTTCTCCAATGTTGCAGATCACGGAGATGGTGTCTCCAGCATTACATCAGCCTAGTTCTCCCACACATATTTAAATGTATACCTCCTATGAAACACAGCAGTCTAGACGAAAAGACATATGGGCTGGCACTGAATGGCATCCTAGGAAAAACAGAATATCTAACACATAACTACTCATAGGAGGCTGTACAAGCAGCATAGCACTACTTAAATCACCAGAGCAGTGTTATCTTAATTTCTGAATGTTGCAAATTACTTTCATCATCCACCTTCCACTCACTACAACAGAAACAAGTTGGTTTATTTCCCAGAGCCAAGCTTAAAGAGACAGTTCAGTTCTAAAAACCTTGGTGGGCTGACTGCAGATCACTTTGGCTGGAGATTTTTAAACAGTTTTAAATTCTTCTTGGCCCTTTGTACATCTAGTTCAGCTTTTGGCTAGCTTCCAATAGAGAATGAGGAATTCTTCACTTTCTGTCCAAACTGCTGTGAAATTTTGCTGTAAAATGAATTAAAATTGCCGAAAACCACCCAAGAGGTGGTTGAGAGGGAGATAGACTCCCACACAGAAGAGGCAAAAGCTTACTCCAACACTACAATAGCAAAAAACCCCCATAAAACTATTCAGCCCCAAACTGGTTGCTTTAGTGCTTGTTGCAGAAAGACCACAAAGGGCATCTTTCTCTGGCTTCTCAGAGATGGTCTGTGGAAACATCATGTGTTTTGCAGGTCTGGAGGCCTGCAGAAGAAAAGCTGGAAAGCGAAGAGCAGCTTCCAGGCAGCTATTTTATTCTCCTTGGGTGGTTGAATCTTCACCTCCCAATGGAAGGACAGGGAAGTAAGGAGTAAAACTAGAGAGGAGAAATGGAAGGTCAGCTTCTCTGCATAGACAATACTGTTTAATCTTAAGCTGTCAAAGTCTCATGCCCATGTACAGGGACACCAGTACCAGTCATTTTGCAGTGCCTAAGCTAGAGGATTTTTCTGACTATCTCTATTTCCACTTTATTTTTTTTTTCTCCCGCAGTACAAGAGGCAAAATCAGGATCAGAGCTGTAAGGTAGGCTTACAATATTTTGAAGGAAAAGGTGACATGCATGAGCACATTTTTTTCATTAAAAGATTTGATTGCATTTACTTATATGAAAATGGGCTTTCAGAAACTGCTGGATCCCATTAAGTCACATGCTGTTTTTAATGTAAAGCATTTCAGTACCATTCCTTGGGAGGAGTCTGTTCACATACAATATTAGACATCATTTTTCTGTATTTACTATGTATCTGACTGTGGTACTCATATGCAGTAAACAGTGTCTTACAGCAAAACCAGCTGCATTGGACACTGTGGGACTTCCTGGAGGAAAAGTTCCTAAGATGTGTCTCATTTATATATACACACACACAGAGGAGATGTGACAGTGTACGAGCCAGCTTATGAACATCTTACCTGCTTTGGTAGCCAGCTACTTCTCTGAGTAGACATTTTGGTTTCAGAAGAACTCCCTGTGTAACTTCTTACTAGCAATAGCTTGGGTAGCTCAACTGCCTTCAGGTGAATTTGGAAAAGAAAAATCCCAAACTCCCAAAACAATCAGAATATCTTTGTAGAAACTAGAAAGATTCTGCAAAGAAACAAGCAGACCATATGTACACATGTACCTGTCTGTGGTGCACTTCCATCAAAAATATCTTAAGCAGCTCTATATCCATCATGAGTGGTACCAGAATAGCTGACCTGCTGTAGACATCTCGTGATGTAGAAGTACAACTCAGTATGATTTTCTGTTTCACCATGCCAGATGGCAGTGTCATGTTTGCAGAGTTCACATATGAGTGCAATTTTCTTTAATGAAAGTCCCTTTCTACTGTGAATATGATTTGGTAATGCCAGAAATTGTTGTAGGTGCAGTAAACTACTTTAGGGAAGTTTGAGGAGCACTGGCAAAAGACTATGCAGGCACATCTGCCACAGGCAGTTATTTACTTCCAGTTGGAGGGGCAATCAAAACCAGACTCCTTAGCATTAAGATCCCTGTGACAAGTTAGCAAGTTAGTAGAAGTCTGTGCACCGAGACCAAATATTAAATGACCTCTGGCATTACTGGGTTGACTAGTCAAGGGATTTTAGCTCATCCATTAATATCAGCCAGTACAGCTTGCTTACCTGTATTACATGCCTTAGACATATCTGTGCAGTGCCTGCTCTCTTCCCTCTAATTCGTATTGGGATCACATCTACTCCGTAGTAAAGGGAAACATTATCTCATGCAATACAGCAGTATATTTTGGGCTCACACCTTAGATAATCTGATTTAGAAGTGTAAGATGTATGGACTCTCCCCTACAGTGTCATTTTTCAGTGAATCTTGGACATACACACAGAAACATGCACAACTAGGAAGAATCAAACTCTGGACCCTTAAACGATACATCGTAGACTGCAGTTACTAGAGAAAAGGCATAAGCTAGCAGCCCCTGGATAGGTACTAGGAAAACTGTAAGAATAAACAGTAATTGGTATATTGCACTCACTTTTTTTTTTTCTTCTTTTTTCTTTTCTCTCAAAAGTAGTATGGGACATAACACTACATGAAATGGATCTGATCCAAATTCAGGAGATTCCCCATCCTAGGGCAGGTTCTACTTCTTTGTTCCCCAACTGTCCCTAGAGAAGGGCATCCCTCTGCGAAAGAGCATAAGACTGTAATTTTGTCACAGTGTGGTAAAAACCATCCATCCCTCCAGAAAAGCCTGTAAGATTGTATTTTTGTCCCAGTGTGATAAAAAACATCCTGTACTGAGGACTGAAGTTGCTTGTACTCTAGTCACGCTGCCTGGCACGACCAGTGGAGTTGAGGTACAGTCTGCCTCTTGTTGTACTCAAGTACAAGGTTGGTTCACATTTATCTTCCAGAAATCTCCCCATTTCAGCAGCGTGACAGAGTGTGCCCTTGTGGAGTGCTGGGAATCTAGCGTGGGTGAAGACACAATATGTTGTGCATTCCATACTGTTCATGCTGTGAGCACCATCGTGCACCTCCTGGTAAAACTGACTGCTGCCACAGAAAGGATAAACAACTGAAACAAGAATTCTTCAATAACCACCATACCATTGAATACGGGAAGAGGAAGGACTGGTGTTAATCTGACACTACTAGCATCAGCCTTTCAGTACCTCTTGCTATTATGGGCTCACAGAGCAGGAAAAGCATACATACAAAGAAGCTGATTGAAAAAAGACAGTACATTACGGGAAGTTTCAAGTGGTATGAAGTAGGCAGCAGAGAGGAATCTTCCATTAGAAGCAAAGAACTAGCCACAACATTTACTACAAGTGTTGCAGCCACCTCTTTGATTCTTCTGTTTTCTTTCTGATCTTTATTTGCACACTTTCAGTTTGATCATATTGAGGGTTCGATCTCTCTTACCCCATGGAAATTCTGATACAATTCTTTTTAGAGTAATATAGTTAGCAAGGCACCCTTAGGTATGAGCTCCTATAGCCACACAGCAACTGGATCAACTGTACACATCAGAAACATGTCTCTGCTGATGCAAATAGTATGCAAAACAGAAAAGGTGCAAGGGAGAGGGGTAGAAGCAAACCTCAAAAGCAGATTAATTGCCATTTCAAAAAACAAGAGCACAAGTTTTGTATAATGTATGCCACTAAGAGCTGATGAAGAAAGTGCATTTTCAGTGACGCAAAACAATAGATCAAGATCTAATATATTTGTGAATGGCAATAGTAATATCAGCACCTTTTAGAATAGGCTGTCCAAAGAATATTTTGACTGGTACAGATAGAAAGTCCTATGGTATGGCATATACATATAGACCAATGGCAATAAACCACATAAAAATATACATCCACTGGGAATCGAGGAGGGGTGGAAAGGCCAGAGGCAACGAGGTGCTTTGATTTAGTGCATTTAGAGCAAATGCATTCTGCCTTTCAGTTTAAAGAGCATGTACACAATCAAAGACACCACTACATATTAGTCCAGTAGAGAATATCAGCAGTATAATGGCTAGACTTGTGTATTACAGATCTCAAAGATGAAGAAATTCTTTGCATAGCAGCACTGTGAGAATTGCATAAGTTCTTGCATGCTAGGAAATTTAGGCTTGGTCCAGAAATAACAAAACTAAGGGAAATGGCCTGCCTGCTGGGTTGCTGTAGATCTTCGCTAAAATGCTGTTGAAACCATTTGGATACAAAATCCCTGTTTACAGAAACAGTTTTTTAAATAGACAACTGGAGAAATAAATGGGTGCTCTGAATGCTCTGGAAAATTATATTACACTGATTGCCAATTCTTTGCTATATATAACAGCTAACTCCCTTACAGTATGTGTAATAGTGAAAGATAATTGTGTTATTGCTGGAGAACAA
The DNA here is from genome assembly GCF_030936135.1 of Gavia stellata. NCBI lineage: Eukaryota > Metazoa > Chordata > Aves > Gaviiformes > Gaviidae > Gavia > Gavia stellata. Next base: position 53,285,942 of record NC_082595.1, on the reverse strand, counting down.
GCAAAGTTCACCCCTTCAGCAATATTTTAAAGATACATAAGAAGTCTATCACTAACACTGGAAAGACAAAACATTTAGTGGAAATGTACTCTGAGTTTGAGGAATGATATCCAGAGGTTTTAAAGGAAATTTTTTCCCTCTACTCCTTCTGCCTCTAGCAGAGGCTCTGAGTCAGGCCAGTTTTCTAGCCTTCAGGTAGCCTGCTATGCTGCATTTGTAAATAAGGTCTAACTGACTCTTCTCTATGTGTTTCTACCCTGCCACGCTCCTCCTTAAAAGGGTCTCAGGGAAAGATTATGGCTCCATCTCCTAATGTGAGGGAGAATGATGTTTTCTGTCAACTAAGTACCAGCCAGCTGATTCCTAGTGACATCCCCATTTCAGTGGGCAGCTGACTCTGTGTGTGCAGGGAGTTTTGCATTTATTTCAGTACTAAAGCCCATAAACATGCAATAAAAAGAGTCTTAGACTTGTTCAGAGCACAAGTAAGAAGAACATATATCTGCATTAAGACTTTAGACAGCATATGGAGGAATAATATTAAAAACCTATTTTAAAAACAGGCTTACAAAACTCACTGCTTCTATAGGTGACACTAGGATTAATAGAGAGGTCGAGTTATACTTAGATCATTAGTGGTTCTTGCATGAATGTGTGCATGTATATGTGTGTGTGTGTGTGTTGAGAGTCTCTTGCTTCAGAGCTTCCAAGGTAACTATATTTCCTTGTCAGAGATAACATGGGGGAACCTGAAAGTCCAGCAGAGCTCTTCCCCCTATAGCAAATAAGGGCAATAAAGCCATTACTATGGTTCAGTAACCACAGTTCTGGGAACTAAAAAATTCACCACAGTGCACTGGCCCTGTAATGGGTGCACTTGAAAAGAATATTTAAACGGTGTTAGAGGCAATTTTCTAAAATTGGTATGTCCAACTAGCCACCTGCAGACCAAAACCACCAGTTTTGATACTTTTGGGCATCAGAACCAATGTCTGTAATTAGACGTACACAGAAAATCTTGACAAAATGGGCTTGTCCTTGACCTATTCGTTTATTTCAAAAACCTTCTGTTCATTAAACTTACATACATCAGGGAATGTTGTAGATATTTGTTCCTTTCTCTGTTATTCAACAATGTGATATATGTCAAAGGTGATCAAAGAAACTGAAGGGAACTAAAGAAACACCTTCACGGACTAATCAAGGGAAATGCTTTCATAGTTACATACTTCAAACAAAAAGTGCACCACCATTTTTCAGAACAAAACTGCTTAGCTTTACCATGAAGGTATTTTAAAGAAGTTTTATTGCAATCAACACTGACTGAAATTAAGAACCATATTTTTTTACCTTTCTCTCATATTACCCTTTCCTCAGCCTTAGGCATTTAAAGCTGCTCAGCTACTTATGTATTTAAAAGGTCAACTTGCAAGGAATTTTGGTTTGCTAATTTCCACAGTTAGCTAGAATCTTAAGCCATGTTCCAAATTCACTATGAATCATCTCTAATTTTTCTAGTTCTAAGGAGTTTAATGGAGTGCAATCTTTAAATTAGGGCAAACAAGCAAATTTATAGTACTCTTAATTTTTCACTCAAGCACACAGATTTTTGTCTCTATCCAAACTGTATAAATTTTCTTCCAGATTTTCTGTCCTTGTATCTTTTCCAGTAATAACTTTGCAATGATCTCTGAGTAAATTTTGATGAATTGTTGATCTGTTTGAAGCCTTCATATATTGTTGTGGGATTTTCCCACCACTCACAACTAGAAAGGACCAGAAGTCTAGGTTGGGCAAATCACTCTGAGCGTGTTTTTGCCATGCAGGCAGCCACAATGGCATGATAAGGTGAGATTTATGGCTCTAATGCCTGCTCGCTCCAACACTGGCATGGCTGAACTGATATTACCATACAAGCTATATTGCTCAGAACACAGGGCCTCCTGCTTTCTCTCTCTGCAAAACCAAAGCTGTGCAGAGGAAAGAAGAATAAGGCCCTAAAAGTAAGGAAAAAGGCATGGATTCTCAACATGACTGGAGTAGGATAATAAATCACTATCAAATTAAGAACAATTAATTTTCCCTATATTGCCACATATACAAATCACTAGGAAAAAAGCCTACACTCTCTCTGAAATCCTTTTTACATTCACATAAGAAGTGCACATTAATGGATCCTGGCATGATTTTTGAAATTCCTTTGAACACACTATGTTTCTCCAAGAGAAGAAGAAAAGTTGCAAGACAAGATCAGGCTTATGTTGAAGAAGTGCTTCTTTACTCCTTTTAACCTACATGTGCTGTTTAAAGGTAACATTTATCATCATTACTGCACTATGCATCCAGCAACAGCCTAGAGAAGGGTGCAAAAATTCCAGGATGAAGGATACTGTCTTTCTGAAAGTTCAGCAAGAGTCCGGGTAGCATCCATGTTTCTTTCACGCTGTGGGAAGGAACAAGCCAGGCTCTGCACATCATTCAGATGGCCCATAATACCAAGTCAAGTGATGGCAAAAACATGCTTCCAATGCCATGTGTCTAGGATTTCGGGCACCATTGTGGTCATACCTCGATGCAATATTTCTGTACTAGATGCAGCTTGTTGCCTGAGTGCAAGTAAACGTCATAACTGACTGCCACGAGTCAGTCTGGGAGCAGTAAATTAGCAAGTGCCTCAAGCACTCTAGTCTAGGAGAAGAGTAAAAAAGGAGTGTGGCTGCAGCACTGGGAACAACAGCCCTTGTTCTCCTGTCTTGAGTGAAAGTAAACAAGTCCATTGTTACCTAACTTTGCCAAACCTCAAAGTATAATGCTAGAAGGAAAAATAAGTTTTATGGAATTGACTATATACAACCCTTCTCTTCCCTTCATAAATTGTATGTTACTTACACTAGTTGAAACTACCAAAGTGTTTACAGTATGCTATATATATAATGGCACATTTAAGCTTTTTAAAGGGATTGGAACATTTCAGGAATGTCTCTGGTGCTGAAAAAGGCTAATGCATTACAAATAATTTAATATTTTAATTCAAAAAAATATGTTTGGGTATATTGACCTAGCATCATAAGGGTTAGGAAACCCAACGAGGATGCCATGAAGCATGGCTGATGAATCAGTCAAGCTAGTCTGCTTCAGATACATATTGTGCAAGGCATTATCGCTGCAATCAGTCACAAAAATGCATATTTAGTTTTTGTACATTAAATACTACACCTGTGAACCTATGTAAAAGATATACAAAATATAAATGTCATCAGGACTGTATATTTCGAACTTTTTAAAATAAACACAAAGTATATATATATGTAGACATATAGGTTGTAATTTCAATGTCAACACTAGCACAGTTTGTCTCTTCTAAATACAGACCTGTATACTTCCTAGTCCAACACATGCACCTACGAACACATGATCATGCATACAGCTTTACGTTCTGCTGTTTGCAGAAGAGTCAGAATATACAGCACTATACATTGTTTCAAATCAAAATTGATTGGCAAATTAAGGAAGATGCCATTCAAAAGAAATTCCTTGTAAGCTACTACCAAAAAGAACAGAGAAAACCAGGGGTATAGTTATTTCATCTCAATAAAAACACTGAAGACCATGGTGATGATGACCTAAGATTCAAAATGCTTTGTCCAGCATGTGGTGGGGGTCACTCTTGGACAAGATACAACAGTGTAGAACTGGTTGCTATAACACATACCGAACACAGTTATAATGAGGCGTAGAGCTTTCACAACACCATCCAACTCAGCTCTGGGTTCAGACTACTGAGGTCTCTGACCGAAAGGAGACAGAGCAGTTATACGCCGTTCTCACAGCAGGCGGTGCTGATGGTGATCTGGATGCCCATCTGGAAGGTAAGCGTCGATTTGCTGGCCGAGCAGGCCGGGAGAAACCCTTCCCACTTGAACATTTAGCTGGCACTGATATCTAGAACACAAAGACAATTCCTTGCTTTAACAAGTTACAGCTTTTGTGGAATGCAGGGGGAATGCAGAAAGACATTTGGGGTGACCTCAGAACAGGTGGTCTGAAGCTATTAAAAGGAGCACAGTAATGCGCAGAATGCAAAAGAACAGCTATTTCTATGTATAGGGATTCTCACATCGGTTGCGGTTTAAAATATGTTGAGACAAGTGTCAGACACAAGGAAAGGTATAAAATGTTAATGCAAGCCAAAACTGATGTTCACTTCTCATTTCTTTCATTTTTGGAAGTTTTTTTGTCAATGAACACTGTATACTGTTCTAAACGTAGAACTCAGAATACCATCTTACATTACTGAACTACGATCTACATACTTTTCAGGTATTTTTTGATAGATCCTATTTCAACATTCACATCTTGCTAAGAAGAACGAACTCTGTTTCCATCAGTGCAATGTGAACCTGTTTACACTTGGCAACTAATTCAGAATGGTTATGTATTAATGCAGTGTCATGTCTACATGCAGAGCCTTATATACACAGGAAAACCAACAGATTTTGATCGTAGCTACAGTGATGTAAATTGGAAATATGAAAATAAACCAAATGCCTTATGCCCTATGTGGTTATCTACATCTTTGTGACATGAATGCTGCTGGACCTAAAATGGTACCCCCTAATCAGGCAATATTCTACACTTAGTTTGTACAGATAGAAATGACAACATGAAGTGTGAGTCTATGGAGAAAAAAAAATCCAATTGGCTTAGTAAAGTTATTCTGGGCTTACATCAAGTCAGTAAACTCAGTCATTATCTAGTCATTATTTCTTCCCTACATATTCATTGATGAAAATTTGTTTTCCTATCAAAAGTTCACTGAATGAACAAGAAATCAGAAGCTTCATGGTTTTTCTTTCTGTGCTGTAGTAAAGATGTGTCTGCTAAGCAAGATGTTGCATCACTGCAAGGCTGCCAGAAAGACATGCAGAAGAAAATCTGCACGGTCAGATTCTCAGCTGTTTAAGTCCACATAGCTCCACTGAAGTCTGTGAATTTGTGACAGTTTAAAGCATACCAGCTGACAGTCTGAACCCATTTAAGTTTCTCAGCTCTGAACACATTTGCCTGCTCTTTTCTGAGACACTAAGGAGTATATCTCTTTGTCTTCATTGTCCAAGGAGCTCTTCAGGAAAAATGATTTTTCTTTCTTTGTGGTCTTGTACAGAACCTGCAACTTACAGTGTATTTTCAAAATCATCTGTTTCTCTTTTCATTAAAAAAGAATGTTGGCAAAGACAATATTTCTAAACTTCTGCAAATAAAATTCAGCCAAACATAAACTAATTAGTCATGCCATACTCTTCTGTTTCTGTGAGCCTATGCTTGAATATATAGAAGAAGCCTGGAACTGAGATGTGACTAAGAGGAGGCCACTTTATTACTGGAAACTTTATGGAGCTACAATACCCCTTTTCATAGGCAGTTCCAAGGAAATCCTGAACTAAGCAGCACCCTGGATGCTGAAGAATGCTGTCTCAGCCCTCTAGGATTTTGACATGGCCAAGTGTGCTTAAGCCTTTTGGGAAGGCTTATGAAATAACTTGTCAGCTGAAGGAAGAAGGGAGGGAGTTAAAACCTGATTGCAGTTCTCACTAGTTCAGTCCTTGAATAACTGCACTGCAGTTAAAATCTAGCTTTACACAACAGCAGCTGAGATCAGAATCTGGCACACATCTTCACTGGTCATTCTTACTTACATGCTTCTGCCTTTCCACAACTCCTTTATCTTCAGAGGAAATATGCCTGATTGATCCAGATCTTTGCCTGAGGTGTCTATTTTTACATAAGTATTTACAATACTGTGTTAGCCTGCCTCATTTTAGAATCTGAAGCTTGGTATGAAACTGAGTTATTTTGTTCTTGCCATTCTTATGAACCTTACCTCTGGTAACTTCTGTCTCTCTTTTCCTTGCTTGAGTTGCTGCCCAATATGCCTGGCTGAATTCCTCGGAAATTCTTGCTTTCCTTGCTCAATCTGGAGCATTTCTAAATACTGACTCAATGTCTCACAACCCCCATCGCTGAATTCAGAATTTGCCCATGTCCACTTATCTTTGCAGCATTTCGCATTACATGGAGAAGTCACTGTTGATTTTTCATAGTTTTTCAAAAGCTTTTCAACAACACCATAGTTCGACCTTGAGTCAGCTGAACGCGGGCGACCGGATAAATTACTTGGTCTCCAGTCATGCTCATGAAGCATGTGCCTATAACCACTAGTATTTGGAAGCCCATTTATTTGCTTTTGTTGCCCTGCCATTCTGATAGCTTTGCTGGGGTTGCTAGTTTCTTGCTCCTTTGCTGCAGAGAATTTGGGATTTGAAACACAAGATGTATTTACAGTTTCTGTCTGGCTAATAGCAGAGTCACACAGTGGACTGCAGGGTTTGTGATCTTCTGATGCTGTTTGAGGCACCTGGTTTCCTTGCAAAGCATTGTTATGTTTATCTGTGTGAAATACAGTCCGGTTAAACTCATCGATTTTTGCTGCTAAAGTTTCATTTCTTTGGGTCCTCCCCAAAGTATACCTAGCATCTTCCAAAAGATCATTGTGCAGGGTAGCAGGGGCATAAAAGTCATTACTGTAATAAAGGCTGCTGTGAGACTTGGGATTTTGTTTCAGGTGCACCTTGTTGGTTTGGACCATATTTCCATCTGAACAACTCTTTTGGGCTGACAGTGGGGAAGGTTCACTTTTATTGTCTTTTCCAAGTTTGCCCACATCATATGCCCATGTGTTGTGGCAGAAACTTGTTGGTACATTGCACTCATTTTTGGTTACTGGTATTGCAGCAGTTACCATCACAGGACCTTTCACAGTCTGCCCTTCATTTGCACAGGCTGCTGCAGTTTCATTCTGGTTTATAGGTGAAGGATTCATCAGTTTCCTTCCACTCCTACAGTCCTGAGCCTTGCAATTGCTTTTGATGCCTGGATCTCTTACTGGTGCTTCAGAAAGCTGTACAACTGCAGAAAGTGAGTTTGTCAGGTGCCGAGAAGTGCTCCGTGGAGGAACTGGTGGAGCTTCCTTCTTTTGCCAAGGTCTGAAGTCTGTTCCTCTATCATCAGCAAGACCACCATAAGACATGTCCTTTAAAGCCCTAGTGTAGCTCATCAGATTCTTCCTATTATTATGTTCCTCTGTTTCTGAAGTCTGTGATTCATTGCTGGACACGTGGTTCATCTCAGGCAGAATAACTGTGTTTTGGGTTTCCTCAAATTCCCCCAGGAAAGGAAGTGACTTCATTCTGGAAATAAAAGGAGAGGTGTTTTAGGGATGAGCAATAAGGGTATTCCCCCAGGGGACCTCAGCATGGATTCATTCTCCCCGTGAGCAGATGTTTTAACACTGGCTGCTTAAAAAGATTTGGGAGCAGTTTTGCTGCAGCTGATACACCCAGCATATTTGGAACACACATGAAGAATTTGAAGAAAGCTCAACAAAGGCAATCTTGTACTCCTTTCCTTTGACACTAAAATTATTTTTCTGAATTTTTGTAGATGATTGCTTGTTTTCTTACCTATCCTACAGCAAGGACAGTGGGATCTTGTGAGTTCTCATGACTCTGGTGAGAGTCTACCTGACTATGAACTGAATGAAGAAAGCTTTAGGACATCATAATGCATCCCTTGTGTAGGTTTTCTAACATTACACATGATCGTACAAATGTGTCTTTTGAGACCTGTTCAAAAATCACCTTTCTCAGCCAGGATTTAGAAACTACGCATCAGCTATGAATATATTTGCTTTAAAGATACAAACCTTTAAAGATACTAACCCAGCTACAATAATAAATTACTGACAGACAGCTAACTGATTGCATGGGGGAGTGTAAAAAGTCCCTCTGCTCTTTGGGAGCATCTGAGAAGAGCTTGCCATGATGCAGACTTCTATGGGGTCTCAGCATAGCTGAAACATAGCCTTTCTCAGTCTCTTTCATGGTGTGCACCCTGTCACACCACGGGTTCAGTCTTACCTTCTGAGAATTTCTGCACAACTTGAGAGGAAGGCTGGTGTTTAGCTTGCTAAAGGAGACCATGAACATGGAATTTTTAACAGGTGGCAGAATTTGCCATACATTTCAGGGTCTGGTTTACCATCTTTCCATTAGTAGAGACGTATGGTTATTCTTCCTCCTCTTGCCTTCTTTGCACTCTTGGATTGTCAGTCACTGAAACATCCCCCACACTTAAGACTAGATCTGCACTTAATGTAAGAAACCTCCCAGCCCAACAAACCCATACAGTGTTGTGTAGAACCAAATGGAAATGGGACCAGGGCAGACAGAAATATCTGTTCACTTTTCCAATCCTCTATATAGCCATTAGAAACAGGTACAATTTCATCTCATATAAATACTAATTTTATTTTGTAGGTTCTATAGATAAACTCCATTTTGCTAGTAAAACATGCCCTTGTATCATATTTCAGTATATTTCATTTGAATGTTTTATGCTGAGCACTGAAACACTGGGAGGATAGGAACTGCCCAACTCCTAACAAATTCAATAGCAAACACCCCTTCAAAGTGAACAGGAGCACAGCCTCATTATTCATTTTCTTCCTCTAATATAAAGAGTCCAAATATGTTTTTACCTTCTGTGGTTGGACTTCTTTCGAATTTCCTCTTGATAGCTGCATAATTCTTCACTGACTCTGGCAAGTTCTTTAAGAGCCTTTATAAATATAAAAACAGTCCTTTAATATAAGCCTTTTAAATGGTATCCCCAGAATTATTTTGAAGCTTGTGGTGATTTGCATTTAAGACTCACAGCAGAGGAAAGTAGCACAAGGAAAGATATAAAAATGCCCCCAGGTTATGAATGGAGGTAAAGAGCATGCTGTTAACACATTTAAACAGTGAGAAGACACTCATCAGTAGCAAACCAAGGAGGAAATAGAGACAGTGCCTGGCTGGAATGCTAAAATCAGGGAGATCAGTTCTTCAGGTTAACCTGGCAGGCCAAAGCCCTCAGTATTTTCCTCACCCTTGTAACTGAAACTTGCTCATACTTTACTTACTACATTGAGATCACCAATATAATTCTTGGCATTTTTCTTGGAAGTTTTGATGCTGAGGCTGTCTTCAGGTTCCTCACGGTTCTCAAAGGCCAGATTGTCCATTAACAGAGTATTGTTTCTGCTCTTGGATCTGGTTTCTTTACATTCGTGTCCTGTTTTACTGGGCAAACTCCCTTTTTCCATCCTGTCATTTGCCACATTGTGTTGATAGTTCAGCTCCGCTGTGTCAGTCTCTTCCAAAGTAGGGGAATGCATGGACAGCTGCAGCATCTTGCTCTGAATAGCCTTATTATCATGGACGTTCATATTGCTCTCCCTTCTAAGTTTTACCTCCTGGTAAAGCTGAAAAAACAATAGAACCTTCTATTAAATCATGGTACTGTGATGAACTTTATGGTAAAAGAACATATTCATCTTCTGTTTTGAACGATGCTTCACTCAGTAGCACCAAGTAGAAAGATTTTATACATGTGTTAGTAGAAAAGTGTGATAGTTCACAGACGGTTATTGTCACAGGTTGAGGAAAGGGCTGTTACAATCACAAACTCTTTGCCATGGTTTTAATGTATGGCTTGCACCCGTAGGATGGGATTGGAAGAGATCTCACGAGGTCAATGGCCCTGCCTTAAGCCAGAAGCTGTATCGTTGTCTTTCAAGTAATATCAGCATACTATGTAGTGGACAACCCTGATCTGATGGATGGGGAATGTGAGGGAATGTGAGGGAATGTGAGGGAGGAAGACTACTCTGGCTATGTTACAGCCTGTTAAAGTATATTAGTTTAAGGAGGGGAAGTGAATTCTCATCACATAGCGCACCATCTGCACTAGAGACTGCACCAGACTCCTCTGGTTCTCAGGCAAGTGGAATTCTTCCCTATGACTGGAGTGACAAATCAGTACTGCAGAATGGTATTATTTGGCAATGTGCTGTCACTCTCTTATCTTCTCTCATGCTATCTGCTGAGATCCAGTGGCTTCATTAGTAAATGAAAAGGTGTTAATTCCTGTCATCCAGCACATTCAAGTTAGGGAACTGTGATAAATTATATATTAGAAAAAATAGCAACATCATAAAAACCTCTTCTGCTTACAGTATCATTTCCAGTGCCAAGAATCCCACGGCTCTTTATAAACATTCATTCTTAACTTGCTTTTATGAAGAAAGCACAGAGCAGGCACCTCTGAACAGCCATCTGCCTGCTCTCTTGCAGTACACAAGGCCATCACAACAGCTTTTGGAAGGACAGTGAAAAAGAATAACAACATGAAGAACATGTGGCCATTTCATGGGTAGTGCTGTGGATTAGAAGTATTCTCACATTCAGACTTGACACTTGATCTCATCCTGGACTTTCAGATTTCACTCCCAAAGCCCAGCTATTGATGGAACCTGAGGGCTGAACTTCGTAATGTCCAAGAAATGAGGGCCTCATATGGACTCAGCATAGCAGTAAGAAGGAAGGATACCACCTCATAACTCAATGATATCATCTCCTAAACCACATAAGTCTTCCTGGAGGAATCCAGGAATTAAGTTAGGTTTTGGTGAGTTAGAGAAAACTACCAAATAAAAATACAAGCTGATAAGGTAGCGCAAGTTTTATTGAGGAAATCCCTCTAGAGATGATGTAATTTAAAAGGTATCTCCCCTTTTCTCCAGCCATGTGGCTTTTGGCGAAGAAATGCCAGGTAACTGAAATCAAGGGCAGCTATAGACACAGCCTAAGAGGGGACCTTAGGATACTGATAACCTTGTGGTATCATCTGCAGTTTTGTCTGGTCCTGCAGTACCCAGCGATTTGCCTCGTTATCTTCTCCTCAGCCTCATTCCATTCTTTACCTCTTTTTCTGTCTCTGTCATGCTTTCCTAACCGATATGCTAATAAAGAACATGGAAAAAACATGGTCTTCGCTGCCATTGTCAGGACTACTAATAGCCAGAATACCTTTTGTGCTGGTTTTGGCTGGGATGGGGTTAACTTTCTTCATAGCAGCTAGTATGGGGCTGTGTTTTGGATTGTATGGGGCTGTGTTTTGGATTTGGGCTGGAAACAATGTTGATAAAGCAGGAATGTTTTAGTTACTGCTGAGCAGGGCTCACACAGCACCAAGGCCTTTTCTGCTCCTCACCCCACCCCACCAGCGAGTGGGCTGGGGGTGCACGGGAAGTTGGGAGGGAACACAGCCGGGACAGCTGACCCCAACTGACCAAAGGGATATTCCATACCATATGACATCATGCTCAGTATATAAAGCCGGGGGAGGAAGAAGGAAGGTGGGGATATTCGGAGTAATGGCGTTTGTCTTCCCGAGCAACCGCTACGCGTGATAGAGCCCTGCTTCCCTGCAGATAGCTGAACACCTGCCTGCCGATGGGAAGTGGTGAATTAATTCCTTCTTTCGCTTTGCTTCTCCGCGCAGTGTTCTTTTGCTCTACCTATTAAACTGTTTTTATCTCAGCCCACGAGTTTTCTCACTTTTACTCTTCTGGTTCTCTCCCCCACCCCACCTGGGGGGAGTGAGTGAGCGGCTGTGTGGTGCTTAGTTGCCGGCTGGGGTTAAACCACGACAGTCCTTTTCACAATACATTACTGTCATTCCAAAACAGCTCATATACCTAAAAAACCTGAAATCCAACTACACACACAGATCACATTACTAACTTTTGAAGCACTCTCACCTTGGCAGTGAAATTAGGTAAGACTGCACAGAAATGTCCTAACACAAAAGACAAAATGTGGAAAAGACTATCATACCAAAGTCTGCAAGAACTGCAGGTGAAATATAAAAGAGCTGACATTATGGAGTTATGCTGCAAGCTGGTTTAACAGGCAGTGTATGGCTGCAATTCATTTGGCTCTGATCATTTTCCTTCTCATACTTTCATGTGAGCAATCTCTGCCATACATTCCTGTGTTGCTCAGCCACAGGACGGCATTGGCAGAGAGCAAGCAAAGCTACTCCATGTGTATATTAGAATGAAAAAAGTGGAAACCTCAGTGGTGAACAAACTTGCTTCTATATGTTGCCAAGGCAGATTCAATTTATGCATTACAGAGTGCCAGAGGGTTCTGCTGCAGGGACAATTTGAGGATAAAAGAACAATAAATAATTACCTTCACTATTTCTGGAAGGAGATGCATTAGAAATGACAGGGAGTGAGTGTTTCTTAGTATGTGTAAACACAAGCGGTGTCAGGACTTTCATGCTATTTACTGTAGCTGTTTTCTCTACTAAAAGCTGTCCATAAATGGAGCAGGTTCTAGCCAGAATGATTCTACATCATGCAGCATTTGATGTATGACGTTCTTTTTAATATTACCCAGCACACCTGTGCCATCAAATTCCTTTTTGCTGGAGAATTATGATACCTAGATTTTTTGTTACTAAATATGCTTTTTCCTAAACCCCATATATACAGTTGTTCAGCATGTACTTGAAAAAAGCACGTATAATATAAGCAGTGTGGCTCATGCCCAGCAGAACTGGCAGCGGTATATACGGGCAACAATATCACAGCAAACTTCACGCAAAGTGACATTTAACCTCCTGCTTTGCATTCATGACTATTAAATGAGCAATTGCAAATACTGCTTAACCCCAGGCTTTGCATCCTACCATCAGCTATTAGAAACTTCCAGTGACAGATAAGAAACAGGATATAATTCAGAAAAAAAATACACTGAAGTGACCCTTAGTCACTTCACTGCAAGTGAAAACATTAGTGTTCAGAGTTTTGTTTAAAAGTACCTCTTCTATTTTCTTCTGCATGACCTTCCATTGACATTCCCATTCTTTCCTTTCATTGTCAAATCTCTCCAACAATTCCATCTTCTCTTTATTCCAGTTCCTCTCAGTATTCTCCAGTTGTTTACGCAGGTCCATGGTTACAGTCTGTGTAACAGCAAGAAGATAGCTCTGCTTTTTTTCTTTCTTCCCTGAATGTTTCCTGGAAGTTTATCAGAATAAGTCTTACTTGTGTTTGATTCTAGCTTTCAGGGAAAAAAACAACCAAGCAAACCCCCAAAATAATTAACTGAAATGTGCTTGCAGGAAACAGCATCACACGATTGCATGATATATATCTGGAGTGTGACTGGACTATGGACGAACTAAGCAGTATAGGACACAAACCCAAGGGCAGAGAAGCGCAATCTGGAAAGGGGAGGAGGGACACACATCCAGCATCGTAGAATTCAGGAATGTCTGCCACAGCAGGCTCTGTACCGTGGCCACTTTGCATCTTTGCCATTACTCTTCACTATAAACCTGCTTTCAATGAATTCGAGTCTGCATGATACTGAATGGCACTTCAGAACCTTGGGATCCTGCAATGTCTGCCCTTGAGGGTGAAAGCTATTTTTACGTTTGTTCAAAAGACAACTGCAAGTGTAAAGGCATCATGTTTGCTCATGCACTCCTTCCACACGTGCATGTAGCACAACAAAGACTGTGACATTCTTTTGGCAATTGAAGACTATAAACTTGATACATGCAGAAAATTCTCATGGCTGTATGAATGCTTTAGAATACATGAAGGAGAACAGGACATGAAAGTTAATAACAGGTAACGAACATAAATATACAGTAGGAAGCATCATTCTACTATATAAAGGACTATAGGTCACTATAAAGAGTTTATTTTGAATTTACAAATCTAAATCTATAAATGTTAGTTCCAGGACCAGCATAGGGAAAACTAGAAACTATTCTTAAATCACACTAACTCATATGTAGTTCAAAACCTTGCTCAGAATATTTAACTAATTCTTGCTCAGAATATTTAACTGATTTGTGCTTCATTTTTTCCTTCCCCTTCAGAAGTCTTTAGTATCTTAGTATCTGTGAATGAAAAATTATTAATTGAACCACTAAATATGTATATTTTAAGGGAAATATTTGGGATCTGCTCATCTGACTTTGGAGCAAAACAGTTACAGATTTTATGGGCCCGGTGTTCCTCTTGCTTTCTTAGGCTTTACAATAGAAACTCCACTACCATCAGCACATCTAATATGCCAGAAAGGCCGAAATAACACCCATTCATCCAGTTACAATGGCTCCTGTGGTATAATGGCTGGTACACACACATTCATACTTGAGTTTGTTAACTTCGGGTCTCAAAACCAGCTGTTGCGTTACTTAGGTGGACATGGAATCTAGTTCTAGTCACAAAATGCCTCTGCATTGCTTTGGTGTCCTGCCAGAAACCAGTGTATGGGCAGGTAAATGAATTATCAGAGAGTTAGCTAGGGGTAAGCCCAGTTTACCTTCCTGGAATTTGTTCATTTCCCTGACTGATGGTCAGTGATTTGTCAACTCACAGGAACTGCCCATTTTATCGCCCACATCTTCTTTGATATAGTGAAAATTCATTCTTGAGCTTCACGCAAAGTTCTTCCCCATCCTGTATTTTATTGGACAAGTCTTGTTGATCCAGCTGTGGCTACTGTGTAATCACTGCTTACGAGTGTCCGCATTATTTCAGCTGTTTCAGCTGACTGGGAAGCTGATGCCAAACTTGGAGTCAGCTTCTTTCATGAACAAGTAAGCAGAAGAGCTCAGCTGAAGCCCAGTGGGTTACTCAGGTCTTTGGGTCATAAGAAGTCCTGCTACAGGATCTCTCAAGTGACAGCCATCATGGGCCCAATCCTAACTCAGGGGTTGGAAAACTGTTTACCCCAAGCAATTCTGGACAGTGGACTTGGAGAACAAGCTGACTGTTCTTCCATCATCTCTGTCAGCCCATTTCACAACGGTGTAACCATGTCACCATGTAATGTGGTATTGGAGTTTACTCTTTCAAACTCTGACTCACACCTGCCTTGGAGCTCTGAAATGGCCCTCAACTATCTACAAACAGATTTAAGACCCTTATTCTTCCACCTGCCTAAAAACATACAGGGCAGCTTTACAAAAACATAAAACTACCTGAAACTAAGAGCTGCTTAGGGAAGGCAGCCAGGCTAAAGAAACTGCACTTCTCCAGGCAAACGTTTCAGCTTTGTGCCAGACTTCAGTAAGTGTTGACCAAAAACAACTTATAAAAAAATTCCACTGCACTTAAGACCTGTTGCAATCTAAATATCTATTGCTAATGAACTTTAAAACCATTTCAATACTTTCTCACTTTGCTAATTCAAAGGTTGCAACTTTTAGTCATTTGCTTTTTTCTTTTTTTTGGACAACATTTATGTCTTTATAACCTTTCAAGACATCTCTGAGAAATAAAGAAAAGTCGACTCTCTGCTCCACTAGAATTCTTCAAATACATGTCAGAAAGAAATAGAAAAACCGTATGAATGCTGTAAAGTCATGAATAAGACAGGCAGGCATAATCTGCCTAAATGATCTTGTATAAATGGTGATTTTCTAGCGCACTATTAGTAATAATGACCATGCTTCAATCAGCAGCATATTACTAGAAAGAAGGTCAATACTATATAGCATATTTTTTTTGCACATACAAGAATAGATATATAAAATGTACTCCTTTCAAGCATGCATATAGCATTGAAAAGGCCCCTGATGGGAACTACTATTGCCATGTTTGCATTCATCATAACAATTTCCAAGTTGTTTCATATAGGACTCTGATTATAAAGAGTTTGGAGACCATCAAAATGAAATCAAGTCATGGAAGAGGTTAGTTACAGAAGTTACAGATAGTCACTTGTAGCTCTAAGAGCCACAAAAAGCTTGTATTGCTTCTTATGCTTCTCCAGTTTCCTCTTGACATAAATTCTGAAAAGAAAACTCATGTTTATTGATGTTAGTAGCTGGATGACCATACAGTTTTGCTGCTATTGTACAGTGGATAAATTCCTCACAGTGTTTTAACTCCTATTTCTGTGACTTTCCCCTTTTTTTTCCTTGGTGGTGGTTTGTTGTTTTTTTTTTTTTTTTGGGGGGGGGGGGGGGGGGGCTGGTTTTTTGCTTGTTTTTTCCCTACTAGCATTAAAATCCAATTTGTAGTCCTGGTAGTATACCCTCTATCTGTATAGTGCACCAAGATGTTCCCATAGGTATTTCACATGGCTTAAGCAAACCAAAGGGATGTAAAATGCCACATTATAATTTGCTGTGTGGATCAGAACAGTATCTGTGCTCTTGCAGTATTGGCACTTTCTGCATGTCCTAGACAAGGTCAGAAGCTCATTACAGCAATCAAATTCAAGCAAATAATCAATTTTGTTTACATCAGCTGCATTTTCCCTTAACTTTTCCTTTAGCCCTTCCTCCTCTCAAGCAGAAAAATGTTTTAAACAACTATTTAATGTTAATGTTATTATTTCCCCTTGTCTTACCTGTGCCCTTTCTATCCACATATTAAAAATGCAAAATAGCTTGCAACCAACCTCTATCAACATCTGAAAATAATCTGCAGTGACATCAGCTGAGTTGTTATTTTTCAACAGCTATTAATTAGATTGGATGTGCACAACCATTCAGATACACAAATCTTCCCTTGATTTTACAGAAAAAAATCACAATTAAATAAAATTTCCAACAAAGTGCTGTATTTTGGATAACGAAGGCAATTGTAAATGTATGTATTTGTTCAATTATAAAAGTGTGCCATGTGTCACATTACTGTGCACTTTATACATAAAAAGAAACTACAATTGAGTGAGAGAGTGAAAGAGAGAGGGGAAAGAAAAAAGAGAGAAATGAGAGAGAGAAAGAGTGAAAGAAAGAAAGAGGAAAAAAGGAAGGAAGGAAGAAAGAAGGGAGGGAAGGAAGAAAGAAAGAAAGAAAGAAGGAAGGAAGAGAGAGAAAGAAAGAGAGAGAGAAAGAAGGAAAGAGACTCGAGTGCTCACAATGCTACCTGTCATCCCTGTTCTGTCGATACATTGGTGCCTGCTCTGAAGAAACTGACTGAACTAATGAAGAGTCTTTCTCTAAGAATAAAGACCATGTGTAATACACATGAACATCACATTACATATAAATAACATTAGAGAGATGTTTAAGTAACTGTTTGCCACATTAGTAATTTGTTTTCTTTTTTAATCTTAACTGTTCAAAACCACTGATTTAAAATAAACCGTAACCATACCTTTCATGGAATAAGAAATCCTGTAGAAGTTTTTCAGTCCATTTCTAAACAGCAGTGAAAGCAATGAAATGCATAGCTAGCTGGGATCCAGTTCTGCGAATCTTGATCTTTAAAAGAAATAAGAAAGCTAAGCAAGACACAACCTTTCAACTAGGGCAGCATTTGCAACTCTCTTTAAATAACTCTGCAACTTTTGTAAACTGAAAAACAGTTCCGTTCAGCATCATCCCAGCAGCTGGCTTCCACGTGACGTCAGTGCACGGAGGATGGTTTTAAAGCCATCTCTTCCAACCCCCAGCTCTGTAACTTTATATCTCCTCATATTTTGTGTAAACAACTCCAAGTCCAGGACTTTTTTAGGTTTTATAGTGCAGTCCAGTCTTTAAAGCTTGCCAAAGCAGCCAGTGTTAATATTAAAGCTATGACAATAGGCAATTTTAGGTTTCTTTTATTAGCGTACATGTTGTAAAGGAAGATTCTTTGCTGCCTTCCAGACCCAGTTTTCAGGGTTATATTTTTTAGCGTGGTCATTTTGAGCTTTGCAACTTGATCCTCATAAACTGCTTTGTAAAAGGAGTTTGTTTAAAGCAGCATTTTTCTTGGGTAACAGCTATCTTAAAGAGCTAAAAGCAAACCACTCCTCCCTAAAATCTTTTTCTGTATTCTAAATATGCTATCACTTATCAAGTGCAGAATTACTGGGCACTGTGTAATCTTACTGTCTTGCATGCTGGGAATGGTCATAATGGTTTCTCTGGGTTATACCCAAATATTCCCGCTACTTCGTAAGGTTTCTGGATCAGGTTCTCCAGTCTGTTAAGATACTTTGCGTCTCAGCAAAGTGCTTGAAATTGGATGGAGAATCTCCCTTGCGCAGGGAAACTCATCCCTGGCATAAGGCTAGCAAGGACGGTCCAAAACCACCTCAGCCTGGATTTAAAGCACTGGGAGGACCCATAGCAAGTGTCGGCATGGGGTAAGGGAAGGGAGCGTATGTGACAAAAACGATCCAGCAAGTGAAAGTCCATGGGAGATCCTGAAGCCCGCATAGCGAAATTTAGCTGCTCCCCCTGCTGAGCTGCTTGCACAAGGAGCTCCGCTTGCTCCTTGCATCTCTGCCCACCACAGTAACTCTCCTGTTGCACTATGTGTTAAATTGCTTTCATCTGGCACATTGAGACACACCCCTGGGCAGAAGCTTCACACAAATACCAATGCCCTGCCAGGTACTTGTGCTTGGATCTGTCTGTGGACAGTGACTGAGACCACCCATAGTCAGAAAATTCACATTTCGTTGAACATTTGTCCCCACATGTACCTGGAGAAGGGCCACAAAGTACTTGACTCATGCAGCATAAAACTCTGGACAAATTCTGCTATCAAATGGCTGTCTTCAAATGCACTAAGCAGGAGTGATGTATATTTTTGTGGGCAGAGCAGCTGATGACAACAGGATCAGTGAGATGAAGGACACGATATGAGGATTCACACATCCTTTGCTTCATCAGCACTCTTCTCTTTAGAACAATAAGGTTTTATCTGTGATAAAATCCATGCACAGCATAAAGATTTTTAGCTCTGGGTGCATTTTATAGTAAACAGCAAAGCAGGTTTCAGGGAAAACACATTTTTTCTCCTTATACAGTCTAGCTGTAGGTCTCAGTGAATACATCACTGGGGTGCTTATTCTGCTCCCACATAACAAATACTGACACTTGGGCTATTTGTGAAAATTTCAAAGGTGATCTAAAAATTGAACAAAGATGCCCAAGTACACAACTGAATGTTCCTGAAGAAAATCCCCAGACTCTAAACTCTGACAATTTAAAAATTCCCTGTTCATAAAGCAACAGTGTGACTTTCTTTTGGGAGGTTACATCCCAACATGCCAGCTGACATGGCTGGGAGTGAAGCCCGAGTGCCTGGGAGCAGAACTGAGCCCACAGCTGGAGGCTGGGTGCCACAGCGTTGCCTCCTCCCTGAAGCCAGCACAGGTGCATCACTGCAAATGAAGACAGACTCTGAAGACATGTTCTTTTACTCTTATCCATCAACATAGGCTATTATTCTACTGTCTTTAATATTGCTAACTCAATGCCCCTCATCTTGTTATGCAAACTCTTTGAAGTAAAACACAGTAAAATTAAAGAAAACAATGGACTAAATCCCAGGCTTGAGTTTTCACTCAGGCAAAATCCTACATTTCTGTCAGTGTGAGGAATTAGAAATGTGTGAGACTGAGGGGCTCATTAGGAGACAAGAGCTGGAACCCACTCATAGGTCAAAGGGCCATGTTAAACTCATCCTAATATGGGAAAGGCAGAGAAAAGTTGGGACAAAGAAAACATGAAGCGAGCTCTAAAAACCTCGGCTCGTTGCTCCGGACACCCTTAAGTGTAGCAGTAGTGACTTTTGCTTTTGAGGAAAAAGGTTATCCGAGAGACTGTCCCTGCTACAACAGCAGCAGACAGGGCAGCAAATGTGGCTTTCTGGCCTCTGGCACAGGCAAAATAAGCAGGAAGGCTATTGCAGGTTTATTACATCCGACACACTGCTTCCACAGGCAAAGTGTTCTTTGTCCATACCTGGTATCAGCTCTGCTTGTGTTACAAGTCAGCACCTCAGCATAAAAGGTGCAAGGGCATTTTAAACAAGCCCTCTGCTAAATTTCTCTTCACCACGCAAGACTGAAGACAAAGGAGCCCAAGTTTCAGCATGGGCTATAATCTGATTATATAGTCAGGGTAGTGTGTATTCCGGTTAACAGTCTGTGCTCAAGACCATTTTAGAGCATCTTCAGTTCTGCTGTACTAGCTTGGTTATGGCACACCCATTTTGCTATATGTCCACATTAATTCGGTAACAAGAAGAAAGGACAGCACTGCTGTTACTGTAATCAGCCCAACCACAACATCAGATTCCTGAATGATGTACACCTTGATAATCCTGGCAAATAGATCTCAGGAGCGGATATAAAAATTAGGAAACGGGCAGAAGGGAACACAAATTCTGTCTCCTCTTACTATTGTGCACTTCTGCAATAGTGCACAACTACAGTGGAGGAATAGAGCCAACAAAGCATTACGCCATGTCACTTCTCCAAGGTTACATTGGAAATCGGTGGCAGATACTTTAGATGTTTACTTTAAATAGAGCCACTGTAATTTTCCCCATAGGCAACTGCATGTGTAATGGCAAAAGTTGGGTTTGAATATCACATCCCCTGGCATTAAATCAGAAACAGAAATGTAAGCCAATGGGAATTACGTCCCTGATACTGATGCCTTTAGAAGTCTCCTACTCACCTATCAAATTCTGGGGTGATTAAGGGGAAGGGCATCTAATATCCTAAAGCTCTCCTTGTTTTCGTAAACAACTCCCAAAGTTCATGTGCAGTTCATCTCTTTTTATAACACATATTTAGACAGCCATGTTTTTGGCAATTTTCTATTTTCTGACTGCCAGGCATATTTCTGCACTATAGCACCTGCTCTCTTCTAGTTTTGATTCTGAAGCACTGGTGACATGTGTCAGCAGACACTTATTCTAGCTCTAACTGGAGCTTCAGGCATGGATATTTCTGGTTGAAAGAAATATCTCTGATCCTGGAGAAGATGATCATTCTAGTATCATGGAAATTTTTCAGTAACAGTAAAGAAAATATTTGTATTTTCTTTCAAAAGTATTTTGTTAGGGCATTCAGAGCCAACTCTAAATAGAAAACAAATTTAACTGAATTTATCTGGTTGCATTAAAGGAAAAAATGCATCTATTTTCTAAATGACATAAAAAAATCAATGGAGTTATTGCCGATTTACACAACTGTAAAAATGTCAGAATTAGATCTATACATGCAAGATCTCTTCTTTCTGAAAGAAGATGGAACAAATTCCCTGGGAATACAGGAAACAGAAATATAATCTTTCAGAGAAACGTAAAATTAAGGCAATCTCAGGGTTCAAATTCACTTGCATTTTTGCCAGAATATTAATATTGCACCAGAATGTTCCAAAATGGGAACTGTGAATCTGCTATTGGTTTAAGTGATATTTGAACTGATAGGTAACCTGGCATATCCAGCATGTTGCACACATAAAAGCAAAATCTTATATTCTTCTTATTATTGCTCTTCAGAATTAGATGCTATGCAGCAGACAGAACCTAGTGAATGAAATCAGCAGTGTTCTTCTGTCTGGCTCTGCCCTGCCTGACTCCCACACGCTGCTGCTAGAGGATGTGGACGTGTTCAGCTGCATTTACTCACTCACCTGTGAGGTGGACTTGGCCCACCAGGCCAGTAACTGAGCGGGGAGAATCTGCTTCCTTTCTTGGCAAGTAAAATTATTGCATTTCTTTGTGAGACCAAGTTATTTCAATTTAGCAAGACATGGAACACTTATTTCTTTGGCTAGATATTATCTTCTGGCTATGGATAGGTGTCCATACTGATGTTATTAGCTTTCTCAGCAGCTTTTAAAATAGTGAAAAAATGGAGGGCTAGGAACTTCTCTGCAATATCTGGTGTGAAACAGATAAGAAGCTCCAATCACTCCCTTCAAGCTGAATGCAGGACATGAAAAACACATCTCAATGAGAAATAAGATCTCTCTGTACTGAGGTTTGCAGGGGTCCTCACTGTTCTCCTTGCCTATCACAGAATCAGAGACTGCGGGGAGCTTCTAAAATGATTTTTTATGCTTCGGTATGCTTTAATTTCAGATTGTAGCCTATGCAATAGCTCCCTAAATGTCCCAAAAGGTCTCAGCTTTAATTCACTTTGTTGATGCCTGACAGAATTAGGATGAGGAAAGCTCCAGCTATATGCAAGAAAAAACACCATGAGAAATCAATGGGGTTATAATTGCCAGTCCTGTGCAGAGGTTATCTCCACCTTTTTTCAAGAGGTTCATCCTCACCTTTTCTGATTTCTGAGAAAGAAGCAAATCTTTCCCAATTACTTCCAAGATGTATTCAATGTATGAATTCAGTGTATTAAACTTTCCTACTACTTTACAGTAGTACTGTTACTGATACACTCAGTGTAAATCAAACCCTCTCTACTCATCTTTATTATATACAAAGCTGAGAAAGGTATAAACAAGTGTGGGTTAAAATCTGAAAGCCCAGAACTTCAGATCAGATTTAAGTATGATTTTTTCTCTTTTATGAGATTGAGCCAGTAACATTCAACAAAACCCAAGTGATCTTTTCTCCCCCCAAGGGAGACATTAAAACAGAAAGAAACTCAAAAAGTCAGTCTTATGCTAAGATTTGATATGACAAGTTTAAACCTCAAATTATTATACTTTTAATGTCCAAATTGCAAATCCATGGGGGAAAAAAAAAAAAGAATTTCTCAAGCAGTTGCTGAAAAATTTCTTCCAGCTGTTGCTGAGAGAAAAGCAGCAAAAGGACCTTTTCCCAGTGATTTGAGAACTATCTTCACAGTTACAGAAATTCACTGTGAAGGGATGATATGCTTGACCATATCTTGCCATAATGGTTTCTAATATGTGGAACTTACCTTTTAGGCAACTGAGCATAAATTAAAGTAGCTTAGAAACGCCTCAAAATTACTTTGGGCCTGACTTTCTCTTTAGTTGGGACACCAGGCAAGGCCATCTATTAATCTCACATACATGGATTATAATTTCCTTTAGACATGTCTTGCTAACTACAAAATAAATAGTGACAACATCCCCTGGTAGGAATAAGTATTTGGATTGAATCAAGGTTAAGTGATTTAACTGATCAAGGTTACTAAACCTGCAGAGTACACTGAGGGAAAGCTAGACAACAAGGAGAAAAACAAAAGCTTTGTTTAATACTGAATATTGTGAGTTGACTATTTTTTTTGTTCTCATAAAATAAATTTTATTGCCCAACCTCTGCTTCCCTCTGAGGAGTTTCCCTCAAAACAGTGTCTCTCTACTATTTCAGGTAGCAGAGCACAACCCAGGCATGGAGATGAACTGTTCTCACTGGGAAATGGGTTAAATGAACTAGCATGATAAATCAAAGTGAATCCTTATTGCCAGCTAGAAAAACAGCTGGTTTATTTATTACCACTATTTATTACTAGACTTTTTTATCATGGCATCTGCACAAAAGAATTTCATTAATACACTTAACTTGTAAATGATCACCTTCGGAGAATTCACATTTGTGGGACTCAGTGATTTCAACATAGGTTGAATAAAACAGAAAACTGAGCTCCGTTGGGCAGTTCAGATGAGGTTTTCATAGTAGAGATCTACTGTTTGTAGGAACTGCTTATGTATGCTCAGCGTGATAGAAAGATCACGAGTTGCCTGCACTCTCAGTGCAGCCTCTCATAGGCAAAACAGGAATATTCAGTGACTATTGATGCACACCTATATACACAAGCTTCCCTATGGTTGCTTGCTACCAATGGCATGGTTAGACGGAGGTCACTCAGCAAGCCAAAAGTTACCATGTTCACTCAAAACTCATTTTAAAACCTGGAGAGAGAATCCAGAGCCCTGGCGGCTACAGAGCGGAAAATGTTATCTGATAAACTAGGTTGTTAGGAAAAGATATTTGACATCAGACAAGGTGACTAGCATCACTCTCTTCAGTTCAAGTCAGACTGTAGCATGGCCATTTTTCTAGAGCACAAAGAAAATGCAGCCAGCCTATATCTCTCAGAGACTCCTCATAACTCTGATACCTCCTCCTCGTGCATCTCATTCTCAGGAGCTCCAGCTCCTTGCCACATTTCCAGATATAGTGCTCTATATACCAATCATTCTGATTTTCTCCCCTCCGTGGTGTCTAATCCAGATAATACAGTGCTGAAAAACATTATCATCATAATCATACAAAATATATACAAGCTGTAACATACAATTTTAGAATACACATCTAATGTGGTTTTACTATTCATATGTGGCTAGAATACAATTTCTTTTTCTGGGAGTGGGAAGAGGGAAGGAACAGACTCCTCACACCCACTCTGCATATTTCTGTTTTGCTTCTGATTTGGTGGAAATTAATGAATATTCAATTGGTTCCAGTCGTTTAGGAAATTTTTATTAAAAAATGATAAAACCAGATGAAGTGAAAAATATAGTTTTCTGTTTGCTTACCTGGAACACAGTGGCGAGCGGGTTTCCTATTCAACTGGGTGACTTTTTGGTATGTTTTTTTGCAGGTTTTTTGGTTTTGTTTTGGTTTTGGCAAACAAGTAGTCTTCAGTGTTTTTACAGCAGTGGCTATTACAGAAACTATGTCTCTTGCACTTCTTATCTTGGAGGGTGGACAAAAGAAACAAACTGAAAATAATACTACAATGAACAGTAAATGATGAATGGCTTACAGTACAAAAAACAGTGTAAAAAGGAAGACAAGTTTAAATATTGTTGTGTATGAAAGGGATGAAAATAATACAAGGATGAGAATAAGTAAAATGATAGGCTGGAACATCTGGGAAAGTAAATACAAAGACAAAGAGAACAGTCAATTAATGGAATAGCAAGTCCAAAGTTTCAACAAAACATAGTGAATCAGACTATGCTTGTGGAGGGACCAAGTGCCCATCTCCCATTGACTTCAGTAGGAGTCCTGCATGGTCAAGCCCTGAAATGTCCAATTTAACTATTGTTGTTATTTGTTTAAAGAAAATACTGATTAGTTTGCTTTAAATTTGTATAGAAGCCCATGCAGTGCTCTGCCTTTAAGCTAATGGGAGCTCTACAAGCTCAGAGCTATTGCTAGATCAGAAAGTGAGCATGCTAAATGCCGTTTCTGTTTGATTTCATGCAATACATGTATAGTAATTGATTAGCTTTAAACTCACTGCGTCTGTGACTTTCTGATACAAGGAAACAAAAGACTAATTAGTCAGCATAGGAATAGGAAATAATAGCTTTCAGCTTCACCTGGCAACTACTTTGACTGTAAACTAGCAGGACAACACCAAGTAAATTAATACAGCAAGACACTTACTAAAACATTAGGTAATACCATGAGCAATAACAAGATTTGCCAACCATAGGATTGCATAAGATAAGGATAGGTAATTTTCATTTTTCATGGCAAAAGATCTTGAGTCAGCAAGGAATTTGCTCCCCAAAACCTCTCTGGAACAATTCTACATAAAAATGAACTACAGAAAAGATGCCAGTCACTGCTGCATGTAAGTAGTGAACCATAGGCCTTCAACAAGATACAATCAGTTACAGCAATTCCAGTATTCACACTACCATGTGGCTCTGTGACTCTGTGAAGTAGATTTGCATGGTTTATTTTTCTCTGTGGCTTGTCATATTCTTTATAATTTTGGAAATTCAATGTTTCCTCCTGTTTAAAATTAATAACATTTTCTTTTTATTCATTTAACAGGAACCCAACCACTAAGAAAACAATCATGTTCATTTATGTGCCAAAACTGCTATCTGCACTGCCTTTACTGGTGATGAAGGCACAACTCTGGCAAATGCAGTTGCAAAGCCAGAAAGAAGTAAAATCTTCCACCTCCTAGAGCATAATTCTTTTAATTTCCATGAAACCAGACTTAGTCACTGTTCACAAACAACCCCATTGGTAGAACCAGGTTTCATATGGCCAAATGAGGATTTAAAATAATTCAAGAAATAGCGATTTTTGTCCACTGTCTAGAATAAAGATTTTTCATGTGCCATACATTGAATTTGAGCCTTAATTCACTTGGCAGAGCCTTTTTACCTGTAGGCCGTAATAAGTAAAAGTCTACCTGACTCACTGACAAAGGTTCATCTGCACTTCGATCATCTGAAGACTTTGGAACTTCAAGTCTGTCGATGAAAGCCTGGAGCTCTTTCCTGAAGGCCTTCATCTGTGCATTGATCCGGTAGAGAAGCTCATGCTCGCGTATTCTGCTGCCATCGTCTTCCTCATCCATGAGTCCAAAGAGGTCCCCATTAGCTACATAAATTCTTGCCTCTGTTATGATGGTGCTCGTGTCAGAAATTAAGCGATCTATTGTCTTGCCCAGCCGCTCAGCTTCAGAGCGAATGTCCTTCATCTGCTGCCTGTCAGTGAAGCTTTTCTGCCACCCAGATGATGTCGGATAAAAAGACCTCGTGGGTGTCAGGCACCGAATGTTGCGTACCTCTTCGGAGTCGCTTTCCCCACCGATGGGGCCTTCCCTTTTGCGGTGAGGGGGGCGGGAATCATCATCGCTCTCTTTTTTTCCTGCATCACTTTCAGCATCACTGTCTCTGGGACTCCCACGGATCCCAAGATGAGAGGCCAAGTCATAGCGTTGCATGTTGGACATTAAGACTCTGTTTTCATACTGGAGTTGCATGACTTTGCCACTCAGCTCATTGATCTGCATTCGTGCAGCTTTTAGCTCCTCCTGTAATGCTTCTGTCTTGGCATTATCATGGTGCCTAGAGCTCTCATGGGCCCCAGACTTGTACTTGTATTTGTTCAGCTCAGCTGTTATGCGCTTGTTTTGTTCTTCCAAATCAGCTAAATTTCTCCTCAGCAATTCCGTTTCATCTTCCACTAGCTGCAAATGCTGCCGTAATTCTGACAGGGATTCACTCTGCTCTCCCAGGAGTGGGTTAGCAGTCCCTGAGAAATCATCTCCTCTTAAATCATCAAGCTCTGCTTTCAGTCCTCTATTTTCTACTTCTAGTTCCACTATTTTCCTCCCAAGAATGTTAGCTTCCTCCTCCACAAGTCTCAATCGAAGCTTGAGTTCAGCTTCTCTTGTGGTAGGTGGCCCACCTGCTTCACCTTTTGGCAAGGGACTATCCAAATCCCCATAAAACGATCTATATTTTTGCAGCTCATGTTCAAATCTGTCTTTCTCTTTATCGATCTTAGCCATTTTCTTCCTCATCAGGGCTGCTTCTTCTTTGACAAACTGTAACTGGCATTTCAGGTCTTCATTGTCCTCCTTAGAAAAAAGGAAAATTAGTATTTGAAGAAACTTGATGTAAAACAGGAAACCTCCAGTGGGTGGTCTTAAATTACAAGATTAACAATCATAGGTACACAGCTTTAGATACTAAGAGATTCTCCTGCAATCATTTTTTCACTGATCAATGAATTAGAGAGAGGAAAATCAATACTTAAATTTAAAAGAGGGGAAAAGACTATTTTACTTATGACTAAAGTTTGCTTGCGCCCCAGAAAATACATTGTGGGCAGCTTGTAAAAATCCTTATATTTTCTAGGCTGGCAACTATGTAATAGACTTTACAGTGTTCAAAAATCCTGAAATCAGCACACAAAGGGCCTATAATCTTGTTTCACTGGTGCTCCCATTTACTTATTTTGCCTAAAATACAGAGTACATGAAAGCTGGTGGGTTCTGTTGCAGCACCAGCAGTTTGTTTAGGTGGTCCTTGACATAGCGTTGTTTGACTGCAGATCTGGGGTAAGAGCTCTCTGTTTCACAGCATACAGGAAAACAAAGCACAAAGCAAACAAGCAAGCAAAGTGCAAATCTACAAATCATGTACATCATTTCCGTAGTGTCCCTGAAGCCTCCATGTGAGAATCCAGGTTACTGTTGTTAAAACATACCTCTGTTGGTGTCTGCTGTGACTTTTTTTCTGATTTTGGTAGGTCTTTGCTCCCTCTTCTTTTCAGTGATTGCTGTAAAAACAACAACAAAATTACATACACTAAATATTTCCCTAAAGAGGTATAGAATTCACTCTTCTAAAACATAGCAAGTCAAATGCAACTACAAAGGAATTAATTTCTTGTAATCCTTGAGATACCAAATACGGAGGGGAGATGCAGCTGCCCAGAAATGACACAACAATGCTATACAAGTAAAGTATTGGTTTAATCAGTCTGTTACCTTTTTTATTCGACACATTTTAAGACTAGTGCATAATGAATGTTTAACACATGACAAGAGAGGTAAGAAAGCAGGTATCCCAAGTGGTAACTTACAGATAGGAAAGCTGAAGCAAGCAGTGAAACCCAACTTGCCCATTTGATATTAACCCTAATGGGGCCAAGGCACTTAAAGATGCATCTAGCCAGACATGTAGCTTTAGCCTTTGTGGTAGGCAAGCTATGTAAAACTGTCACTGAGATCCCATCAGCTGACTTGAGCGTACATCTACAAGCACACCTTTCTCTGTGTCCCACCCACAGGCTTCAAACTTGCAGTGTATTGCGGTCACACCTCTGTAGGTGTACACTGTAGACAAACTCTGTGCAGACAAACTCACACGTAGATCTGGTTGCTAGGTTTGTTCTGTTTTCAGAACATATTCAAGTAAATACAATCTAAAACTGCTTGGACTACAAAGTCCTAGTGAGAAACAAAGCATATTAGCTTAAGAACAGCACCACACAAACACATGTATGCACCACCACAGGAGCAAGTTTCTTTGGTGTCTTCTCATCTGCTATGTAGCCAAAGCGAGTAGAAAAGAACCTGCTGCTTTTAGAGCAGGATGCACTGGGATTGAAGCCTGCTAGTGTATCTAGCAAAAATCTCATAACTGCTCACAGTAGAAAGTTTGTTAGTGGCCAAGCAGTACCAGTGGAAAGCAACTGCAACCATCCCACTGTCAACGCTCAATACAGATCATCAGGAAAACAGCAGGAGAGAGGAAAGCAAGTGAGAAAGTATGTTAATACATAACATCCCACTTGCAGCTGTTCCCAGTTTTTATGTTCCCCAGGTAAAATGTAGGCCCTGAGGCAGGGCAATGATACAACCAACACCATCTCCCTCTGAGATTATTCTCTGGTAGAAGGATCCTTTGTGCTGCTGAGAAACATACATTTCCCTGCACCAGCCAGGGCAGAATCCAGCTGTATCTAAAAGCCATCGAGTTTCATACAGTGGGAATTAAAATACGTTTATAATCCTCAGGGAACAGAGTACAGTGGGTGAGTATGCTGTACATAACAATCCTGTGCACTATTCACCTGCTGGTACCAATTGTTCTCTTTCTTCTGCAGATCATCCCCATAACAAATAATGAGCTCATGGACGGCTCACTCCAAAGGAAAAGTTAATGCCCTAGAAATGACTCACAAATAAATCTGAACAACCACAACAGATAATTTCTTATGAGGCTTTTTGCTCAAATTTACTATAGAGTTCTGCAAGAATTAAAAAAAACACCTCAGATTCAGAATCAGAACTAAAATTCATAGATGGGTCCACCAAGAAACAGAATTAAAATTTTTAAGTCTCTTGCAGAAACATTGAACACTCTCAGTAGACAAAACAATAAAACCAATCAAAGATCATTAGTTGTGATAGCTAGATAGCTGGATAGCTGTGAATCACAGGCTTCTAAAGGTATCCAGAAAAGACATAAAAAATAGTTAATCTACCTCACTTTTTCCCTTTAAATATAAAGCCAACAACTTTGGGATCCAGTCTACAAATAAAATGATTCTTCTCTGGGGTCACCCATCAGTTATCCTATTGCAGAAATGGTATATGCATGTAGAGGGGGTTTTTTTGTTTTTCTTTTTGAATTGGCAAATTTAGAAAGCGTTAAACTTTCAGAGGAGCAGCTTTCTCTGTATTACCATTAAGTAAACCACTATGTATTATCACTTTGAAAAAACCCTTTTCAAATCAGTTAGCATTGCAAACTTCTCCTTGCTCCAGATTCTTGCCAGTACCACCCACTGATAAATTAACTAAGGGATAGTTAAACTATATTTCTGCTTGATTACCTAAATGCCTTCTATTCACCCTGCTGAGCTCAGCATCTCTCCAGATATAATGAGGTTCTGAAATGCTGAGCTGCAACTTCTTGGGTACCATACAACTTTTCAGAAGATACATTAAAAAGATTCCATTAAAAAAAAAAGAGAAACTCCATACAGCAAAAAGTTTTTTTCTAGGTTTGACATCATAAAATTAAATGTCTGGTTTTCTCCTTTCTCTCTCTCTCTTTTGTGTTCCTTTTCGTAGTCAGGATAGCAGCATGTTAATTAAAACAATAGTTGTGGCTATGTAATAACTAGGCACTAGTTTCTATTCTGCTCTACTTGAATTACAGCAAACCATCCACAGAGCTTATATTATTCACCAATGAAATGATGGTGTTTAGCAACAAAATTTTATAGCAGAAAGCAATGAAGAACATGCGCACTTCAATTAGCAGGATGATTTGGGTAAGTGGATTAGGCCCAGCTGGAATTGGTGTGATCTCTTTTCTTGTGAAAAACACCATGAGACAATCTCTGATCACTAGAGGTTAAGATCTCACTTGCACATCTCAGCTGACAGGTGACATCTGCAAAATTACAGTACCCCGTAACATCATGTTAGGGCACTGAGGCAATACTCATACTGAACAAAGAATGCCACATACCAAGCGGTATATCCTGCTATAAATAATAAATTTTTGAGAGTTTTTTCAGAGGTACATTTCACAATTTACAGTGGCTACTCTTTCTATCATTTCTCTCAAGCCTTGTACTAGTCTACTCTTCCAATCCAGTTTTCAGCATTAAACAATTTGTTGCTGCTAATGAAAAACAATTCATCAAACCAAAGTGGAAAAAGGAAAAAAAAGTTCAAATAAACATATGGCAAAAACCAAAATAGCAACCTAGATTCCTGCAAGTGAATCTTCATATCATCCCTGTGCCTGGACACTATTAAAACCATCTGCATGTTGCTTGTTTTGATATACTAACAAATGTTAGACAGGGCGAGTGAGGGATTCAGCCACCTTCATGTACAAAATCTGTTCAAAAATTTTTGTGTTAGATCACCTTTTAATATAATTCACCACTTGTTTATCATTTTCCCATGTCACAGTGTACCACAAAGCATACTGTAGTGCCACTAAAAGCCACTTCTGCTGTCTTCTCAACTGTAGCAAAAAATCTGCCCCTCATATTCTAGGATTGGTTTCAAGAGTTTGTTGTGAAGGACAATTTGGGGGCTCAAATAATTTCTCTTCCGTATAATTTTAAAAATCATATTCAGTTCACTCTATTTAATGCTTATGCATTAAAAAAAGACAAAGGTAAAGTAAGAAACATAAGACTGCTTTTGCTCTATCTGATCAGTAATGCTTACCAGACAGCGTTACAGTTTTAATAACCTTGAACCAAGTTACCCATCCGCAGGCGAAAAGAATAAGCCAAAAATGCATATAATACTGTTTATACAATGGGGAGTTTGCTAAACTGCTCAAGTACTAATGAAATATTTCAACAGCACTGCGGATAATAAGGCCAGCAACTGGGGCATGTATCTTTACATTGTATAATCTCTGCTTACCTCTGAAAGACTAAGTGGTAAAACTGGGTTTGACCTGACTCTTCTAGCATTCACTGTAGCCAGCTCACATGGGGCTGCATGTGTGTTCTGGCAACACTGAGAAGTTTCCACAGGCTAGATAAAGCCACAGATAATGTCTGTATTATAGGCACACCAGATCACATGCAACGGGCAATTCTGTTGTGATGTTCAGCAGCATCAATTCTCCACTGACCCTCACTGGAGTTTATCCAATGTCTTGCTGGAGATGCTAAGCACTTCTCAAGACCAGATGGTATAATCCTTCTCTTGCCAGCCCTAAACTGCAAGCCAAATGTGGAGCCCTAACATCATCTGTGATGCTCAGTGCTTCTCAGGTGTAAAAAGACCTGAAATCTACTCTGAGAGTAACACAATGCAGAAATAATGGCATCACACTCCACCGAGTAAGAAAGCTGTAGAATGAACTCAAATTCTCACTACCTGATGCTAAGCTACAGTAAATTGCTTAGCAATTAATAAAGAAGCCCTAAGCAAAACATAACAAGATTTTTCAAGACACTTAGGTTTGATTATTTCAAGCCTGATCTGGGGGTATATGATCTAAAAATCAATGTAGGCAACCACAGGAGGAATTCCTGACACATAAAGGGATTTGTGGGTGCACAGAGCCCCCATAACAGCCCTTATCCCTCCTCACAGAGCAGGCTAAGGCAAACAGTGTGCAGCTTCTTGAATCTCCACAGCTGCAACCAAACCTTCTCATCTGCACACAACTACACGATTACGGTTAGCTGCCTTCCAACTGCTGTGACAGGTCTGCAGAGCTTTCAAAAATCAGAGCAAACCTAACACCATCTTTACAGTCTTGAAAAGTCACTGAATATTGAACAACTTTTGGGTTGCAGAAACTTGTCTCTGTCTGGCACAGAGTGACTATGACCAGGGAAAATGGAAATTCGCCCTAAGACTCCCTCTGGGTTTTCCCCTCGATTGTTACAGTCAGGTAGCTCATGGAGCTGGACCAGAACAGACTCAAGACAGATTTTTTAGTTTACTGCCACTGACTCTAATTCAATGTATTAGAATATGCAGTAAAAACTAAATTGACACTCTCCATCCTCAAAAAAAAAAAAAAATCTTTGTTTTTAAAATGTCTCCCTTACTCTGCAACTTTATCAGTGCAATTTGCCAGCAACAAACTCAAGACACTGTTTTTGTCTGTCATTGGCACAAGTACATAGAATGATACAATGCTTTGCTCCTTCCACCCCCCTTCAAAGGGCAGGAGGAGTCCTGAGTATTTCAGTATTCTGCTTGCTTGCAAAATTAAGGCAGGAAAGAAAAAGCCAGGGATAAGTGAAATGCAAAGAAGCACAGCACCCCTGTCCATGAGGCAAACACTAAGCATATCCCTACTAGCTCTAGCAATGCTCTCTTCAGATTAAAACTGGCATATATAAAAACACTGCTGAGGAACGGTACAAAATGAAAGCAATCTTTACTACTTCACCATAGAGAGAAAAATAGTTCTTATGTAGTCTTTTGAATGTCTTCATATTGCAGAAGAGAAAAGGGGAGCTGCCCTCCGATATCTGTATTATTTAATTTGCATTAATTTAGGAGTTATTTCAGTTATCATTTTCAGATCCTTTATAATTATTCCCTTGCCAATTAAATAAGAAAAAAAATAAAAGGAGAGAAAAAGATACACAACATTTGCACTTTACCTAGAGGAACCTTTTGCATTTTGAACCAAAACCACATCACTGGAGCAAATAATGATAACTCTGTGGCATAACTAGGTAAAAGCATTCTTTGGCAATGCATAAAATGAAGCAGTACATTTGTGCTTGCATTACATTTGCTTACTTCTTTTTCTTATTTGAAAAAAAATCCTGAGCAGTAGAAGATGAAAGCCACCTTTTCAAAGCTCTCCATACGGCCTGGTCAAATAGCTGGCCAAACTCTTGATACTTTGCTTTCTGTGATTACACACTCCTTCATCCAGGATATCATAAAATAGTGGAAGCAACTTCTCTGAAGAGGAGGAGGTCTCCTGCCATTTGAACTTTTCAAAAGATGGAAGAGCTAGACATGCTTAGTTCCCCAGCATTATCCAAGCAGGCTTCATTATGGATGCAGAAATCAGCCAGCTTACACTCAGCTCCCTAATCTTGAAATCCAAAAGCAAATCTCAGAACACCATGAATATTTTGGAGTGAAAGTGCAGCAATAAGGTATTTTGTTGTGTAGTGATGCTAGTTAAATATATTTCCTAGAGCTTCCTAAGTTGCTGTTTATTTGTCAGCTCAGCTATTTGTCTTTTTTGGGAGAAGAGAGTCAGTCTTTTTGTCAGGGTTTGCACAATGCCTAGTACAATGCACTGTCCCAGTCTTTATCTGGGACTGTCAGTATGATAGACAGTATGTCAACATAGTTCAAAACACCACCACATAACAATAGCAACAATCACGGTCACAGACATGGATATGGCAATTATGAATTAAATACAGATGAGATTTTGCCAAAACTAAAAAGCGTTTTCTTTCTCACACCTATTATCACAAGTAGAGTTTTTCAGTCTTCTTAGAAGAATATCTCAGAAGAGATTCCAAAGAAATTTTCATGAGAACAGGAAAGTGCAAGCAACCAGATTAGGTTCATTGCCTTGGTTACAAAAATGCATGTATATAAACCAAAGCGTAGTTACCATATCCCAACAAAGAAGGTTAGTCTGAACATGAAAAGTAATGAGAAGAAATATAAGAATGATTCTGCACACAATGTGCACCTCTACACTGCTCACTGGAAATGTATACAGAAGCCAGTTCTGCGAAGTTGTAGACTGATCACACATGTACATTTGCGTTCAAACTCATTTCATACTGAAGAGTTGTATTAAATGCACCGACAGCTCTTACAGTCCCTCACCTGGATTCACAGGGTAGGATGGCATCAAGAACATGCACGTCTGTGTAGTTTGTAGACACACAACAGAGAAAGGAGCTTTGCAGCTTGCCCTACGAGACCATGCACCTCAGACAACACCTCCAGTTACAGGAACATCTCACCAAAACATCAGATTTTAGAGTTCATTTGAGAGGATGCAAAAATTTAAGATTAATTTAGGTAGGAAAAATTCTGAAATCTGCACTTGCTCTAGAAGACTGAGCAGTGAGCAGAAGATTTTCTGTTAACAGGGGAAAGAAATCCATCTCTCACATGTCAGCAATCACCACCATGACCTCTGACTACAGGGAGGGGTCTTCTCTTATTCTTCATCTCTTCTTTTGTCTGCATTTACTTGGGAAAGTTCTATTTTAAAGCTAGCCGTTTGTAAATTGGCTGAAAAATATTTTCTGTAATACAACATATGGGGAGGCTTCAAAGGTATTTGGAAACTTAGGTTATTGAAAACAGAGGATTAGACTCTGCAGTGCTCTGAAGTTATGCCAGTGTGATCCTGCCACAGATTAAATCTAAATTTTAATCTAAGTTTTGTTGAGCAGCTCATGTAAAGTAGATGCTCTGGAAAAACAAACCAGGGAGGCTAGAAGCTAAAATGGAAGGAGGGCATTTTAGCAGTATGGACATCCCCACACCTACCTTTCTCACTCTGGTATCAGTCTGCTCTCCCATAAGCCTGTACCCAGTGCTTTTCCTGGTATTTTGATCATGCAAAGATGGAGACAAGGGGAAGGAAAATATTGCAGCGCTGCCTGGAGCAGAGTGTCCAGCAGCTTCACTGACTACAAAAGGCTCAGAAGACCTGTGACTGATCCCCATGCCTCATCCTCCTAAATGATGACTCTTCCCCCTAAATGAAACTTGCTCAGGTTCTTAAGGGAAATGCTTATTCCCAGCAAGAGAAGGGGCTGTGGCTCTTAGGCTGACTTAAAAGCTTCATGTAGAGGTTGACTTAAGACTGTTAAAGGTTCCCTTTCCTAGAAATGTGAAAATCTCATTCTGAAATGAGGTTTGACAGTCTTCAGCTCATTATAAATATTTGATCACTGTGATGCATTTTTAACTAGCTGTCATGAACAAACATCCGACTCTTCAATATTTATCATAAATGTCACTGAACCAGCAAATCACCTGCAAATTAATGCCACAGCAGTCCTAATGGGCTTATGCAAGAATGAGTTCTTGGTCCTACACTAACATTTTTTGCTGCTTCCTGGAAAAAACATAAAATAATATTGGATAAAGACTGCAGATAGAGTAAAGGTTGGAGAAATGTTAAATACTGAAAAGGATGGTCACTGATACACACCTTGGTGCAATAAAATAATATCCGTTTTAATATGATTAAATATGAAGATACACGTGTAAGAACAAGGAGTGAAAGCTATGCTAAGAAAATGGGAAAACAGCCTAGAGAATAGATAAGATCTCTTGAAAAGCCACATGTCTGAAAAAGACTACAGGGTTATAGAGGATAATCAGCTGAAATAATGTCCAAGTGTAATTTTGTGACCAAAAGGCTTAATATAGTCCTAGGATGTAGATGTTAAAACTGAGGTTCACTGTGCAATAACTAGAAAGGGATGTGCCTCTCCACAGAGTCAAACCACCCTCGGACAAGTGGAACGAATGACTTCCAATAGTGCCCATCTTTTTCCTTTGAGGGAGGCCAACGTCCTAACTTAGGTTAAAAGCTTAATTTTTAGATGGCTAAATGCTACCAACCCTAAGCATGCAGATTTGAAAAAACCAACACCAAAGCATTGATGCTGGACTCTTGAATTTAGCATGGTAAGAAGAACATGTGTTTCCCGGCTGGTAACTATCTTTCAGCAAATTCAGATGAGAAGGGAGGTGCAAATTTTTAACTGTTCCTGGGACAGTTCAGGAAGAGTTGTGGTATACTGTTCTCAGCTGTCAATTTTTAACACAGACCAGCACCCTTTTCTGAAAAGTAGGCATCAGTTTAAATAAAATAGCTGGGGGGATTTTATGACCCATGTTATTCAGGAGGCCAGACTGGTTCATCATTTTATACAGTTCTGGCCTCATAACTTCTGAATGCATGAAACCTGACCAAAGTTTAGGAACTTAGCAACAATACTCCTATAAGCACACCACAAGGAAAGTGAACATTTGAGTGTATCTACGTGTACCATCAAGGCAACGTTCCAGTTCAAAACTCTTTCTGGGGCACTGTTACTAGTGCTTCTAATTAATCATTTAATCAAAGATCTAAATTGCTAGCTTCTGTAAAAATTAAAATAATTCAGCCAAGCCTGTAATATAAAACTCTCTTGGTAATTAGGCCAGTTGGATGTCATCATCAGTCATGCTTTACAGGGATGTAGAAGCCTCTCATTACACACAACACTGATGGAAACAAATGCATGGCAAATACCTTCTAAGTGCAAGTACTCATCTGTAACCTAAGCAAAGAGCTTGGTTATTATCCTAAACTGGATTCATTGCTGCGATAGCCAAAGCCAATTAACACAATCGTACAACTAGCACCAGACAAAGCAAAATAGAATTGATATCCACAGGTCTCATTCTACACATATCCATACATGCTGTTGTTAATACTAGCAATGGGAAAAGGAAAAAAAAAAAAAAATATCACATAATTCGTCAAAACATCTCAGCAGAAACAAACACTCAGAAAAGCACACCTGCACATCTAAAAGATTAATCCACTGCCCTTTACTTCAAAATAAGAAATGCAGTGCTTGGAACCCTTAGCTATGGAGTGTTATCAAAACCTGAATCTGCTAAAATGCCAGGGGGTTGCATTTCTTGATATTATGAACACTGCAGTAAGTGAAAAATAAACCCCCAGGCTGCAGTGAGCAAATATCAAAAGCCTGGTGTTCTTGTTCCTGACTAGTATTGATTCCATGCGATTCAGAAGAGCAGCTGGGCTGATCCCAGAGTCCAGCACACCCGATGTGTTCTCCCTATCAAGTGACTCATCTCTATTTAATATGCAGTGACATGCACCGTAGAATATGGCTATAAATGTGACGGTCTAAAAGATGAAGGTGGCTCAAAACATGCCATTCTGCTCTCCGGAGCGTAGAGCACAACTAGGACACTGGTAGTCAATGAAGAATCAGTTGGCTGCCTTGCACAACCACATACAGTCTCTACTCCTGTCAAGCCTGGCCATAGAAGCCATTTGTGGAGCAGTATTCCCCACCGCTGTACCATGTATAACACTTTCTTTGTTGTACTTTGTTCTTTGTATATCACTCCCCTTACTGCATGCAAGGTATCTGCCTGATGGAAGGTTTAGTACTTTACACACAGACGCACACACATGCACAGAACACAATTAGTTGCACCAAACACCATGCATACCAGTGCAGCAGGAAAAATGCCCTGCTTGATAGCATGTACCTGCCTTTAGCCTCCTGTTCACTCGCTGTGTTTTGCCTGAGAAGAAAGACAGCTTGGCAGACCCTGAACTCTCCCTGTTTAACAGAAATAACCTGGAAACCATTTCCTTTCTCCCCTTCCAGAACTGACATTTTCTAACCCCCGCATGCTCTGCTGCAAAATGAGAAATTAGATTCTGCTTGTTATTAACAAGAACAGACCACAGAGCTGAGAAAAATCACAGACCAGTTGAGGCTGAAAGGGACCTCTGGAGATCTAGTCCAGTCCCTCTGCTCAGAGCAGAGTCAACTAAAGCAGGTTTCTCAGGGCCACGTCCCAGGGGTTCTTGAATATCTCCAAGGATGGAGACTCCTTCCCCTATAGGCAACATGTTCAGTATTTGATCACCTTCACAAAAAAGTTTGTTCTTGTCCTGTCACTGGACACCCCTGAAAAGAGTTTGACTCCTTCTTACATGCCCCTATCAGGTGTTTATACACATTGGTAA
This sequence comes from Gavia stellata, assembly GCF_030936135.1. Classification (NCBI taxonomy): domain Eukaryota; kingdom Metazoa; phylum Chordata; class Aves; order Gaviiformes; family Gaviidae; genus Gavia; species Gavia stellata. The sequence continues at coordinate 53,247,782 of NC_082595.1, read as the reverse complement.
GATTCACCCCCACACAGCCCCCTACTCTTCTTCTGTCAGGGCCCTGAGGGCACCCACAGACCTTACTTAGTGGCTCTGATCAGGCTCACCTGGGGCCTCCCTGCACACCCTGCCCATGGGCCCAGGAGCCCCATTTCAGCTCAGTCCAGGAGGCTTCAGGTCCTGCTTGAGCTATGTGAGCGAAGTACAGGTCTCCAGGTCACTGCGGTTGTTCCTGTGCCCAGCCATCTTGATCCACCTGTGGATTTGCTTTCCAGCTTCACTTCAGACCTGCCTCATCACCAGCCTGCCTGGTAACCTGGACTCTTGTTTGAACCTGGCCATGATCTCTGGGTCTGCCCTGCTCACCCTGCTGAGGTACTGCAGGACTGGGCCTTGGCTGGCAACACCCCTGCCCCGTCAGCTGTGTTATCCCCCAGAACTCCCCATCCCGCAGGGAGCAGCCAGCCCTTGCTGCTCCCCAACATCTCCAGGCTGAACAGTCCCAGCTCTCTCAGATCCCCCCTCATTTGACACATGCTCCAACCCCTTAATCATCTTCACAGGCCTTGCTCCAGTATGTCCATGTCTTTCTTGTATTGAGGAGCCCGGCACTGGACCCAGCACTCCAGGCGCAGCATCACCAGTGCTGAGTAGAGAGGAAGGATCACCTCCCTCGACCTGCTGACCTCATCCAGGTCAGTAACAAAGATGTTAAACACAATTGGCCAAGTGTTGACCCCTGGGGTCCTGCCAGAGCCCTGAGTGTGTTAATAGGCCTCCATTACCCCAATGAGCTTCACCTGCAGCTTCCACCCACAGCCCTGCCCATGGGCCCAGGAGCTCCACCTAACCTCAGATCTGGACCTTGAGTCCCTGCTTGAACTATGTCGTATCTGTATCCAGCTCTGTCATAGCTGTGCGTGGCCATGGACCTTCTTGATCTAAACCCTCATCTGTGGCCTGACTTCTTGGCTTGACCTTGCACTTGCCTCATGATCACTAGACCTGTGGATTGACTTCCCAGCTTAATCTCAGACCTGCCTTGTCACTTGTCGGATGATCTGGACTCTTGGTTGATTCCAGCTGCCGTCCTCAGGCTTGTTCTGGTCACTTTGCTCAGGTACTGTTGAACTGGGCCCTGGCTGGTGGCGACCCTGCCCCACGGGCTGTGTTACTGTGCTTGGCTCCTGGCTCCCAGTCCCTCAGAACAACTGGTCCTTGCTGTTCCCTGCCAGGTACACCACCAGTCACCAGCCTCTATATGGACTTTGTGCTGCTGATCACAACTGTTTGAGCCTGGTAGTTCATCAGCCAGCTTTCAGTCAACCTCACTGTCCAGTTACTTAGCCCATACTTCATCAGCTTGTCTAGGAGAATGTTATGAAAGAGGTTCCCTGCACCATTCACCAGCATGCGCGCATTTTCCCTCATCTTCATTTTGCTGCTGATATACCTGTAGAAGCCCTTCTTGTTGCCCTTTAATGTCCCTCACCAGATTCAGCTCCAGGTGGGTTTTGGCTTTTTTAACCCCATTCCTGTATGTTGTTATAGTGCCTTTACATTCCTCTAGGATCACCTTCACTTGATTTCCTGCACGCTGGGATGGGCCATTCAAAAATTCACAATGCTGCAACCAATAGCCTCACCACACTGCATAATCTTTTATTTTTAAGTGCACTGGAGACAAACGCAAGAGACGTAACAAAACATTAAGTTGGGTTGCCTCTTTTTTTTTTTTTTTTGGGGGGGGGGGGAAGATGGCTTCGGCAACAACTTTGAAAGAAAAGGACCAAGATTTACAGCCCAGTCAAAAGCCCAGGGTATCACACTACGTCTTTTGCATCCTACTATGTGCCATTAGGATACTAGTTATCAAATAGTATCATTTCTCCTTCAGAAACTACTTATTAATCATGTAAAACAGCACATAAAGAAGCTGTACTTGCTTCAGTTGGCGTTTCTGATTCTGTAAGTACTGGGTACTTTACACTAGCCACTTAAGTTCTCAGAACCATCATTCTGAAAAAGTAATGAGTAATATATTGAATAGTAAAATAGCAATTTCTGTGATAGTTTTGTTCCATATGGCTCTGTTGTCTATGTTTCCATCTGAGGTCTTGCCAGTCTCTTTCATCTGTTTTTACACTGGAAACTACACTGAGGTTACTCCCTGAGGGCCCGTGACATGGTCCAGAACAGCCGTCTGTTCATAGCCGTACTATGACATGACAAAGTTCTCCTTCCTCACACTGGCAGCTGAGTTCAGCCAAAACACAGGACAGTGATTACCTCCATGGTGCTACTTGCTGCTTACTCTCCTAAAGCCAGGACAAACTACCTAGGGCTGTGAGGCTCTGCCAAAGAGCCGTCAGGAACACAGGCACCTGAAAGATGTACTGGGAAATTCTGTGTGCAAAATAACTAGTAAATCTACCAGGCTACAGAGTACCCTGTTTTTTTAACCATAGACTTGCTAGCAGCACCAGAGAATGTAAACACAGAAAATTGTTTCATGTGAGGTTGCTGAAGAGCTCAGTTCAAGACTATGAGAAAGACAGCCCTGAAGCCAGCAGTGAGCACACGTACTAAAGAGAAACAAAGCTATGGTAATTTTCCTTTCAATCTGAAACAAGCTCAGCTTTGACCTGTACCAGCACACTGAAAATGCTCTGGTTTTCCAGGTGTTTCTTTGACAAGACTGGTGCATTTAGGCAGTGGACTGAACACAGTGATATAAGGGACAGAAATCATGTATTACTATTATTCATCAAAGCCTTGGTGAGACTTCCAGGAAGATAACGACATTTGGTGTATATTGATTCTATACGAAAACATGTATCTAGACCTCTGGTTCAGCACTTAGAAAATGTCTCTGTTCTGCCTCCATAAAGCCTTCCAGCTGACAGAAAACAATTTTGCAGAGTCATCTGGATTTCCTCTAAATCTGGAGAATCCTGGCCTACCTCTATACTCCCATTCATGCTTTTGTAGCAGTACAAAGGGGTCAAATTTGTTCTTTCTATCATGCAATCTCTTTCTCTAAGAAACTAAGCAAATCATACAGTGTCTTACAAAAAAATTCCAGAGACCTGCCAAAAAAGACAAAATAGGCATAAATAAAATGAAACTTGGCATTTAAAAAGCATAATGTATTATTAAAAAAACTTAAGGAAAACAACAACAAAAGAACCAGTGTGGATTATGTACTGTCTATGGATACAACTATGGATACAACTGTGAAAGGTAGCATGAGAACTATTGAAAGGCCAGCTATACTAGGGAGATCATTTTTACACTTTTAAGTTATCTGGCAACTTTTTCTTTCATTTGAGCAATCCAGTTGGTACCTCTATGTCTGAATTATGTATATGGACACTTGAATGTCCATTTGAATAAAGAAATACTGAAACTGGGAAGTGCAAAAATAAAAACTTCTGTCTTCTGTGATTGAGGACCATTACAGAGTCCTAAAATCTTTGACTTTTCCTAGAAAACAAGTAAACTTCCCAGGCTTACAAACAGCACAGAGCTGTGATTAGAAGATGACTGAATATAAACCAAGCAATACCAGATTTCCCAAACTTTCCCCCATGTTAATGTGGTGTCATACTTTGAGGACCTTATTGAAGTCAATAGCAAGATCACCTACTTTGGTAATGAGATATAAAAAGCCTTTTTCTCCTTTAGATCTCAAGGAAGTCATACCCTAAAGTCTCTTGCAATAGAGATACATCCTTTCCAACCTGCCCCACTATGAGTTCATGCTCACAAACCATTTTCTACCAGCTACCATCCACCACCTGAGCCCCAGCTACTACACTGTCCGTTACTCCCATAAACAACTGGGCATGCCAGTTGTGTTTGCTTTGTCACTGCTGGTGATTGCCCCTTGCTAGTAATTCTCAGCAGTAGGAATTCACATGGCAGCAATGGACTGGACTTGCTGTTCTGTGTCTCATCTGCCATTTCATCTGGCTCCATATCAGTCAGACCCTTTGCCTAGTTTTTACACTAGTAAATGAAATGGTCAGGGACTGTTCTCAGGACCTGATGCCAACTGGCACTCTACAATTCAGTCTCCTTTCAGCTAAAATGACAATGCAGCTAAACTTCCCTACAGCTTCCTTCCAAACAAGCAGGACCACATCCAAACTGTCGATCAGGAATGAACTCTGACCCAGGCTAGACCCCAAATCATGCCCAAGCACTGAAGCAATGGTAGCTGATCCAGGCCAAAACCATCTGAGGGATGCGCTAGCAATCGCTTGTCAGTGTGTGGGCCTTTCCTTAGCCTGATTTACTTTACAAATACAGTTTTTGACTAATGGAAGCAATTCTGTAGCAAAGACGAACTTTGAGAAGAATGATCCAAGCAAAAATAAAGGTTCTCAGGTGCTGACTTGAGACCAAGATGTAGGGACTCATATTCTTTCTCTAAAACATAGTTTCTATGTGTTTGGAAGCTCAGCTCTTATTCTGTGTCTGTGTTCTGGTTAGGTTCGTTTAAGATGGTTACTACTTTTTTTCTTTTTTTTTAACAGAGCTTACTGCAAAGAGACTCTGATTTTACCTGAAAACTGTATGTAGTATCAATAACAACTTTGACAAGAGAATGTGCAAATCTAAGGCTGCTGATACCCATCACAGAAAAGAAAGAAAACAAGGTAACATTCTGCCACAAGGACGGAACTCCCATGCCCCTATCAAACCAGAGTAGCAGCATTATGTTTACAAATTCAAAAGTATCGATCAAACTTAACTTAAATTTGTGATGGCTAAATTCTTTTCTGTTTTAAACATATTCTAGACACACTCTTTTCCACTACAGTTGCCATTTTTTCATTATTACTTCCCCGTTGGCAAGCAATCCTGCCACTTCTTTTACAGATCCTTGTAAATTTTAAGACAATTCAATAGGAATCCACAAAGCAGCACACCAGCTTCAACGACTCTCAAAAAAAATCCCCTCAGGGCATCTTTACTCACAAAATCTCTTCACAATAAGATATTTATGAAGTTTTATTCATTTGAAATCATTCACTATTTATCACATATGTTTTGGAGCTATATTATTATTGACCATTAGGCTGTTTATTTTCAGTTTGATAAACTGTCTTGAAGCAAATGGCTCATGTGAATTGCTGATGGCTGATACATAATTAAAATGTAATTTTATGAGGTTTAAGTGTACACTACTTCTCAAATGCACATAATTTTTTTCCTGTCTATGGCATGCCATTTTCAGAGAATTACTACAACAGATTTTGTAACAGAAATTAATTTCTTTCTCCATTATGATTCTTTTCTCATATTCAAAGAACTACACTGAAGCAAACTCTGCTTATCCTACTCACTGTGAAATCACAGTGTACACTGAGCAAAGATGTCAGAGTCACACCCTCACAGATGATGAATAGCATCCCTGCTGAGCACTGTTTTTAAAGGTACAAAATATTTGGGCAGGATACCAAAGGTAACAGAATTTCACATCAGCAAGTCTGACAGAAGTAACTGGGGGTTCTGCATCTGTAGGGATGTGGCGCTTAGAGAATCACTGAGCCGTGCTTGGAAACAGAGGACTTTCTTGCTTTTTCCTGTATAAACTCAGGCAGAGACTTGTTTCTCATCTCTTTTTAAAAAAGCCTCCTCACTATCCTGTTGTTTGTTTCACCAAAGCAAATTGAATTTTCATGAGGCAACAAACTGAGATTCCAGATCACAAAAGAGAAACCCTCTGCTTAAAGGTACTTTTAGTAGAAGTGTTGCTGACAGACTTGGTATTCGGGTCCTCCAAAAGACCCAGGAAGGAACCGGGCTTGTGAGAGACTTATTAAATCCTCCCCTGCTGCCATCTGGCGCCAGGAGCAAGTAAATTACTGTAACTCTTTGAAGCGTATCGCTTACTACACTGATCCTATGAAGCTGATCAGCTGCACCAGCAGGCATACTAGCATCTCATCTCTTTCTACCTTGTCCCTACTCCCTCCATTACCAGCTGTTTGAAATGAGGCTCAAACTCTGAAGAGAAATGAAAACATGAGGTGCAATTAGGAAGTGCTTGTGAGACAGTATGATGCAGGAGGCTCAAACCTTCACTTTCAAAGCAGCACAACCAAGTATCCATCTCCAGTGACTTGTATGCATGCAGCATGAGAAACAAACAGAAGCTAGAAATCCGTGCAGTTACAGACCTGTGACCTCACTGGGGTCACAGAGACACGACGGGATAGCTCACATGCCTGGAGTGTAGCCATGGGTCAATACAACTCTAAAGGTGAGGAAGAAGGGTTGTGCTCTACACAAAAGAGCAGTTCAATTGCACCTAGCGTTGCCTTGTAACGGGTGATGGACCAGCTGCGAGCTATGGGTAAGAATGAGAGAACAGAGAAGCATGGGTGGCATCATTTGAGGTATCTTCTACAGGCTGTCTGAAGAAAAAGAGGAAATAGATTAAGTGTTTTTCAGACAACTAGAAAAAGTCATATGATTTCTGCAATGGACTGAAGACAATTTTTGCCACAGGTGATAAACAAGTCAGCTTTGGGAATCACTTTGATGGACCTCTTGCAAATAAGGAAGCATTGGTCAGGGGTTTGATGGTAGCACTGGCAGCCTCAGCTGTGAGATAGTGAAGTTTAAGGTCCTGAGAGAAGGGACCAAGACAAATAGTGGATGAGAAAGTTTCGATTCTGAAGGCATCCAAAAAATGTAATACTGCTATTGGGTATGGTTGCTTTGCCTATTGGAAATTCTGCAAACCACCACCCGTTATGAGACTTATTTCCAGTTCCTTACAACATCACCACATTTTAGATGTCGCAGATTTTCCATGCCAAGCATCTGTCTCAGGATAAGTTATCAACATTTTTAATATTTTGGAGAATTTCAGCAAAATTATTCAGCTCTTTCCAAGACAAGAATATCCTGCTTTGCGCATATTAAATTATTCTAGCAACTGTCCTTTTGAGAAGTTTCAGTATGCCTGTGCTCTGGGACATTTTTGTGTCTGTATACAATATATACCTCATACTTTTCTAATTCATCCAAATCATGACTGGCCAAAACGTAATCTTTCAGAAATCTTCCATTCCTATACATTACCAGGTAATTATTTCTTGGAGTTTTCCTGTTTAAGTTGCTGAAAATTCTGTATTTACAAACTACCACATTCTCTGCCACCCAGCTATCAATCTGCACATTTTCTCCAGCTGACAGATTATGTTCCAACTTCAGGCCAGAAGGCAAAGCCTAACTAGTCCTGCAATTGTTGCTCCATGCTGGTCTAGATAAAGTTGAGGCTAGACATTAGAACCAGAAAGCTTTTCTCCAGTGCTCACAGTGATATAGTTGCTGTTTCCTAGCACAGTGAGTGATCCTCCACTGCTCTCAGTCCAGATGCTGAAGTGAAGAGCTAAGGCTTGGAAACAAGGAAAGGAACACAACAAACCAAGGAAGCTGACCAATTTGTATGGGGGGTGGAAGAATCAGGGGAAAAGGACAAATTTCACAGAAGAGAGAAGCTGTAACTAAGAAATGGGGATAACATACCTGGAGTAGAATAAGAAGAAAATTAACTGGAAAAGACTTGAAATCCAGAGAGGAGACTGGACACTCATGAAGAGTTGGAAGGATGCAGGGAAGGAGGGAATGGGAGGGAGAAGGACAAGACTGGGACTGAGGAACCAGAAGACAGCAAAACAGCGCCTACTACAAGACACACACACAAAAAAGAAAAAACAGACACAGGATCAAGACTGAGAGAGAGAACCTGGAAAATCTGAGACTTTGTGAGTTATAGGAGACAGACTGGAAATAAGTGGTTGTGGATAAACAGCAGAAGAATGGGTTTAGAGAAAGAAAGGGCTGTGAGAAAGGAGAGACCCTGGATTTTTATCAAAGAGGTATAGTGGGCAAGCTGATATTGGTGATCAAGGGGACTGGGATGGCATCATCCCTTACCGGTTCTTTTCACAGCTGTCCAGTTTTTGGTTTTGGGGAATGGGGTGGGTGGGTGTTTTTTGTGTTTTTCTTTTTTTTACAGCAGCTTTTGTTGTGAAATTTCCAGCTACCCTCCTGATTTCTGTGCAGCCTGAGCACTCAGAGATGTATGGAGAGCTAATCTGTGCATAAACAGGGCAGGCAAAGCTTGCAAGAGTAAGCAGAAAAGTGTAATTACTTTCCTGTGGTCCCACAGCAGGTTAGTATCAAAATAAGGAACAGAATTCAGATTCCTCCTCCCAGCTCCAGTTCCAAGTTCCCCAGACCCTGCTGCCTTCTTCCATTTTCAAGCAGCATACAAAGCAGACTGACTAACAAGACAGGCACCACTCCAGCAAAACACAGACCCATGTAGGGAGGCATAAACTCCTCTGCCTGCAGTCTGAACTGGTGGGACAAAAGACATCTCTAGTTCATGTGCCATGTAGCCGTGGTTATCACAAGCTCTGTATCTGAGCTAGTAACCTATGCTTAGAAGAAGAAAATGGTAGCTTGACAACATCACCTTAATGCGGCTGTCAGAACTGAGCTGTCTTGCATCTGCCCAGCTTGGAGCACTAGCAGAGCAATCTATTTCTATCCAGAAGACATGTGTCTCTGAAAAACACCGTGCCTCTTGCAATTACATATCTGCATTGCAATGAGGATTTGTAAAGCCCATGGTCCAGTACATCTGTCATATTTTCCCCCTACTTCATTTGTCTCACAACAAAGCATCTAAAGCATGGCTAACTGGGCATTTCCTACATAGCTATAGCAAATGAATGAATTCTTAGTTCATACTATTATCATGAAAAGCTCTACAAGAGTTAGCTAGGCTTTAACGAATGGTTACCATAAAATTAATGAACATTAATTAATTAACGAACAAATTTTTTTATAGCTGAAAAAATTACATCCAGCTACAGCTGGTTTCTCTTTCTTCCAGGAAACGTTTTCTATAGTTTGTTTTCAGCTTCCCAAAAAGCATTACAATTAATAATACAAATAATAAAGAGGAAATCAGCAGCAGTTGCTACAAATAAATTCTGAGAACTGACAATGCAGATTAAAAATCTTGTGTTTCCGTGTGGACATATGCAGGAATAACACTAAGTGAAACAGCTGCAGGTTGGGGGACTGAAAGTAAAAGTAACTGATAGAAAATGTATCCTTTTCTAGAACACCTTCCAAATCCTGGATGCTTGTAAGCATCTGCTGCCATCAACAGTAACTTCCATTTGTCATGGAATATATCATAATTCTTTTTTTCAAAAGCTCCAAACCAAGAAAGTAAACAGAAACTATCTCTCTATATTAATGGACGAATACATTCACAAGTCTATATTCACCCAAATGTTCACTGGAAAACTCTAGATTTGCCTCTACACAAACACATCTGCTAGCATTTATCTTTTACACATGTCTCCAGTCAAGTCTACCATGTTTTTTAAAACAATATAGAGTCTACACAGAGAGAACTTTGGCTTTGATCCTGCTCTAGAGACTACCTAACAAAAACTATGCTTCTGCCTCCAACATTTTCTGTTAAGTCTTTTAATCATTCTCTGCTATCTCACACTGTTCATTATAAAAGGAGAACAAATTTCCCATGGCAGTTATACATAAAGAGATTTTAAGAAGAATGGGAAGGTTTGTGTTTTTGCAGTACATTTGATGACATTAAAGTACAGAAATCAGTCATTACATACTCTGAGCACTGTTATTACGCCATAAAATAAAAATGCTTCATTGTCTTTGGAGATTAACTCTCCCATTAATTCTAAGCTCAATAAATTGAAGATCACAATCCAGATGAAAGGTCTTGACTCTGCATTCCTATTTATGCTGAGTAGAACTTCCTTAAGCAGGAGGTTGCATTGGTTATAATGGCTGTACTAAAATGATAAAGGGTTGTAAACCCATGAAACTGGAGGAAATACCTCGCAAGCAAACAGAAAATTAAAATTATGACTGTCTGACAATGACATGTAAGATGCATGAAACCTCTGATTGCCAAAGAAGAAAAGGTATTTGTCACAGAAAACTTCTAATGCACTTCAGACTGGTTTGGGTGGTTTTTACAGTTGTTTCATTTTAACATTTTCATAGTTTCTTCACAGATTCTAAATTTCAAATCTGTAAGAATCAGTTTTCTTCACCAGCATACTTCCATTGGTCCCCCAAGTCATGGCATGCTTGCAAAGTGGATAATAATTTGGCTTCACTTCAAACTTGCTTTTCTCTGACTTGTACCTCCTCAACCATCGTCCATCTTCCCCCATGCTGTGCTGAAAGTCCTAGCCTGAAAAGCAGCCTTCTCCTACAGAAAGGGACTCAGCAGCCTGTTTGAAATACATAAATGAAAAGACCTGCCTAATTATGATGACACATATAATGACCGGGTATGGCAGTTCTCCTCTCCAGTTCAGTATAAGGATGTATTTCTGACTCTTTGTCCACTCCACCTCTGCTCTGGTGTAAAGTCTTACTGCATTTTTCCATTCAGGCTCAGTGCCCCCATTCTGTGCCAATGGGAATCATCCATCTGTTTCAGCTTCACAAAAATAGTGTTGTGTAGAAGGGCCCCTAGCTTAAATATGACACTTGCCTTTCTTCTGGAGTCTCAAGTATCCTTCCATTGATACCAACCGCAAAGGCAGAAGGGGCAAACATCTAAGCTAAAGAAGGAAGTGGAGAGCAGTATGAGAACAGCAGAACCATAGTTCAGCATAGTGGGACAGAGGGAAGAATCAGGATAAGGAGAAAGTGAGTACTGATGACAAAGAAGCCTATTTATTGGGTTAATTTCCTGCAGGTACATAACTCCCAAAGAGCATAAGCTATTAAATTGCCACTACACTTCATTGTAGTCTGAAGATCCATAAGAAGAAGCAAGGCAAAAGAAGCTTACTGTGGTACAACCTATCACAGGACAAGAGGAAAGGTTCCAGAAATGGGAATCTGAGAAAGTAGAGTCTGAATGGACAAGAATAATGGAAAATTTGGAGTAAAGCCAAGCTTAACAACAAGTTGTAAGGATAATTACAGAAAGATCATGCTCTCATAAAGAAGATGGTCCCAGAAACTGAGTTGTATCTGATGGCAGAAACCAGAGTGAAAACAGAAGGAGGAAGTCTCAGGCAGAGGAGAGGGAAGCTGAATAAGGCTCAGACTTCTTTCAAGCTCTTTTCAAATCTGCAATTATCTGGAAAAGCAGTAGAAGGCAGAAAAAAACACCTGTTTATCCTCTACTAACATGTTGGAAATTCAGTTCCTGTAAAGAAAACATATGAATATTTTTAAAACTACATCACTTAAAGTAAGCACTTGCAGTTCCTAAAAATACTATAACTTATCATACAACCAAAAATTTCCTGTCTTTCTTAACAACTGAAATAAATACATCTCTTCTGCTTCATACAAGATCAATGTAGGCATTGGCATTCCTGCTAGGCAATATTACTAAAACTGAAAATCAGTGGCATTCATTGAATTTTAAACACTGAACTGAAGAGCTGTTTCTAAAATCTGTTCTGAGAAGTCGTTCTTAGTCAACAGTTTCTCTTTTTACTGTGTGCGTTGTTATCTCTGTCAGCCAGGCTATTACTGCTGTAATACAATTTTCTGCTTACTTAACGGCACAGTATCTTGCATCTATATAATAGCAAACGGAGTAATTTTGAAGAAGAATTAGATATAATGTAAAATTATGCTTAGACTGAAAGGCCAGGTGGAGTCTCTCACTTCCCAATACTCCAAGGAACATGACTGAATCAGATGGGGAGTTGGCTAGATCCCCAATCTCAGTGTCCCTGCTACTCCCTAGTAGCAGTTGGCAAGGGAAATAACTGGTCTTTGTAAAAACGTGGGGAACATCAGATGAAAAGTTAGATGCCTCTGACTCCCTTCAACGCTCTTCCTGCATGTATCTTAACGTGAGTACAATGTCTCAAAGCCTCTGAACTCTGTTACCATCGGTTCCACATTTCCCGCCTTGTATAGGAAAAACAAAGCCACAGTTTGGTTTCTCTTTCGCCTGGGAAACACCAAATATTTTAGTTTGTTCTCGGCTTCCCAATCACCAAACTGTGCTTCAGCACTCTTTGCAACTTTCAACTTTTGCCTGCCATATTTTTTGCCCCCAAAACAAGTTATAGGAAGAAAACCAGCTAGTTCAGCAATGACAATTTGAGAACTTCAAATACTTTGTGTAGAAGTAAATAGCAACACTAACCTCTTTCATTTTTTCCAGTTCATTCTGTAGCGCTTGTTTGGCAATTTCAACTTCTATAAGCTGCTGTCTTAATTTTTCATTTTCATCTTCTGTTACAGTACGTTTTTCTTCCACGTTTTCTAACTCATGATGAAGTCTCACCGATACATCTTTTGCAACCTAAATGAAACGATATTTCAAAAGAAAGATTAAAAAAAAGAATTACTGCTGCAGTGCTTAGCACCTAAGCAACCATTTACAGTTAATTCTGGATGTTTTGATGGAAGTGATGTGAAAGGAAACATAGGTAAGGACATCCACGGATAGAATTCTAAACGATTCCAAATTCAAGCTGATTTCTTCTAAAAATGGCAGTCTTCCTATGGACTTCACTGGAAACCACATTAGACACTACACCCCAACTCCTTCTTAGGTTCCGTTATGTCAACAGTGAAACAGGACCTTCATTATTGCTGGAGACAGTGCAGCATCTATTTTCTCTCAACCACTGCTAGCTTATGTTTTCCAATGCACTAAGGCATATGCCCTTCAAATACTTGACATGCAGAAGCATCTAAAAGCAGGGCCCACCTTCTCCAGGCCTACTGACCTGTGCCTGGTATAGGACCACAAACGGACACACCTTTATTTCAACCCTGCTAGTTTCTCTCTCCTTCATGAATGGTTAATCTAAATATCTGGCATTTACGACTATCAGTTAATTTAAAGAGTAAAATATGAACAAATTATGTCCAATATTTTAAATGAAAATGAACACTAAGGTTTTTGCTTTTTTCTTTTTTTTTTTAATGCATTTTCGCAGGAATAGAGTTAAAAGGCACATGTCAAGATCTAATTCCTCTTCCTCATGTAAGGTAACGAGAATTTTGCCATTCAAGCCACTTGCATTGTGTTTTGTGAAACCACTAGAAACTATAATCATGCACCAAAAATATTTAAATATACACTAATCACTGTTATGATGGTGATTTAGAAACATAGTTTGGAAGTAATTAATCCTTCTTAGCATTAGCTAGGGGAGCTCAGAGAGCTGTCCTTTATGGCTTTCACTAGAATGATCTTTATGCTTGTATGTCAAAGAACTCTCTTTGACATACTAAAACTCTAAAGAAAAAAATAATAATTGCAAGCAAGCAGTCTAGAAGAACCCAATCTATCAGAAAACAGCAGCAGCTAGTGACTCAGCCTCCCCCAACAAGAAACCCAGTGTGTGTGAATTACAGATACCACACTGCAGTGTAGCACAAGATCATTCAGTAACCTCCCCCACTGCATGCACGCTCAAGGCACATAATGCCCAACAGAAAGAGAGAGTGGAGAGGAATTTCAGTTATAACCATGCTCCAAAGAGACTGCAGGATGAGCTGAGAATCACACCACAGGGCTATATCTTGATGTCTTTTCTTACACTAGGTATTAAACTGCTCATCTGGTTGTCCAACCAAAGTAAATGGAAAATCACGGGGGACATTTTTAACAGCATCCTATCAGAACCTGTCTTCGGTCCATAGATATAGTCTGTATTAGTAAATACAACCAAATAATAAAATCATTACTGGTAGTGATTTTTTGACACAAAATAAGGTGGAGTAGCAATTCATGCAGGGAAATCCTACAGAGCATTCTAGATCACATGGGAAATGGGATTCACTTATGCAAGATGCATTTTAATACAGCTATATGCAAGACTGTCTCTCTGAAGGATTAAGTCCCCTAACATATCACCCATGCAAAATGGACATTATTTTGGATAGAAATTCTTCAGAAGAGGACTTGGGAACACTACAGAGAATGGCACATGAGTTACAATTCTGGTTAGCCAGCACCCAGAATTCAATTAGGCAGAAATTTGGCATTAGACATTCATCCCTACTCCAAAGCAGAACACATTCGTGATCTGTGGGAACACTTTGCAAAAACACTATTCACAGAATCACTACGGTTGGAAAAGACCTGTAAGATCGTCAAGTCCAACCACCAACTAACACCACCACGCCCACTAAACCATGTCCCGAAGTGCCACGTCTACAAGTTTTTTGAATGCCTCCAGTGATGGTGACTCCACTACCTCCCTGGGCAGCATCTCCCAATGTTTGACCACTCTCTCAGTAAAGAAATTTTTCCAAATATCCAGTCTAAACCTCCCCTGGCACAACTTGACGCCATTTCCTCTTGTCCTGTCACTTGTCACTTGGCAGAAGAGGCCAACACCCACCTCTCTGCAACCTCCTTTCAGGTAATTGTAGAGAGCGATGAAGTCTCCCCTTGGCGTCCTCTTCTGCAGACTGAACAACCCCAGTTCCCTCAGCTGCTCCTCATAAGACTTGTGCTCCAGACCCCTCACCAGCTTCGTCGCCCTTCTCTGGACATGCTGGACTATTCCTTCCCAAATAGTCAGTTGTATGGTTATTGGGAAAGACATGGGAGAAATTCTAATTCAAGTGTCCGGCTCAACCTAAGGCCTTAGCTGCTATCTCCTGTATTGCAGGCGAGCCCCTCACCAGATGTGCCCTCACCATTTCCCTCCCAGGCCCTGCGCATGTATTACTTGCTAATACAAAGTAACATCGAACCAACAAAGAAATCAACTCTACAAGCTGGAATCACAATATTCACTTGGGACATGAAGGCTCATTTTCAAATTCTGCCTGCAAATGTGCATGTCTCAACTATTCACCTAAGCATCATTCTGAGTGTGCAAAATGTCCCTTGTTTCGATCAGAAATTCCCCTGACAAAGGGGTCATTTTGCTTCTGACCAGGAAAACACTATTTTGTCAAGAGCCACATGGATAGCTGTACTTATAGAACCGTCACGGCCACAACAGCAAACATGGGTTTTGAATATGCACAGAAAAGGAAAATCATTTAGAAATAGAGAGAAGGATATTAGCATTTTAAATGGCATTAGTGAGAAAATTACTGGAATGTGTCTTGGACTAGTTCCTACATTTTAATAAGTATGATGACAAGCTGGAAAATTTTCAGAAAAGATGATCCAAGTCTGTAAACCAGGCCTGGGAATAACAGACTCTCAATCCGTTATACTTATCAGAAAGAAGTTTAAGAATGACCTTGTTCCTGATCACATATTAAATTAGCATTTTCAACTCCTGCCCACAGAATCCAGCGAGCCATAGGCAACTAGTCCGAGGCAGAAGTGCGGTCAATAAGCTCGCATTTGCTATAGAGAGGTCTGTATTTCCATGCAAAATGGCGGGAGACCAGTCAACTGAAAAAAGTTTAGAAGTCCTGATTCAGTAAGAGCCTTAACAAAACCTAGTGGATGGAAGCAGAAATTAAACAACTTCCAACTAGCGCAAGAAAGGGGTTGTTTGCTGAAACTGGACCAATCTAGAATGGAGATGATGGATATTTTACCAATGGCAATCTTTAAACAAGGATTGAAACTTTTCCTCAACAATGTGCTGTGGTTCATTCAGATGTTACGGATGAAAAACAGTTGATTACACGTCGAAATTTGATGGGCTGTGTCTATGATTTCAGGTGGATGTGGAAAATCCTGGCTTCACTGAAGGTAACAGCAGTTTTTCCATTGACACCAACGGAGTCGGGATTTTGTGTTGTGACTCTGCAAGTATTCAATCTCCCAGTCCTCTGAAATCTTTACTAAATAGTACAGTAATCCCCTCAAAGTCAATGGGACTATTCGGTGAAGTTGGTTTAATTTTGCATCGGTAGGGTATGTTCTGTGTTCATCATAAAAGATCCAAAACCTCTAGATTCTAATTTGTATTTGAGTCACTTTTTGCACATTAACTTTACAAAAAATTGTTAGACTGCAGCTGAAAATATCCTGAAGGGCTTCTATTACCAAGGTAAGTTTGGCCATAGCTATCCTACGAGCTGCACTGGGCGCACAGCGTACGACAGAATGGATGGAAATGCCTGAGTCATGAGGAGTGAGAGCACGCTCGTGTCTCCGTCTGAGGCGCTCCCTCCCCTTGACACCAGCTCACGTCCATACCTTGAGGTCCTGCTCCATGCTGCGCAAGAGCTCACCGTCGATCTCGCCGGTCTGGGCGTAGCGGAGCCTCTTGCGCTCAGCCTTGCGCAGCCGATACTGAAGGATCCGGCAGTTCTTGTTGGCTCGCTCCAGTTCATGGCGCATTTCTTGAAGCTGACAAGCGTCCTCCTCGAAGAAACTGTCCCTCATCTCGTCCATCTCCGTCCTCAGCTCATCTATCTCGTTCTGGCACCGGGGCGAAAAGGGGACAGGGACGCAACAGGTGGGTCAAAAGCACAAATGTCAGCACGTATAGGGGAAGGTGGCCAAGACGGAGCTCCCGCCCGCAGGGACACCAGCTAAATACAACCCAGCTCATTAAATGTACAGCAAGGAAGCAGAGAAGTGCCACTGCCCGCTCGTCCCACCACAAGGCCATCTTAACACTGCCTCCAGCGCTAGTGCCGGGGGAGAGGGCGTCGGGGAAGCCCCCTCCCGGCGCGGGGGTGGCGAGGCCGTCCGGCCCCCGCCCGGCCCCGGTTGCCCCCCCTCCCCCCCCACCGCCACCGCCCCGGCCCCGCCCCGCCCTCCCGCTGCCACCGCCGCCCCGGCCCCTCACCTTGAGGCTCTCGTTCTCCTCCCGCAGCTTCTCCATCTCTTCCTGCATCTCCTCCTGCAGCTGCGGGCTCAGGGCGCCCTCGGGGGCGCCGCTCCTGCCGCCGCCGCCGCCCGCCTCGCCCTGCCGCAGCCCCTCCGCCCCGGCCGCCGCCATAGCAGAGGGCGAGGAGGCGGAGGCGGCCGGGGGAGGCTCGGCCGGGGCTGCGGCCGCGGAGGGGGAGGAGGAGGAGGAGGCGGAGGAAGCGCCGGCGCTGCTGCTGTGGTTACTGCCCTTGGTTTGCATCTGGGCGGCCGCCGCCAGCCCCTTCCTGAGGTGGAACTGGATGAGCTCACTTTGCAGGCATCCCTCCCTCCAGTACCCGCCGCCGCCCGCCGCCCCGCGGCCCTTCCCCGCGCCCGAGGAAGATGGAGGCGCCGGGGCCGCCTCCCCCGCGCCTTTCAGCGGAGACCGCCCCGCTTTCCCCCGCCAGTGCTTGGGCGGCGGCGGCAGCGGCGCCACCGCCCCCTCCCGCTCCCCCCCGCCGCTGCCGCCTCCTGCAGGGGGCGCCTCCTCGGCGGCCCGCGGCGCGGCGGGCTCGGCGGCGCGCGGCGGCGGCTCCTCAGCGGCGGCTTTCCCGCCGGCGGCGGGCGGCGGTTCAGCACCGGCGCCGGGCTGGACAGCTCCCGGCGGCCCCGCGCCGCGCGGCGGCTTGTCGGTGGCGCGGCTGCGGGCGGCTCTGGGGGCCTGGCCCGGCGGCGGCCGCGCCGAGGCGGCCTTGGCGGCGGCGGGCGAGGCGCGGGAGGCGGCGGCGGCGGCGGCGGCGGCGGGCGGCGGGCGCGGGGGGGTGTCGCGGGCCCTGGCCGGAGAGGATGCTCGCTGCTGCTTCCTGCCGCTGCTGCCCTCGGGATGGAGGCGAGGCTCGGCGGCGGCGGCGCCCCCTGCAGGCGGCTGGCTCATGGCGGCGGCTATCTCGGGGAGACGTCCATCACCGGCGGCGTCCTCCGCCTCCTCCGCCGCCGCCGCCCTGAGGGCTGGGGGAGGAGAAGCGGAGAAGACGGTCGGGGTGGGGACGGGGAGGGCAGCCCGGGGGCGGCGGGCAGACGGGCTCGCTGGCAACACCGGCGGCCAGCGTGCCCGCTCCCTGCCGCCGCAGTGCCCCGCCTGCTGCCGAGCCCTGCCCCGCGGCCCGCGGACACCCGCGGGCAGAGCGGCGGCCGGGGACAGGCCGGCCGAGGCTGAAGCCCGGCGTCAGTCCGGAGTGAGCGGCTTTCGGGAGGGAGTCCCCACTGCCCGGCAGAGGCTGAGCTCAGTTCCCACTCCGCTCGCATCTGGGGGCGGTTTTCCCCCCCGGTGCCGAGCCCTTCCCCCTACGTCTGCCACATGACGGTTAAATTTTCGTCCACACACAACCTTCCCTCTCGATCGTCCTCGCTACCAAGCCGAGTACCGCTCTGGGCTGCTACCGCACCTGCCTGCCTCCTCAAAGGCCTCTTCCAGGTGTCTGTCACAGCCGGGTGGGGAAAGGCTGCTGTACAAAGGGCTGCACACGTGGAAGCAACAACAGATTTCCCTCCAGCTTTGACAGGGACTCTTCCAGGACAAGATTAGGCCTTCGAAACTCGGGAATCGAGGGCCATAAAGGAAAGGGGCCCTTCAATTAGCTTCTAAACCCAGATTTATTACCGTTTGTTTTCCAGAGGCATTGTCAGGACCTAGGACTGGTTCGGGTTTGTTACTGGTTATGCTGACATAGGACTGAGGCATAAGCACTCCAGCAGATTTTCAAAAGAGAGGAAGCGAGGAATACACCCTCACCCAGTACGAGATGTTATGTGGTATTTGCCGAAGGGTGCTCAGAAGGCAATTTTCCCCCATAGCGACAAAACTAGAGTTTTCATGGCCACAACAGATGACTAGAAAGGGCTGTTAAAAGCCATATCACGCTGCTAACGTTTCTTAGTATATTCTGAAAATAATGGCTATGATACACAAGCTGTTTTCACATAGCCTTTTTTCAACTGTCCTTAAAGGGAAAACGTGGGCAAAAGTAGAAACAACAGCATTCCTAACATGGCCTAACAATTCCCTCCTAGGGCACCGCTTAACCATTCCCTACTAGACCAGGGAATAGATAAACACGACTGGGCAAAGTCAATGTAGACATTATACTGTACCCTGACAATTGGTTTACTCCCTGGAACATACTAGACAATGAGACTGTGTTTGCTCTGCTCTCACTGGCAGGGGCACAGGGTTTCCTCTCAAATGTGCTGTCATTATCATCCTGATTTTAATCAATATACTGGAAATTAATGCTCAAAAGAACGCAATTTGGCAGAAACTTCCCAGGCGCTAATTAGTAAAAAGGGAACATGGGAGCGTAACCCTATCAAAACTTACACTTGTGTCACAACACTTTATAAAAGATTTGCTTTACATCTCTATTAACCATCACAAACAGAATTCCCACACCACCGTTGCTCAGAGCTACACAGGTACAAAATGTCACTCTTGAAATCCAAACGTAAAGAAATTGCAAAAAGCCAGGACTAAGCTTAGATCCTGTATCTTACTCATTACTCTGCCTTTTACCTACGGTTTAAAAATTAAATTAAAAATAATAATCGGGAACCCTACACTACGCCTGGATCTTTTCGGGAAGTTTCACTGCAGCAAAGTCATCAGGCTCAGCCGCGATCTGCCGGGAACACAACCCGCACCGTGCGTGTCCCCGATTCCAGGACCGGCTACCGCCTACCGTTCAGCTGGCCGATTTTATTATTTTTTTTTCTTTTAACCGGCACAACGAGAGCCCCGTTTGAGCCAAGTCCGAAATCTCTGTCCTCACAAAACTCCGCGACACAGCCTCCTCCCCAGAGGCAAACCCACGTGGCGCCAGGACGCGGCGCCTCCGCGGGTTTTCCTGCCGGGAACAGCTGCCCAGGAGGAGAAATGCGTGAATAAACGGCAGCAACAAAAGGGAGAAGTCCGGCTGCTCCACCCGCCGGCGTGGGGATCTCCCCGGCCCGGGGCTCCAGGCAGGGCTTCCCCCCGGCACCGGCCCCCCTTCCCCTCGCCGGGCGCCCGCCTCTCCCTCCCCGAGATCCCCATTCGCCGCCGCGGCTTAAGGTTTGGGACCGCTTCTGCCTTTTGTCCGGCTTTTAAAGGCGCGGGAGGGTTTTCGCCGGTCCCCCTTCACACCTGGCGGGTTTGTTGCATCTGCATCCCGAGCAGCATCCCCTTTTTGGAGAAAAAAACAGGCTTGGCTCTAAAGCAGCCGCATTACTCACCACCACTTTGTCTGCCGCCGGGCTGGCGAAATGCATGCACGGAGAGACGGGCACCCGCACACGAGGTACCCGGCGCTGCCAGAGCCTCTCAGGAAAATGAAGCAATATTCATGAGCTGACCTCACTGGGCCTGGGAGACGGAAAGGGGGGGGGGGGGAGGAAGGCGGCGAGGGGAAGAGAAAAGAAAAGATTAAACGGCGAGAACCCCGCCCAGGCCTGAAGGCTGAGTTGCGTCCCCGTACCTATCCGCACATGGTGGAATAGGATGACAGCGCCCAGGGGGGAAGGAGCGGGCTGCTTGCGAGGGATGCGCCCGGTTTCCCCTCCCAATGCATGCCGGCAACCGATTCGGAGCGATCGCTTAGTGTCCCCGTCAGGGGAGCCTGCTCTGGGCAGGCAGGGCTGCCGGGCGCCCTCTGCACCCGCGGCGGGACGGCGGCGGGGTTTCCCTTTGTTCGCTGCCCTCGCCTGCGCGGGGAGCGCGGCGGGCCCTCGCTGCGGCCCCCGGCACCAGCCCGCCGCGGCCGGGAGGGGTAGAAACAAAGGCAAGCCGCTCTGCTCTGCTGAAGACCGCCCCCTGCTGTTGTGTGTCCGCGTGAAGACGGGCACTGACGGGCCTTTGACCGTTTACTCGTGTCGTGGGCGAACCCCAGAGGTGGTCGTCTGTTTCCTTCAACCATGAGGTGAATTTATCTTGGCTCGGAAGCACCTTAGGTGGCTCTTAATACTTCGCGCTTGAAGTCCTTCCCAATTACAGACAAAGAAAAGCGGGAAAAGGGCTTGCTTTTTTTTTCCTTTCCCTTCCCCTGCCCTCCGAGGAGGGAGTATTTCCATCTGATGGCTGTGCGTCGGGGTGTCCTGGAGCCACCTGTGTCTGTCTGTGTGTCTGTGTGTCTGTGTGTGTCTGCCTGAACACCCGGCAAGAACAGGCTCGGGGGAAGCAGCGCTCGGGTTGGGGTCCTTCTCACTCCTCCTGCCGCAGCTGGCAGGTCCGGGTGAGGTCCTGGGCTCTTCCTCAGCCCCCGAAAGTGCTTCCTTAGGGGCGGGAGGGGCAGGAGGGGCTCCAGCCAGAGGGAGATTGGGTGTCCGGCCTGGAAATTCCTCCAGAGGGATAATTAAGTGAGGATTTTGTGCCCATAGGTATACCAGCACACACATACATGCGTACACCTATTTGTACATGTATACACAAAATGCATATACATGAATACCCTGTACATACAATGATATGTAAGTGTGTGTGGATACACACATAAAATATACATATATGTGCATGGTTTTGTGTATTGCATGTACATATATATACATACCCGTGAGGTCCATGTGCAGGCCTTGAGGCAGGGAAAGCTCAGGGGAGGCCAGCTGCCCCCTTTCCAGCTGCCCCTGCCCCACAGTCTTCTCCACCTCTTCTGGCATGACAAACAGGACCCAACACATCTGAAACAGCATATCCTGGGATGTGGAAAGGTACTCCCCCTACTTGCATGTCCTCCAGCCTTGAGCCCAGGGACTGCATGAACTGGATATATATAGATTTGATGAGTTGAGGACAATCAGAAAATAGGAAACGGAACATTTGTACTGAAGAAGAAAAATACTGGGATTATGAAAATCTGCTTTTTATGTTCATAATACTTGACGATTTAAGTTAGGCCTTTGAAACCTATCATAAATATTGACTGCAGTCATACTAACTACACAAAATATTTGGTTGAAACATGAGGAATGAAAATACAAAGTATTTCTGGATTTGGAGCTGAAAGATCAGCCGAGGATATCGTTGTTTTCTTAAGGAAGTGGTGGATAGATTCTGCTAGAAGAATGCTGAGGTTCCTTGTCTCAGTGAATATACAGACTAACAGTGATAAGGCCATCACAATAGCATAACATTTTGTCTACACAATATCCTCCAGAAGGACAAGCACAGCAGTCCCTTCCTTTAAGCACCGGACAGCACTTAGCATCTTTTCTGCTCCCTTGGTGTTGTCTGGATGGACTTTCTGTAGTAAAACAAAAATGGGATGTGATAACATCTCATGCCACCTACAATGAGTTTTATTGTGCTTTTGGAAAGACACAGATCCTTATTCTCTCATAGTAGTGTCCAGATGAAAACCAAGTCATCAGATTATCTTCACTCATATTGTCAGGCCACGTGTCTCATAATAGAGACCAATCTTATGGTTGAAAATTTTGCCTATCTCTCAGTGTCATTTGGGATTGTTGACTTTCTTCTCAAAATTTCTATTCTGGCTAAAACTCCAGTGCTGACGCAGTTATAAAAACTGACATGGGCACAAACATGCTTCTACTCATATAATTTGTTTTTCTGGCGGGAATGGGTGTAATCTACACAAACTAAAGCACTCTTTTGCTAATGAAAGCAGTATTTCCATTAGGAAACTTGCTTCTAGATCTCTGTAGGCATTTTACATGACCAGCAGGTCATGATACAATAGATACAATAATTATTATCTACCCTAGAGTAAGTCCAGTACAAAGAGACGATACAGAAAAGTTGATGCAGTAAAAGTTCCATTTCTGATCAGATTTTGTTGTAGGTTCTTTAAAAACCTGTGGGTGGAAATAATACAAAGAAAGAAAGATCTTAACTTCACATAGAAAACAAGGGGCTCCCAGCTGACTATTACCACTCAGGATGAAGCACTGACATGATGCTGAACAGCTGTATAAATACATTGGCTCAAATGTCAGCAGTAGGCAAAACAATGGAAATCAAATATTGGAAATTATTTAGGGAGAAGTAGAGAACAAACCAGAAAACATCGTTATTGCTCTGGTATAATTCGATGGTACAGACAGATTTTGATTACGCGAGCAATTCTGGTCCCCCATCTCAAACCAGGCAGGTCTGACGTGGCTCTGTGCAAGGAATGACTAGGCATGGTAGCAGTTTTCGGGCTGGAAATGGGGCAACTGAGGAGAAATATGATGCAGGTCTCTACAACCTCTATGTGCTTGCTCACCTAGAGATATTTTTTTATTCAGCCTATGATTGCATTTAGTTGTATGTAGTTGTGCAAGAGATGAAAAGACACGAGACTGAAAGAGGGGGAGAGGAAGAGAAAGGAGAGGAAGAATTTCTCCTCCAAGCAGAGTTTCAGTTTAAATCATATAGTTCAAGTCATAAAGGTTTCTTTTCCTAAGATGAGAATCCCTTTACATAACACCCTAAAAGAATGACCCAAGCATGGCCTCCTAGTTTTCAGTAGAGAATAATTTAATAACAGATTTCAGAAGTGGGTTGGAGAGGACGCTTTTCCAGGAGGATGCCTGGGTGGCACGCACTTGCTGTGCTTCTACCACTTCTCTTACTCACCTCCTCTGCCCTCTTGGGAAGATGTTGGGTTATGCTGGGGCGGAAGGAGGAGCTGCTGGAGCATGCTGTGCTAGTTCATGGTACTGGCACTGCCCCAGCTGGCACAGGCTGCAGCTTATCTCCCTGCTCAAGGAGGTGTACCAGACACGACAAATTATACAGCAGGTCAGAGCCCTTTTTCTCTGTCCATGGAAAACCGAAAGTTTGAGACCTTAACTGACCGATTTCTAATACATTGACTCAATGGCCCTGATGTCTATTGTACCAAGCAGTAATTTGAGAATAAACAATGCATACTTTGTAACTGTTCTCTTTTCTTGTTTACTTGGAAATGGAAAAGCTTTCCGGATGTACTGCATAGCAGAATTGCAGAGCACTAAATCATGGTATTTCAAAAAGAAGAAAGCTTTGTGTTAAAGAGGAGTAACACTTGGGTGAAAAAGCAAAGCTAAGAAACAAATAACATTTTAAGTTCATACAACTCATCAAATAGAAACATGCTAACAGCACCAAATAGTTTGTTAAAATAGGCATATTTTGGCATACATGTTTGACCAGATCGTTATACAAAATCATGGTGGTCCTGGTTGTCATGTCTCTCTCCTTTCTCCTCCTCCTCCTCCTCTTTAATGGCTGCTCCTCACCCAAAGACAGCCATAGCGTGGTGCATTGAGGCTGCACCTTCTGTTCATCTACGTCCTCATACCCACAGATCCCACCAAGGGGACAGGGTGCCACACCAAAGGGACAGCAATACCATCTGCACCCTCCCTGACAATTCATCCCAATGGGAGAAGTAGGTCGTGCTGCTTTTCATCGCTATGTAAAGGAAACAGCTTCAGCCTTCGTATCTGTAAGGGATCTCTTACATCCCTGTTCAGGAAGTCTGTATGTCATGCACTGTGTCATACCTGCCTGGGTTTAACCCTTGCATTTCAACACCTGGCTGGTTTCTTAGCCTCACAGGGGGTGACAAAAAAATGAAATTGTAATGAAAATTAGAGGAATCTTTGGCTTTGTGAATGGAGAATAAAACAAGGTGCTTATTAGAACTCAATCCTTATAAAATAAAGGCTTGGTTCTATTTTTGCTTTCAGACATTTCATTCAGCCTCTCTGAAGGCTGCAGGAAGTTCTATACTCCTGCTTTCTATTCCTACAGCAATCAATTGTACCTATTGTTCAGAAATAATGACAGAACTGAGCATGCCCTGAAACAGGCCACTACCGCTCGACCGTTTCTAACAAAAAAACGACCACTACCAGTCTCTCTCTGTCTCTC
Organism: Gavia stellata; assembly: GCF_030936135.1. NCBI lineage: Eukaryota > Metazoa > Chordata > Aves > Gaviiformes > Gaviidae > Gavia > Gavia stellata. Next base: position 53,223,111 of record NC_082595.1, on the reverse strand, counting down.
CTGGACTTGCTATACCTTATGGTACTAGAATGATTTAAAAAAAAAAATAAATAAAAAGGATTTGGAACTTAATACTTTATTTACACTAAAAACCCAGATATCTGTATCACTGTGCTTCCTACAACTCTACTTTTTCATATTCAGAGGATAGGATTATACCGAACGTGCATAAATCCTATTATGTAGGCATATATCTGCATAGTCTAGATGTTGCATTAGTATCCAAAGCTCATTGATTACTTAATGAGGCTAAAGGGAGAGGAATGGTACAGAAAATTTTATAGCTAAGTTTGTAGGAATGAAAACCAAAATACGGAATTTCTCTAGATTAGTCAGTCTCGTACCTTGTCTCATTGCATTTGATATAACATGCTCACTGGCTGCTGAAGAAAAACAGTGTTCCTGTTTGGGCACTAGCAGAGTACCAGTACATTCAAACAGCCATTTCCAGGGAGGGATTTCATGTATAAAGCAAAATGGTTGAAGACAACCTCAGAGCTCTTCTCTAGCACTAAATGGGTAGTCTTAAAAGAAGTTACTCATGAGCAGGCTGTACTCTGGGGTCTGCCTGCTTCCCCCCGCGAGGGAGGCTGTGCCACAACCTGTGCATTGCACTGAGTGGTGGCCCAAGGCCAATATAAGGGTTTTGTTACTCATCTTCATCTTTAAAATCCTCCTCATGACTTGCTCAAGCATCTGGCAGAGATTCTTACCCCATTGTGCTCCACCACAGCTTCAAATAAGTGACAACAGTGGTGCCTGCATCTGGGGGAGCGGTTTACAGACTCCTTCCTCTGTGCCTAAAGAGAGTTTGGGAGAAGCAGGGCCAGCCCAGTCTCATACACCTGGTGACTAATAAGGCAAAGTCCTTTCTAGAAGTCTCCGCAGTAGGTGATTTTTCTTCATCAATCCATTACAGCCCAGCAGTTGGCCATTGCACTAGTCAGGCTAGTGTAAAATGAAGCTGCACAACTTCAAAGGCACTGAAGTGCCCAATTCCCTTTGATTGCTAAGGGACTTAGGCCCTTACCTTGAAAAGACAGGGACTGAAGCAAGGAAACGGGTGATGGAACAGTGCGCATTTTGTTAGCTGAGAGGCTTGAGAGTGTTTTATTTTTTATGTATCCCTCATTTAATGTTAATTTAAATTTTATTTCCTCCTTGTTAATTTGGGATGCTTGTTTTGATAACAAAAATGTGTATAATTGTTTAGGCTGGAACTGTATCTTGCTACTCTGACTTCCAGGTGGCATCACATTACCATACACATAAGCTTCCAGATGCAAAATTCAACATAGATTTTCCAAGAGCTGGTGTTAGACAATTGGTTGCCTTTCCACCTGTGGTGCCTCCTGAATTAGTCTCTGCTTTATTGTCATCTTCTTACTGACAATGTGTCTTTTTATTTTGTCTTTAGTCTCTCTGGTAATTACTCACTATAACTTGTATTTCAGGATCAGTGGATTTTTGTACATATCTGAGTTGTTTGTGAGCTTAATGCCATTTTCAGAGACAACTCTCGGACTAGGAACTTTTGAAAATGTTGGCAAATTTATCTCTGTTCTTTATTCTCCTAAACACCTGTGAGAGTTCAACATAAGTAATTTTGAAAATAAGTTTTTTCATTCCTATGTCTGAATGGATTTTGAATATGATGAGTTGATATTTTATTGGTTAATTTACACTTGCAAAGGCTAAGGAAAAATCACTGGACTTATGCAAGCTGAAAATTCATAAATCAATAGTGAATCAGATCCTTTGTTTACCAGTTTGTTGGACTTCCTATCATGCCTGTTCTGCTATTATCTACATCCTGGATCATGTCCAGGCTTCTTACATAATGCCCTAGTGCTTTTGGAGAAATTAGAGGACTTCTGGCACGCATCAAAATAGTAAAATCAGGTTATCAGCTTTTCTGCCTGGTACATGTGCATGGAAAAAGCTCTGTAGGTGTATCTAGAAGTACATATAACAGGTTTGTTGCATGGCTTTTGATTCAGGGAACACATATGAGAAGAGCGATTGAGAAAATTATTTGCCCAAAATACCCTTCCTTGCGTACGCTGATATTGCTTTACACGGTTTTGAATGACAGGCAGTGTTGATCGGCTGTGATTATACCTACAAGAGCTTCTGTGCTCTCCAGGCTGCCGGGGAGCAGCTCGGAGTGCGAATGAGGCCAGAGTCCCCGTTTCTATGGTGACTTCACCCCCACGTCACCCCATCAAGCAGCGTCTCTTCAATGCCGTCGGGCTGGCAGGGGGGAGGGAGAGGAGGTGGGGGCGAGGAAGGAGCATCTCCAAGGAGGAGCCTGGGAAATTACAGTTGGTGCGTTACCTTTGTAGCCTTTATGGTAGTCTCAGAGGATCGGAGAATGGAAATAGGAGAGATCTCCTTCCAGCAGGGCAAGCTCTGGGGGGTGCTGGGCTCCTCCACCCTAGCTCCCTCCTGCACGCTTTGCATCTCGCAGAAGCGCAGCAGAGACAAGGTGCTGATAGCCTGATCTTGCTGGCGTCCCAGTGGAGTAGTGTTATTCAGCACAGCACATCTACCCTGGTGTAATTCTATTACAAGTGAAATAACAATCAGGCTCGGTGGAGTAAGAGCAGGGCAGGTGACGTCAGACTCCAGCTGTGAGCCTCCGGGTCACACTGACATAGTAAAACGTAAACCCTGGACAGCTGCTGCTGCTGCCCAAGGAGAATCAGAACATTGCAGGACAGATCTGAGATAATCCTTTATTGATCTGAGGTGCAAGAGATCATGATTAAAGGGCAGCCTTAAGCTTAAGGTAATGTCTTTGGGTTGGAAAGGGTACTGCTGAGAGAACCTTTCTCTCTCCCTCTCCTTGAGTCTGAGTGTAGGGTTACCTTGGTATCTATCCCAGCAAAGTCAGCAAATAAATCCAAGTGCTTCTGTTTGGTCTAACTAACCAGTTATTAATGAAATATATACACATGAGAGGATGTCCACAGGTTTCATTATTACCGAGGGAGAAAGTCTGAGGAAGGCACATAAACTTGCCCTGCTATAAATCCATACTTGCTCAAAAGAGCTGTGATCCTCTCTTTCCAAACACATCCTGTTCTCCCATGCTCCAAGTTGTCTTGTAATTGTGGAAGAGGCATGTGTAGGAAGCAACAAAACCTCATATTACAGGGATATCCCTTAAAATCTTCTGGGACTAAATTTTGGCTCCACTGAGGTCAATAGCAAATCTCAGATTGTCATTAAAATGGCCAGCCCCAAACATTAGGATGCCTTGGCTGTTTTACTCAATGTCTCCTCTAAGCTGGCCCAGGATTGTTCACAGTGATTTCAGTACTGACAGATTTAATTTAGAAGCTTTACTGAATAAACTGCTATAAAGCTAATACATCTTTCCAAATCACTGGTTATTTCTGTCACGATTAGAAAAGCCCAATGTTTTGTTCACTTGAAATGCTTTGTATAACCTGAGAAATTCTGTGAATCATAATAATGAATTGTACCACAAAGAAATTTTAGGAATGGACTTTATTAAAGCAGCAGTTGTCTTTGCTGTCTTTGCATGTAACAAATTTTTTTATTACAGAAAAAAATAGAAGCAAAATAAAACTCAATGCAGATGTTCCCAATTTTACAATGAAGTTTTTCTTTTGAAACTGCTGTAATTACTGGAAATGAAGGGTCTCGGTGCTCAGTTGGGGCTGCCGAGGCTCACGCGCAGAGTAGAGCAGCGTGCTCCGATCTCCTGTTTGATGCTGGCCATGTATCACACGACTTTCAGTGTCACCGTCTCCTGAAGTCATGACAATATTCACTGCCATTTCTTCCCCTCCTACCCTTCAGATCTAATCCTGGAACGAGGTACGAAAACGAGATTAACTCAGGGAAGTTCAGCTCCTTCTCTCAAAGAGGATTGGATTCTGGTTTTTGGAAAAAAAGAAAAAAAAAGGAAAAAAAAGAGAAGCATTTTTACCAACTTTTCATTTGTATATACTTTCTATTAATCCATAATAATTAAAAAAAAGCCTAACCGAGTCAAAGCACAATTCTGGGTTTCTTTTCGTTTACGGTACTTTTAATAGCTTGAAATACCGAAAACTCTGGTGCTGAAAGCTTCATTACCATTAAAGCGCACAAAAAGACACATGTGAAAACTTTTTGAGCGCAGAACCTCCTTTCTTCAGCAAGAGTAATTGGCTTCTTCAGCAACTGCTGTGGTGATGTTCCATCTCACTGCAGGATGTTTTGCAAGCCATTGGGAGTTTGAGCGCTGAAGTATGAAATCTGATTTGATTATGTTTACTTTTATAGTGTTTCAGTCCCATTTTCTAGGTCATACGTGAGAATTTCATAACTATAATAAAGCAGTAGATTGGATTGCACATTGGGTACTGTCTGTATAATGCATCCGAGACTTGTACCAAAAAAAAGTGCTCCTGCAAAGATGAGAAATTGAGGAGCTGTGAAGCAGTATCATTTTACGACTTCCCGAAGTAAGAAATGTTCCTGCTAGCATCCTTCTTGGCATACTGGAAAAATCGAATAGTTCCCCCACATGCACAAAGGAGGATGTTGATCTTTTCATAAAGCATTTGGAGACAAACAGCAGAAACTCTAAGATAGGTGTTTGATGTATACTGCTGTCGAAGTAATACTGATGAAACAGAAAACGGTGGGCCCGAGCACAGGGAAGCCTCATTTCCTATCACAGGAAGCTGACGGTGCGTATGGGGAGTAAGTAAAAAAGTTCGGTTGTATATTAAAATATTCTTGATGAGGGCATGAGCTTAATATACAACAGATAGAAAAGTCTGGCTAAGAATGAAAGCGTTGTTAAGTCAGAACTTCTCTAGTCTGTATGAAAGACGAAGCAGCTTCTGTTCCCCAGTTACACTCTTATCATCATACTTGTAATCATACTCAGTTGGCAGGGACCAGAGTTGCTCTCAGGCTCTTGCAGAGCATTATAAAATCCTGAGCTCCAGTTCTGATAATGCTAAAATTCAAGTATGCTAAACTCTTACCACTACAGATCTCTCTCTCTTCTCTTCTACAACAGCAACAGCCTTCACAGCTGCTCTGCTGTGTCTTATCTGAGAATGTACATCTTTGCTACAGTGGTGGTTGCCTTGAACAGGATTTCTCAATGATGCTTTGCTGGGTCTACTCAATGATTTCCCTGACACCTATTCCTTTTTGCAGAAGCCTGCTGGGTAATTTTAACCAGGTATGCTCCTTTTTTCTGTGCTCTACTGACTAAACCTGCCACAGTCTGCTCCGTGCCTTTTGGGATACTGAGGAGCCACACACCTTCGCAGGCAAGACCACGACACTTCTGAGGTCCTGCAGTGAACGGCCACGCAAATCATCCCACAACAGGAATCAAAATTGGATTCTGCCTAGAGTCCAGCAGTGGAGGATTGCTAAACCCAACCCTGTGTCTTATGTTTTTCATATGCATTTTCATGTCTTTTCTTCTTCAACATAGACAGTAAATGAAAAGGAGCTGCAAGAAGAACAGGGTATAAATATGGTCAGAAATGACATCTTAGAAGAGATGGGTAAGTTGTATACAGGTGGAATTGCTGTACCTTTTTTTCCCCTGTATTCGTTTCAGGGTGTGCTCAATAATATATGTATTTTCTCAGACACTACAAATACTGGCTGCATTTTGTCTCTGTCTTGATTTTAGATCAGAATTAAGTGAACACTACGATTACTAAGTCTGGAATTAGTGAAATGCCATAAGACTTTTATCATTTGCAAAAGACAGGCACAACTGTTTTCCTACATACAAAGCAACAGAAAAATGCAGATAGCTATTTTGATGTCTTAACGACTAGGCAGTAGAAACACCTTCTGTCATTTCACTGTAAAAAATCAGTGGTATTAATGAATGTTTTTGTTAACATTATGCTGTACTTAATAGTATTAATACATTGGGTAGGATTTTTTTTCTGATACAGCAACAGAAGACTCAAGACATCTGTCAGATGATATCATTGTTATCTAGGAACGGAGGACATGTGGTCCCCTTTTCTTTGCCAAGTCAAGAACTAAGCATAGCCACGCAATTCTCCCATGTATCTTGGTGGGCAAGCCTTAGAAAGCAGACCTTAGAAAGACCAGGGCAGTGATGGTGAGCCAGAGCCTGCCAGAGCCAGAGGATGAAATGGAAGCCTTGCAGGGGCAAGGCAAAGCCCAGCACAGGTCTTCACTGCTCCATGTGTGTCCCCCTCAGTTCTTGGGGGAATTTAGGATCTTCCTGAACCTCCCTCTGTTCCAGGCTGAGGTAGAAACAGTATGGGAAGCAGGAGATAGTAAAGAGATGTTTTCTCTCACCTCTGTCATGTAGGGGCAATACTGAACAGGAGCAGTGGGGGCCGTCAGAAGCAGACTACCCCCCCCCCCCCCCCCCCCAGCTCTGCTTTGAGAAAGGGGAGCAGGAGCAGGGGGACAGAGTAGGCCATTCTAGGAATGGCATGTGACAAGCAGGGTGTAGGGATGCTGCTAACCTTGACCTGTTACCTGGTGTCACTTGAGAGCATGCAATGGGTGAATTGTGCCAAGCAAAATAAATATAATCCAAGGGCATTAGTACATTTCAACCTTAAGCAAATGGGCAGATTGACTAAATATATTTATATATGAAGGAACAGGTAGTTTTATCCACTAAGACCTGTAATACTTAATCAGTAGTTTATACAGCTTGGCCCAGCCACATTCCTGAAAATTAGGAATTTATTGTCCATCCATCTAGTGGATACAGCCTGTCTCTGAGGAGCGGCTTGTAAAGTTCAGAAGACTTTACAAAAGTATGAGATTGCTTTTCACTGCTGCAACACCCAAAAGAGATGACCAAAAAGAAGAAAAGCAATTAGATTTAGCCAGACAATTCACCTTTTGGAAGTGTTTTGCAGCTCTTGGTGAAAAAGCTTTTAAAGCTACATCTTGTAATCACTACCAAAGTTTTGGCAAAGGACCAAACCAATTCTTCAAGCAAGTTTAAAGCATAACTCAAGCCCACGTGCCCTCATCAATTACCCTTTCCGTTAGTCAGATTCGAGCCATTCAGATAATTGTGATGTCCACCAGTGATGTGAAATGAGCACATCTGTAACAGCAGAGGTACTTCCATGACTGCCTGGTGAGCACATTAGTGCATAGGCAGTGTCCCCTGACCAGGGAGTTCTGGAAACCGCAATGACTGGTACCTCCCTGAGGCAAGAGCAACTGCTAGTCTACTTCCCAGACAGCAAAATTTGGGATTCTCCACTTCAGTATTCCTGAAAATGATGAAAAACTCATTTATATGTGGACAGGGACTTGTGTGTATCTATAGCTATATCCATCCTGAGACTCAGATTCACTGGTTGGTTAGTGGTTGAACAGTGACATAAAGACGTGAAATATATAAAAGACATCACACATACAAGGGTCATAGAGATCAGAGGAGCTATTTGTTATAGGAAAAATAGGAGAAGTCAGAATGACTCCAAAGCCTTTTTCTGTGCACTATCACATTACCTGGCAGCACAAGTTTCATCTGGATCAAAACCAAGCTGACTTAGTTCAAGCATGGCATTTGATGTTTCTGCCAGCTTAAGGCATTATCCTGACTGCAGGGAAAGAGCTAATACCTGATCCAGCATAAAAATTGCTGGGCAAATTTCCTTTTTTACCAGTTTTTGAAAGAACCTTTGCTGTCAAAGGTTTGTTTAAAATTGTTCCGTATCACATTGCCACAGTATTTTTGATCTAGCACAAGGAGCCCTAAAATCAGATGTACCCTCTCATTACATCCGTCAACAATTGCTGACTGGGACAGGAATGTGGATTTTTTACTTAAGTGCTAAGATTTGGATTATCTGCATATTTGCCAGTGTATTAAAACCAAGTTCTAGTCCAGTCTTCTGATTTTATTTTTATTTTTTTTTAGCTGAAGTGTGGTGGTGCATTCCTCCCCACTTTCCTGGGCTGGTCTACAATCTCAGGAATTCCAGCTAGGCCTTGGCGTTTGTGCAATGAGTTGGGTGGTTAAGTGTCCCTTGACCGTACCAGGAACTCTTGCACGGCTAAGGTGGGGAGCAGCACTGACTGCACCAAGCACTCCTGTTACCTGGCTGAGGTGGGTAACGAGAGCGGGAATAATGGAATAATCAGTCATCCCCTGACAGCCTTGGAACATTCCTTACCTGGATCGTAGCCCAAGTGGAACAACACCATGGTTACTGAAATTCAATCATTTTGCTAATGACTAAAGTCAATCATCTTGCAAACCTATAAACAGCGGTCCCAGTAAGGCCCTTTGAGTTCTCCTGGACCGCAGTGGGCTGCGACCAGTATCTCCCTCTGAGTGGGACGCCTCTCAGAGTTTCATGAACTCTCCAGTCTGTGAAATTCGGAGGATGGCTACCGAAAGCTGGCGATGGGAGCTGGGCTGAAACCCTCTCCTCCTTGAGGCTTAACCCTCATCCGTTGAGAAATGCTGAGACATTTGAAGTGAATATTTCACAGAACTCGAGGGGAATTTTTAACAGGTATACCTTTGTACATGTATCTATATCTTTGTGTCTGTGTGCGTGCATGTGTGAATCAATTTGAGTACCCAATAGCAAGTATAGTATAAATATTACCATTTTGTTTCTGTAATTAAGTCACCGTTGTGATTGTAGTAAATTCTATTAACTCACTTTGCAAATGCTAAACTTATCAATGATTAAGTGTTGCTAAACTCTTGTGATCCACCTTAAATTGTGAATAAACCTTAGATTGCTGCTAAATACATACAATCCTTTAGACATAAACCGTTGTCCAAGTCTGAGACTAAGGTTGGACCCAGCCGCACCTAAGCTCCATCAGGAGTTTAGAAAGCAAGGGGTTCTACTCTGAACCTCGAGACTCAACAAGAGGGTCTTCCCTACTCTTTCTATTTCTTCCACTAGTCATAAACTGTTGTCCAAGTCTGGGACTAGGAGTGGGCCCAGCCGGTCTTCTCTGAACCTCGTGACTCAATGGGAGGATTTCTTTGTTCCTTCTACCCTTTTCTTTAGACATGAATGGCTGACCAAGTCTGAGACAAAGTCTGGATTCAGCCACACCTAAGCTCTGTCAGGAGTTTAGAAAGCAAGGGGGTCCATTCTGAACCTTGTGACTGAACGAGAGGGTCCTCTTTACCCTTTTGTTTCTTCGGTCTCTCTGTATAAATCATTCTGATTCAATCCTAATTTGATTTTCCTTTGTATGTTTTAGTAAGTAATAGAGTGGACCTTGCCATCGAATTCTGTTAAGTCACATTTTTGTAAACTTCTATTAAAATCACTTTTGCCAGTACCCTTGACGGTGATTCTTTAAGCAGCCTAAACTACTCATTCATGACAGAAAGTAATAGAGAGATTGAAAAGTTATATAGCATCATCTAGTGGTCATATACAAATTTACAGGAACCTGCAGTTTCACCGTCCTTACTCACTCAGATTACCTGGCACCACTGCTAACCCCAAAAGAAAATGGGAAGTAAATTCCTTATTTCCAGCTGTCAGCCTGTGGACTCTTAAAGAAAAAAAAAAAAATCTTTGGGTTAGAAGTTGTGTTATGCCCACACTGTTAGCATTCACAGTTGTGGAACAAGAATATAAAATATTTCATTGCAAATTTTTTTGCAGATGAGGTTAAGCCAAAGAATTTTGATGTGGGATTTTAGTATAAGGCAAAAGCCCAGGATCAGAGCCTGTCTTTCATTCTGATATACTCACTCAGACAAAATAAACTCTAATACTTTAGTTTTTAATTACTTGTTCAAAGGCAGAGAATCAGAACAGGAATCCAAATCTTCTGGCTCCAAGGCTGAGCTTTTTTAATTAGATTGATTAGAAGAAAATGCAACAGAAATCCAAGAGGAAGTCACAGACTTCAGAAACCTGCCTTCTGTAAAGCTTGGCTGTTTACGTTCACTGTTCTGGAAGGGTTTTCTCTTCTGCCTCCATCTTGGAAGCTTAAGATTTCAATATTTCAAGATTTTAAGACTGGTTGTGCTTAACTGTGTGCCACATTAGTATGTGTAAGTTAGCCTGTAGCGAGATCTATGCTAAGGCAAAAAAAATTACCCCGGTCTTTCATTTAAATCTAAGCTATAGTGTAAGGCTTTCTTATACCTGTGTCAATGACACTCCTAGTCATCTCTAACAGGTCTCATCACTCTCCAGGAAAGGCAACCTTTATTCCTAGGGAGAACAGCAGCTCCCTTCACCACCCAAATGGCAGAAAAAATTCAGATCATTGCTCCCCAGCCTCTTCTGCTGGACGGTTTCCCATGTTTGCCACCCACTGTGAGTAAGCACCGTGTTGTGGCTTCCTGCAAAGACCACAGAGAATGACCCAAGCGATGGTGCAGGCAGGGAGAGGGTGAACTCAGGTTATACTGGAAATCAAGGTGGCAATAGGACCGAGAGCTGGATGGGAGGCTGAGAGACACATACTTTTTTTCAACAAAAACCATTCTCATCTTCCTGATGAGAATAAAATATGACAATTAAATATGACTTGAGCTGAGTAAGGTCATGTGCCACATTCATTTGAGGAAATGGCTCTTTGGAGGAGTCCAGGAATATTTGGGAAGCTGGACATTTTTTCCAGTGAAATCAGTGAGCTCTCAGGGGTTCTCGTTTGATAGGAATTCCTGGGGACTGAAATGAAGTCCTTTCAAACCCATTTAAAACAAAACATCTGTTTCTCTTGCATCCCTTTGATAATCCAAGGCCTAATTTTTTGGCGACATGGGGCAATGGACTAGAAAGCCCTGTCTCACAAGTTACCTGGCTGTGTCCCACAGGGTTTTCATTATGGTCCCAAGCATCAGGGTCTTTGTGGCACTTAGTCATGTTTATGTTTACTATGTAATATCAGCAGATAGCTGTCAGCTAAAGGAAATATATATTTCACATGAATCTTTATGCATTGGACACTTGTATTACGGAATTGATATTTGTGTGTATGAAATCATGTCATGTGAGAAATCTCAGAAGCAGAGTCCTTGGCGAGCATCCAGGTACTGGAGTTTGGGGTGCAATCTAAAAAGAAATAAAAGTGAAGTGAAACAAAAGCATGAAAAAATGGACAATGGAAATATGTATCATGTTTTTCAGAAAAATAGTCTGTTTTTAAAAATGTCTTTTCTGTCATCTCTCAACTTGATGATGTGACATCTCTCCATATACTATCATTAGGTCTCATTACAAAATAATGCTAGCTTTGTTGTGCAAGTATCTGTCAATAGCCAGTCATTTCTCTCTTTTAATATCTGTCCATGCTTATGTTTGCTCCTTACATACCTTTCCTAAGTCTCTAGTACCATGATTATGTTTCAGAAATTACTGATTTGGTGTAGGAAGTGTATGTTAAATATACATCTTAATTTAATCAAATCGGTTTGGAAGTTGTTTCTAGTGAGTTATTCACACTTCTCTAAACAAGACTGAAATCTGTTTTTCTTGAAAATCACCCTTATTTCCTCTGCCATTGTGAATGAAACAGCAGAACCAACTTACTGTGTTTTATACCAACACAGAATATCAATTAGAAACAACAAGAGTGTTATTCTTTCCCATGTCAGAAGCAAAATGAGGCAATAAATGTAAGGATGATTTATACCTCCTGTCTTTTATTTTACTAAATTTATTTCAAGCTGTCTTGTACCAAAATTTATTTTTCCTGCTTACACAATAAAGACTGATTTATTTCTTTGAGAAACATTTTTGCTAGCTCTCCTTTCCTTTCTTGCAAGGAAGCTTCTCCCCTCCCCCTCCCTTTTATTTTTTCAGTCTAAGGAAAATGGCTGCAGCTGAAAGAAGATGGATCACAGTCCTCTGAAATTTTTCTCTGCAGTCTCTGGGTTTCAAGAGGTGAAAATAACTCCTGATTTAAATTTCTGAATTAATTGTTTTCTCCTTCCAAATGGCAAAAAAGCTGTTTGGGTTCAAGTTTCTAATGGATGCTGTCATTTTACATACTTCACATCAGTTAATCTGGGAGCTAGCATCTAGCTACAGATTTACTGCTTTGGATGTTTGTGCCTTTCTTTTAATGAATCTTTGCCATTATGCTGATTTTTTGTAATTAGTTATTCCCACTTATTCTCATTTTCATCTAATTAAAATGCCATGCTAAAAATATAAGTGAAGATTCCGTTAATTTGTCATATAAATGGATGCATAATTAATGAAAGCTTGAAATAAAGCCAACTCACAATGTGATTCTGATACTTTTTTCTGCAGTTTGGGTTTTCCCTAGTGATATACCAACAATCAGCCAAAAGATTTCCTTGAACTTTTAAGCAGATTTAGTGTTGTATTTGAGTAACTATCTCTGAGACAAACTAGACATACTATATTAAAAATTTACTATTATCTTCCTGCATTAGATGATTGTTTACAACCCTGATGCTCACAGGAATATATCTATCTATTTTGGTTTCACCATATTTTAAATATGTGTTTCAATGAGTGGGGTTTTTGTGTGGTCTGCCTCAAATGAACGGATTCCATCACTTTATGAAAATAAGGCTAATGTCTTTTATGATAAGTGTTGTTGAAGAGGTGATGATGAAGACCATGTATCTGTAAGTGCTAAGTACTACAGATACCTAACTCCATGATCAGTTTAACCTTCACCTTCTGAGCTGAAGATAACAAAAAGATGTGAAGGCTATGGTACCATCTGAACCAACCTATAAGGTAAATGCACCTCCATAATATCATTATGAAAATTATTAAAGATGGCCTTTAAAGTTCACCCTGGTATTAGCAGGCAGTCTAAAAATAGAGGTTAATTCAAATTTTCCTTTTTCAGGTCCAGTGCGTTTTTTTGTTTGTTTGTTTGTACATCTACCTTAACATTGGTCCTGCAAGCAAGCCTGCTTAGTAAATTTGAGTATTGCCTGTACTCCTCCTCTGGAGCACTCTGATCTGAGATCAAAGAGTACATCTGGGACAGCATCAGGTATCCATTACGCATCTTGTGTGTAGGCTTGATCCCAAATAAGTATTTTTACCTTCCTGGAAGTTCATCTTCTTTTAATGTTAGGAATTGAAACTCTGGAAACATTGGATTTACACTAATCTTTGTAGCCATTTATCCAGCCAGTCGTTCACCCAGCCAGCGTCATGGAAAAATGACTGCTTCATCTGGGAAAGAAAAATTGCAAATTGCATACGGTAAATATCCCACCACAGCTATGAGTCTGGTATTTCCTAAAATAGAGGCATTTGGATTTGATTTGGAACATTATTCATTATCAGCTGGGGTTTTTTTGGGTTTTTGTTGTGCTACTGTGTATGCCCAATTCAGTAGGGAAAAAAAGACAATTTTTATGACAATTACTATGATCATCCTTCATCAACAGGATTTATCAGCACGATTTAAAGCCTGAATTGTCAGGACCTGTGGCACAGGTTACTCTTTCTGGTGAGGCAAGATCATGAGATAACACGGGAAGGGCTTTGCAGAGGGAGAACAGGATTAATACATAACACAAGAATGATGTTTTCCAAAGAAGGAGAAATTTTAAGTCCAAGGAGGTATGGAGAACCCAGGATACGAGGATGCAGCACCTCCTGCTAGTTCCACTGCACACACAATGTAACTTCCCCTTCGATGCCTGATGCTCTCACCACAACCTGTGTTGCTGCATTAGTGGTAGAGTCCACTCATGTGGCCATGGGCTTTGGCTGATGACCTTTACTCACAACCACACCTAAGGGAAGTTAAGTAGCAATTTAAATCCCTTTTATAGCCCTGTCATGGGGTTTTGCTGGAGCACACTGGAGCCAGAGAGATCCTCCCGGCCAAATATCAGAGGCCTGTGACAAAAAGAAACAGAAGGTCTGTTCAAAGCAACAACTACAGACAACAGCAACAAAGATTGGTAAGCAACCTAAATATATTCACTGTTACAAGTTTATCCAGTGAAATGCATGAAGAATACTTTCACGTACAGTGTGGTCTGGTTTTCCCTTGAACAGCTTGCAGTCAAGCAGCACTCACAATCACCGGTGGCAGTGTCAGGGCATGAAAAAAGGGTTCCAGATGACTGGAAGGCTCATCTAGACCAATATCCCATCTAAATGAAAACTCATTCTTCTAGTCCTTAGGACATGCGCCCTAAAAGAAGATGAGTGAACCCTTCTTTTCAGTGCTGTCTTACGTGACTGAAGGATTATGGTTGAACTTAATGATCTTAAAGGTCTTTTCCAACCTAAATGGTACTATGATTCTAAGATAGTGACATCCCTAAGCTACCTGAAGCTTTTCTCACCTGCAAAGCTCTACATCAGTTCTGAGTTCGTTCCACTGAGGGTACTGATACCTCTTCTTCATTGGCTTGACAGTTCCTCCCTCGGTGCATCCCATCAGGACTAAGACACTTTATGTTTTCATAGTTTGGGGACTAAACATGGGCTGCCGTTTCTTCTTATAGTGACCTCAACTAATTTAATTTAGTATTGATGCTTACCAGCTTTTCTGCAGTTTTCTTGAAGCAAACTTTGCAGCCTAGCTGAAAACCACAGTGTTTTCTCTTGAAACCTGATAACAATTACATATCAGACCTGAATTTACCATCTATCACTATCTACAAGCTTTTCCAGGACTTGCTTCTGTTACAATGTCTGAAAGAGCATAGCAATACTGAGTAACTAGTAGAGTACTTACTAAGAGAGTGGTGAATAAAATAGTGATGCTGATATTACTAATAGTCTTCCTTAATCTTCCACTTATTTAAAATGCTGACATCCCTGAAGGGACGCTATGACTCAAGACCTGACACCAACACCACTGAAGTCCAGTTAATGTCACATGAATCCTCCCCTCACCTATCTCAGGGCAGAGAACCAACAGGACTGGATTCCAAGCTCGAAACACCTGTGCAGAGATTTCTCAAAGGAAAGCTGTTGTCCTTAAAGTCTTAGAAAAACTTTAGTAGCTTATTTGTCCACATGGATAAGCAGGAAAATGGTGTAAGACCAATGAAATTAATTATAATATTTTGCAGGAACAATATTTTTATTATATTAATTAAAAATATTTTTGACTCTTTAAAGATGAACTGAGTTGTTGAAGTCCTTTCGTTACCATAATAAGGCAAAAGGCTCAAACTTCAAAATGTGAAGGAATTCAGCAGTCTGTCTAGTAGGTGTATTCTCATTTTATGTTATTTACCATTTAGTGTATAGCACAAACCTTTATTTTATCAAATAGCTCAGAAATTGATATAAGGCAGGCATTATGTCATTGATTTATCTTAATTCTTTTTTATAAGCCTTTTGAGAAAGTATGGTTTTGCATCCAGACTAGTAATTCATATTTGTATGCCTGCCCAGACTGGCATTAATAGGGTCTGCCTTTCCAGATGGCAGAGCAGGAGGACAGTTTTTCATGCTTGATGAAGTTCCATGCAAACATGGAACCAGTCAATTTGCTACATGTAAATCTGCCATCAGGATATACATATGTGGTATCTCTGTGACAAAGGAAGGTGTTTATCCACATCTCTTTACCTTAGGCACCTAAAGTGAAATCTCTCATGTAATATGAATGACTGGTATCTCTCACTAGGAGAATTCAAACTCTCTTCCTTGACTTTAGAAAGGCAGAGAGAGTTTAGACTCCCAAATCAGGCACTTCTTACAATGATGGTAAAAATAACCCCCACCGTTACTCACTCCTTCATGTTTCCAACTAAAATTTCTGCCCTAGTGTGTTTATGACCTTTGTGTCTTTCATTTCATAGAATCATAGGTTTCCTCCATACACCTTGTGCCCAAGCGAATGCCTTTCAGCATCCTTGCTTTTCAGGTGACCCTCACTGCTCATTACCTCAATTAGAGCCTTACATATATATATATATATATGCATACTCACACACATATATATAAATGATACAGTTCTTGGCATCTCAGGATCATTTTACAGTATGTCTTCTTTCAAGAAAAAGACGTACCTTTGAAAACATTTCTGAAATTACTATATAAAAGTAAGTAAAGGCAATATTAATTTTATTTAATCTAAAAGTATTTTTCTATGTCTAAAGCTAAACTTGTAATTTTAATTCCCTCTACAGTCAGTCAATAGTAATACATCCCTCAGTGGTGTATTTTAAACGAGTTACGTTCTGGACATGCCTGATTCTCTGCGTTGTCAAGGGAATCTACATAGCTAGATTAATGTTTAAATGTCCACAGTTAGGTTAGATAAATCCTATCCATAGAAACTTAATGAAAGAGCAACTTGATTATTTGAAACCTCTGTAAGGCAGCATGATTAAGGAAGTGTTCTCAGCTCTTTGCTAATCTCTACTTTATTGAACACCGATTGTTTTTCAAAAGCCTTTGGGTTTCTTTCTCAATAGTGGAGCCAAAACCAAAAAGTGACCATTGAAAAATTATGTTATTTGTGAGAAAGTCTCTTTAATAAATAGAGAAGATGGAAAAAAATTGAATTGAACTGACATATTTGTTTTAGATTTACTGTCAAAAGTTTGCAGCCAATTTCGACTTACTCTCATCCAGGGTGTCAGTTTAAGGTACTTTAAACACATAAAGCCCTACCAAAACTCACAGAATTACTTCAAAGAGAATAGGCATTTGCCATTTTTCTCATGCAAAAGAAAGACTACAGATAAGAAATGATATGTCTGTTTGCTGAGTGCTCTTTCGTAACCTTTGCTTACCTGAGAAAAAGCAGCTGAAGATTATAAAATCCTTGAAGGAGATGAGGCAAAGGTAGCTTGACAGTTTCATTTTTGTTGGAGTGTAACTTAGACACCAATTTTATCAGTGGAGGGGTGGCCTTTGTATTCCCTTTGGAGTCTATAAGATTATGGAGGCTTAGTAGGAGATTTCAGGTCTTTAAAATTACCATTCCACACAAGACAAACAAACACTAAAAATACAGCTAGCCAGGTGCTGCACGGCCTGCAACCAGGCTGATTTGGCTACTTCCAACACTTTTATGATCTGAAGGCTGCAGGCAGTTGTCCCAAGGCCAAAAGGCAAAGGTGCCAAAGGCAGCGCCTGCCGCGTGTCATTGCCGCTCTTTGGTCGGCGCCTGGAGCCCTCCTAAGAGCACCTCAGCCCTAACCTAACCCTGCCTGTGCCTGTTTTGGGGTGAGCTCTGTGGCGTTGCTGTCCCCTCTTTACCTGGAGGAACTAGATAGGGAAAGGGAAGGTGACAGCTCGTAAGAAACACAGGGACAAAAAGGTTGATAAGGTGACTGTGCAATCAGTACTGTAGCACCTCAGCCTTTTGGGAGGGTGGGTATAAGTCATGGGAAGCACAGATTTGGACATTTTCTGGTCAGACTGATCCCTCTTAAACATCTGCTGCTGCTCCCCAGATCCCAAGGGGAGGACAGAGCATTACTCACATCTTGCTAATCTAGCAACTCCACGTCAGGGTCACAGGAAAGAGGAAAGGGAGACGTAGACCTCTGCGTTTGAGTCACCCTTTTTTGCCCAGCCCTCACCTTTCATGATAAAAGCCCCGAAGCCACAGACACCTGGGTCACAAACCTTCACAATGCAGCCCTACTTTGGCATACATGCTCTTCTTATACTGACTGTTACCCTGCGTCCAGCGACTGCTGCAGCACAGAGTGAAAAAGATGCCACCGGAGACGACATCTATCCCCCTCTGTGGGACCTTGCCCCTGAAAACCTGCTGGATTTCCTAGTAAAGGACAACAAAATTGTCATCAATGCTTGGAACTATCAAGAACGACTGGGAGTATACAAGAACTTGCTAAACTCTTCAGCCAAATATTTTACCGCCTTTGGATCCCAAAATTTTGGCAATATTCTCTGGGGATTACCATTGCAGCATGGGTGGCAATTTCGTACAGGTATGAGTTATGTCCTTAAGCTGCTGGAACAGCTAACTGTTTACCAGACCTACTTTGGGTCATCTTTTCCAAGGTTTCTGCCTCACAAGCCCAGTATAGGCTCAGATGGTGTAAATTTTGACATACTGAGCTAAGCTGCCGATTTGAAAGGGAAATCCTGAATGAAGGGAACACCCTTGCCTTGTTGAGCAACAGCTGTTAAAATTCCAAATAGGAGAAGGTATTGCTAAACACAGGACTGGTCAGAATCCAAAAGATCTGTGGTTTAGATGGGCAATATTTCAGTTAGCTGAAAATCCTTGAGAAGATATTCCAAGTTGCTCCAATTTACAGCAGGTAGATTTTAGGTCCCGCACTCTGCAGTGCTGTTCTTAAATTTTTAATTGATAGGCTTTTTCTGGTTGTTAATGTTATGATCTTTTTTTGGTGATTTGAGTTTCTTTCCTAATACAGATAGTTGAAAGTTCACCTCTCCCTCTGAGAATTTGTTTCCATTTGCCATTTCTGATCAGTTTAGGAGTAGTCTCATTATTTTCTAACTATGTTTTTTACAAAAATTAAAGTTTGTTCTGTTTGTTGGTGGTTTTTTTAGTTTGGTTTTGGGTTTTTTTGTTTTTTAAATGATGTCCAAATTCTAATGGCTCATCTCCCAAAAGCTGGTTGTTATCTGGGGCGGTCATTCTTATTTGCTTGTTGGCCATGCCAGGGAAGCAGACACAGAAACACATGTGAAAGGTCCTTTGAGGCTAAGGCTGCAGTATCTTATCGAGGGCTTTATCAGAGAACGTGTTCTCCCACATGCTTCTTCACACGCAGCTTGCAGTGAAGGTTTCCATTCAAAGCTGGAGTTGACTTGCCTTATTCCACCAACCGGGAGAGGTAGGAAGAAAGGAATAATAGTCAATGATGTTCTCAGGAACTTGTGCCTGGTGGTAACCAGGCATAAGCAAATGCATCTGTCTGCCTGTTGTTTTCTTTATTGGTTGCAACCTGTAGCTTAGTGAGGTGGTGGTTTGGCTGAAGCTGTATGTTTGGAAGAAGCAGAGGGGCTGCAGCTGGTGGTGAAGGAAGGCTGCCAGCATTTAGTCACGCCTAACAAAAAATTAACTGCTAAGTCACAATGAGGAAAAGGAGATAGAGTAAGCAAAATCCAAGCAGGCAACTAGCTGGCAAACAGACAGCACCAAGAAGGATTTGTCTGGAGTTTAGGCAAGCTTTTTCCTCTTTCCCTTCTTTATGTATAGGAAAAGAAAGAGAAGATGAAGAGGATGGCTGGTGCAGCAGGAGAGTTGGCAGAGGCAAAGATGACTGGATGCAGAAGCTACGCTTGAGTGGTGACCTGCTGGAAACGATCTAGTCATGTAGGGTGGCCTCATCCACAAAGTCAAGATGTGCCTGGTTGCAGTGACAGTTCCCAAAGAGAGATGAGGGACACAGTGGGTGAGAGGAAGATTTGCACGTGGTTGCACAGACAGGTAAAGACCTACTGTCACCTGCCAAAGAGTCCCAGGAATGGTCCTTAGGCAGGTAGATATACGATCAGAAGGTTGAAAAAACAGTAGAGGGAGAAATACCACATAACTGGAAAGAGTTTAACAGTAAAAAATGTGAGAACTTGGAAGGATAAGTAGATAAGGGGGAAAGAAAGACATAATTTTGGTGCATACAGTAGTGAGGTTAGCAACTGGCTAAACCTAATGCAGATAGGCAGCTAGGCTAGATTAGTGAGGAATGACTGAAGCATTTGTGTATCAGCATAATAAGCCTGGGCAAGCAAAAGCTTGAGTTCATGGTGCAGGACAGCAGATCCTTGAAAATGCTACAAAATTTTTTGCATGAACAATCCTGTCTGGTCTTGAAAGCTATGTTGCTTGAGAAAATATGTTTGTGGATATGGTCCTATATAAACCATAAAGAGCAAGTGGAGCTACTACTTAATAAGAGTGGTACAAAGATTTGC
This sequence comes from Gavia stellata, assembly GCF_030936135.1. NCBI lineage: Eukaryota > Metazoa > Chordata > Aves > Gaviiformes > Gaviidae > Gavia > Gavia stellata. Next base: position 53,203,270 of record NC_082595.1, on the reverse strand, counting down.
AATAATCTACTTGTGGACAAAATTAAATCAGTAATTTGCCTAAATTTACAGTATAGACAATGATGTTGAGACATCACGGCTGATAGGAATGAGATTGTGGAAACAGAAATTGTCACTTGGGAGACGGAGCTAAACTGAGAGTCCTACCTACACAGACAGAGGAAACTGGATAGTCTCTACCCCCACTTGGAAGAACTGACGTATAGAAGTAAAAATCCAAGAGCAAGAACTTTAAGAAAGATACAGGTGGTAGTGTATGTCCAAAGAGTAGGAAAGGTTGCACCTGTATTTAACAAGAAGGAAAAATGGGATAAGGACACACAAATATCTATTTCTCTTACATCAGTAATAGATGAGACATTAAAATAAGTACAGAGGAAAGAATATTTAAGACATAGAGCTAAATAGAAAAAGGGATAGAGCGCAGCTTACGTGAATCAAAGGTAGATTGTGTCAGACTAACTGGATGTTTTCTTTTATGGTATAATTGATGTTTTACCAAAGTCCAGAAAGGCATTTCCTCCCTTTCTATAATCAAAGCATAGAATGAAAGTTTTTAATGACACTTCACAAAATAAGAACGAAAAGGGGAATTTCAAATCTGGTAAGGGAACACCTAAAGGAGAGTTTAGTGATGAGTGTTGCTAAGGGAAATTTACAGCTAAATGAAGGATATACTCAGAGTTCTTCAATTATCATTCTTGAGAACAACTGCTTTTTCAATAATGACCTTGCCACAAAAAATGGCAGAGAAATCTTGCTGATGAAGTTGCCCATAGTTGCTAATGACATTCAGCTGGGAGGCCCTGTCAATACAGAGAGACTGAGATAGCTTGGGTAGACCTGAAGACTGTCAATCATGTTAAGCACAGGGAATAGGAGGGAGCAGAGAAGACAAACCTGGAGTGTAGACCTGGAAGTAGGGTTAGTGCTTCCAGCTCCAAGTAATTAGTACATATCTTATAATTATCACCAATACTGCCCGGGACACTTCATTTTCCCAAAACACCTAAGCTAACAATCTTTGGTAAATCTCATGTGCAATTCTTCTGCAACATTTTGTCGTCTTTTTCTGCTTTTCCTTTATCCTTTCCATTCATCCCCTTTGCACACCAGTGAACCACTGCTGCCTACTTCTGATTCCCTGTGTCAAAGCAGAATCTTGAAAAAAATCTTTCTGTAAATATTAAAAATTATATTTTTTCATCAAAAAATATCCTGTTGAACTGCATTCCTCACCACTGCAAGTTCATGCTCTCAGTGCTCTGCTACTGAAAGATACAGGCTTGAGCAGTCAGCATGCCCCAAAGCACAAGCTCTGTCCAGTCAGCTAGAGAGGATAATTAGGATAAACTATATGCACATGCTTCATGATCATCTCTTCTTCTCAAGTAAAAAGTATCAGAAAATTTGGTTTCCTTTTTAAAGAATGTAATGAGGTTTAGTTCTAATCTGACAGAAATGACAATGTTGGCATTCAGCTGACTCGTCAGAGAGTAAATGCTCTGCAGGGCAGATTTTGGGAGCTTCTGGAATAGCTCAAGTCATTGGACCTGACCATGGTAATTTCACGTCATACACTTAAAGCAGACTTCCTGACTCACTACGTGACTAATTACCACATAATGTATATGTACATTATGCTTTCAGGAATTAGGCTATTTCTCCACATCATGTGCTTAAAGTAAAATATGCCTTACATGCTGTCATGAATAACTGTGAAATGTCTTGCATGTTTGCTATAGCATAGATGCTTGAAAACCCTGCTAATCAGATAAAACAACGTTTGCATGCTTAGCTTCACAGTAAGGCCATGTTTGTAGGCATCATTAAACTGGAAGGGATTGTGTGTCACACAACCCAATTTGGTGAGACAATTACTAGCACATTTAATTTGTGCTATTCTGCTCATTAAGCAGCTCTCCTACACTAGCAGCCCTGCATCTATTGAAAATGATGCATCAGTTATGCATGTGTTTATGTCCGTATGTGCATGTATATTTATATCTCCATAAAAATATCACTGCAATGTCCTACTTTCAGACAGTTCCATAAATTCTCAGAATACATTTACAGTGAGGAATAAATTGAACTGTAAAACACAGTCAAATTACTATGCACTGCATGAAGTATTGACCAAGAAATCCGACTACTCTAGGAATGGTAGTTTATGATGCAAAACAACGGTAATTGTTCTGCTTCTCTGAGCAAAATTCTGCATGCTTTAGTCCTATTTTTTTTTTTTTTTCATCTTAGTGGGATTTCTTGTGTGAAAAAGATTGAGAAGTATTTGGTGTATTATTTCATTTGATTCAGGCAGATTAGCAGATCCTTCCAATGTGACTTCCTGTGGCTATGAAGATGGAGACCTCCTGTGCATATCTGTAAGAAGCTGGTGGTCCTGTAAGTATATGCTGTTACACTGTTCTCCAAAATATGATTAGTGTCCTAGAAGACAATTGAGAATCTTTGTTTCTTTTAGACTTCTGTATTACAAAGTAATTTCACTGCTACATAATTCTCCATTGAAAACTTGCAGCAAGACACCTAAGTATGAATGAGTAAATGAAAGTGAATTGACTTTGATAACTTATTTAAGGAAGGAAAAAAAAGCAAATTTGCAGCCTTAAAAATGTTTATACTGCAAAAATGCATGTGAAAACACATGGGAAACACCATGATAGGTATCTATATTGGTAGACATTTGTAGAAATTACAGTTTTCAATTACTCCAGAGCAGATTTGTTCAGTTTAGATGCTAGTACTTCAAACTAAAACTTAGTGTCAAGCAGGATTCTTTGTGGTTCTTGCATCACCCTCAGTAATACAAATCTGACAGGACTTTCGTGCCTTCAGCTGCACCTCCACAACTTCACTGTGGTTAGTAGAATGAAATAAATAGAAACTTTGTGCCCACAATAGCCAAATAACTTTATTACCTTCATTGCACTGACAACATTTATCCAGCAGGCTTTTAAGTACCCAGCTGAAACTCAGTTAATACTTTGACCTGGCGTACGTGAGCTATCAGACAATATCTGGTCCCTTTAATACTGGCTTTGGTGTTCTAGTAGGCTGAAATTCTGGAGGTTTTTTCATTATTTCAATATGTAGCAACAAACTGAAGACAGAGAGAAGCATAAAGATCTGAGTTTCCAATGTCAATGTCACTGACATTTTTAGTGTTTTCCTCAGTATCTCTAAAAATACACATCCAGAAAATTCAGTCTTCCCAAAAATGGAAACGTCCAAAATTCCTGGATACTTTTGATAATTCAGGCCATTCACATGTTGCCCTGTTGAACAGGAGGGATCAAGTTAATACATGGTTTCTCTTAGTCTGAGAGACACAAGAATTTCATTTTTACAAATGTGTATCATAGGTGTAACAGGAGAATGGGTCTATCCATTACACCTAAGCAAATACGCATTGCAGGAAGCAGTGTCATCTCAATGACGGTGGTATCAAAATTGGACCCACCTTTACACTAGGCAGTGCAGAGAAAAGGCAAAGTGACAAACTCTACCGAAAAACCATATGTGCTGTTGGCATCACTCCTGATAGATGTGGCGAAGCACCTTATCCTCCTCTGGGACATAAGAGACTGCTGGGACCATGGGAGAACTAATAGTGTGTGAGACCGGATACTATAACCAGGTTTTTACACAGAAAGGAAAAAACAGTTGTATCCACTTCTATCTAAAAGCTTTGCAAAGGAGGAGAGGAAGTGATCTGGAATGCCACATGCAACTAACTCAAGCGTATCCATTTATTGTTGCACAGGGCAGCCCAATAAGTAACACTTGTAGCATCAGTAGAAAAAGCACCGATACTACAGTGCTCACTGTCTCAAATGCAAGAATATGTGTAGCCTATTTCTCTCTGGTATTTTATAGTCAGTGTCTATATGGAAGTAGGCTCCTCAAACAAAATGCATACCTAGATTTCTACAGAGTTCAACTTACAAGGCAATTTTTTCTAAGCCCATGAATACACATAAACAACAGTTAAATTTTCTCATTTGATAAATCAAAAACATTTAATTAATTTGCCTACACCCAAACTGAGTGACATATTCCAACCAGCCCAATAGAACACCCCCAAAGGATGTTTTTGTTTCCATTATTCAAAAGCTGAATAAGCACAGTATTTTAAAAAACCTAAAATTTACTTTTTATCTGATCTGGGTCAAAGTCAATACTTTTAGACTCCCATTTTTGTTCTGAAACTGGAACTCTGACTCTTTTGGAAAGTTTATCTTCTATTTTTTCAGAAACAGAACTGACAGATCAGATGGGGGGAAAGACAAGCCTGACCTATAGATTACAATCAGTACTTGTATCTAAAGGCAATAAAATGATGGAAATTTTATTTTTAAGGAGGTAAAAGGCCTTGTAAGTCCTCCAGTTTAAATATTCTTTGCCTTCCTAGGGAAGGGAAAGCCTCATGTTCTTTTTCCTACAGCACATTTTCCCTCCATCACTTCTGCCCCTCACTCCCTCAGCTTCCCTGCTGTCCTGCCACAAGTCCCTTTTCCACCAGACCTGCTGGCAGGCTGCAGCGAGCAGCTTTGTCCCTTCCCTGCCACACAAGTGCTTTCTTGTAGAGGCCCTTTGAATGAAGCTTCTGGCTGTAAGCCAGCAATTAAATGTGTATATCTTCAAGTGATCAAAGACGTAAGCTTAGGGTAAATTTAAAATGTAAATTTAGAGTAAAACCAAAGCTCACTGTGATACTCACTCCAACTACTAAGTTCAGTTTCCCATCTTTGCGGGTGACTACCACTAGGTGCTCCGTGGGAAGGTGTCCCATGCAATGACGAGTAAGAAGGGTCATTGCATAGCCCTGTGCAAGCAGGGGACCTTCCTGGAACAGAAACCAACACCTTTACTTTCTCAATGTTTACATTCCTGCTCTTCACTTCTAAACACTGCACGTTTGCATGATACCAATTTTGTTGCCTCCAGAAAATATATAAGCTCAGCCTTGATCTACCCCATTGCAGCAGGAACATGCAAAAAGTCTTTCAGGCTGCACAGAAATGTCTCTCACATCTTACATCTGAGGTTGTAAGTGGTTTTGGCTGGGCTTCAGGGCAGCCCTCTCCAGCATGAGTAGTCATACGAAGCCAGGAATGAGCTTAAACCAGAAACTCACATTTAATATGCCCCAAGATGTATGAGACACTCCCTGCTTAAGAAGTTCAGTCCTTTTTGCCTACAATAACATTGAGTATCATCCTTTCCTGCATTGTTTTCTGCCCTCTGAGTCCCCCTAGCAAGTATAAATATGTAATATATGCAAGCCCTTTTAAAAGAATGTAAGTACTTTCTGATGTGAAATCCAGGTTTCAATACTTCTTATGAAAGTAGTCAACAAGAAGCAAGACCCAGTTTAGCAATGACTCCCAGTGCGACACTGTCTTCTCGTCACTTGGGACTTTTCCTTTGCTCTTCTGACTGGCCATACATTCCCTCCTGAATTCCCAGCCAGGCCCACATACAGGAGGTGGAACAATGGTTTCCCATGTGTAGGACAGGGATACATGGTAGGTGGTCAGGTTTTGATGATTTTGGTCCTCACTGCTGGGACTGTGTACAAAATACCTAGGCAGTCTGTGGCCCTGAGACCAAGCACAAGCAAATGACTTCCCAGCTCAACGGCTCAGGAGTACCCACCCAAGAGGGAGAAAAGCTGGTCTCCAGGCTCTTCACTGAAAGTTATTAAACTGTATTTCTACAAAGAGGGCACAATTAAGAGAAGAATTTTAAATCCTCCTTTCAAATGAGGAATTTCAAGTAGCCCTATGGGCACTCTGACTGGAAATGTGGTCCAGCACAGGTGAGAACTGACCCTGGGTTTGCTATGTGCTGGGTCTGACTGCTCCAACTTACAGATCAGATCAAAGGAAGCCATCATCCTAAAATAAATCTAAGCAAACAAACTGAGGTCATTTCCAAGAAGTTTTCAGTGAGCGAAATATTTTTTAAAAGCAAAATTATTATTTCCCAGTAAAACATCACTAGTATTTGGCTTTTCCTTTCTTATATGCCTAGGATGCATAGAAGAGGCGTTTTTTTAATGAAAATGGTATTCATGGAGTACCCCTTAGTCTTTCTGTACTTAGTTTGCAACTAATATTTGAGATCCTTTTGATGTCCTGTCCGTGACAACCTATGAAGATCTAACTTTTTTCAGTTGTTTGTCCTTTCTTGCGAAGTATAGCACACTGTCTGCTCATGCAAGGCTATTAAAGAACAATATATAAATGAATATTACAAATCATATCTAAATCAATACAGATACCATCGTTAGTGCATTTCAGTCCATATGTCCCACTGCTGAACACAGTTGTATCAGTGGCAGTTTGAAACGGTTGCATTTGGTAAGTGAGAGTTTTCATTTTTCTGTGCAGGAATTTTTCATTTGCTTGTGGTTAACACCTCCTCCTTTTTAAATATTGTTACAGGTATGAACTACTACCTGGCTATCATACCCTTTCTGGGGGCAGTGGACGCTGGCCTCTTCGGGCAGCTGCAGTACGAGATAGAAATATTGCCACCGGAGGAGCGAAGAGCTGATTTCTGTTATAGTGTTGCCGACTGCCGGTCTCGCATACCCAAGCTCATGGACAAGTGGAAAACCTATTTTGAAGTAAATAATTTCACAATTTTTTTCATATTTTGTAGGAAACGATACCAGAATATTACTTTTAAAAACTGTTATTACTGTTATTTGTAAGATTTAGAGAGCTTGGTTTGCTTTCAGTAACAGCTTGATATAAAAGTAACAAGCAGAAAAAATGAAAAGCATGACATAAAGTGAGTCAGAGATAAGAAGGCCAGGATTTTTACAGCTTATGGATTTTTTTCCTTCCTTTAAGATAATTCTGTATTTTGGCGTTTGTCCCAAGAGACTGTTTTGTTAACAGTTATATTTGTATTCTTGCTATACTGCTTATGTTAGCAATGCAAAATAAGCATGCGAGATAGAACATTACCCTTGAGAAATGGCCTTGTGTTGGTTTTATATGGTTCATTTATTCCTTTGAACATCTAAAAAACTGAAAATACTGAAACTTCATTCAGAAGGACACTTATTTATACAAGTAGATATTCTCTTTCCTCCTCATTCAGCTGTTTCCTAATCCCAAAGATGACAATGTATCTTACTTCATAGATTCAGTAACTATTTTTATAGATAGACTTCTATATTCAACATTTTTGTTGGCAGTCAAATAATTGATAGTGATTAGAAATTTTAAACCATAAGTCCCTCTTGGCAACTGTGAGTGAAGGTAGAGGTTTTAGGAGCAAGATGGGATTTGTTTTCTTATATTTCCTAAGCAGTATGTTTCCGAAGTTATTATAAAAGATCTGCTCCTCAAACAGCCATAATGATAACCATTAAGAATCATTTTCTTATTTTCTAAAAATCTCCAGAAAGTTGTGGCCGAAAGACTATAAACAGGTTTTCAAGGAATCAAATATTTCAGCACGAAAGCTTCCATGGCACTCAGATACAAAAGTCCACAGAATTATTGTGACAGAATACCTAGATTATGTGCATAAAACCCTCACTCTGTTGAAGTCAAAGAACAGCAAGGCCAGTTAACTTCAGTGGGGATACATATTCACTTTATAAATCTATATTAATTGTCTTTTTCTCCCTATGTCAGACATCATACTTACTTACAAAGCAGCACATTCTAACTACTCAAAAGCAATTTCCCTTAGCTTGCAAACTGACTATTTTGTGAGGTATGTGTGTAAGTCTGAAAAATGCATTGGGTTTAAACCACCACCCCATTTGTCTGCCTTTTTTCCTCCCTGTTGCTGCAGTATCTGTTGTCTACAGAACATAAAGCTGTGAGCCCTGCAACCTTCTCCTCCTTCAAAATGGATGATGCCCTCCATCTCATGTGGAGGGCGCACGTCGCCTCCATTGCTTATGCGCTGCCCAAGTTCCAGGACAGGTACGGGGACAAGAGAGGTGGCCAAGGGGGATCTTCCCACCTGCATGCCTCTTTGGAAGGATAGTATCTGAACAAAGTTTGTGTGAGCTTGCCTACTTTAGGCCTCTACTCTCTGCTTTTACTTCCGCTCTCTCGGAGCGTGGGATGACCAGCGAGAGATGGCTGTCCAGGCTGCAATGGGTGGGCACGCTGTGGGCTTAACGTGAGATGCTGATTCCTCTCTGGGAGCCAGGGCCTGAGTCAGGAGGCAGTGATGCCAGGAGAAATTACATGTAAAGTGCTGAAGGCAGCTTTAAGTCACTGTGGCACTGAGACCGCTCAGGATTTTATACTGAACAAAACATCTTTCAGATAAATGATAGACTAATGTGTTCTACAGTGGATTTCAATTATCTGTTACATTTTTATTTTAATCTCTTTCAGCTTAAAATATCTCTCTGATCCAGAAGCAAATTTTGGTGAAGACTGGGCTAATGCTGTAGATTTCATTGCAGCCACACACTTCTTCACAGATTTACAGACCACAAACAACTTCCAGGCTTTCCTGCCCCAGAGGATGCTCGTTGAAGGGGATGTTCTCCCGTCCATTAGTGACTTCAGTCCACAGCAAAATAGAGTCCTGCTTTCAATGAGAGCTCTTCACAAAGCAAATCAATTAACAGGTATGAGCCTGACCTACAAATGTCTGTAATCCATACATATTTAATATCTTGTTCTCTGTTTCTACACATTTCTCCACATGAACACGTCGATTTTTGATGTACAATAGTACAAACACTTCCTAGAGACCTACAATAAAACAGTACAGCTAAAAATACTACCATAAGTAAACAACACACCAGAGAGCAAACACAGCAATGGGACACTGACAATACGCAGTGAGGACTTCACATGAGACAAATGCATCGTTTGTTGGAGCAGATGATCTGACTTTTTTTCCTCCAGTTTTCACAGGAACTTTAAAAGCACAGACACTAGTTTGTGTTTCACCAGTTAAATCTGAGACCATTAAAGCTGTAAATGAAGTTATTAGATCAGTTGAGGTCATTACAAAAAACTGGGAAAATGAGGTGAACAACATTTTGTGTGTCCACAACTGTTCTGGTTTTGTTTTTTGGTTTTGTCTCAATCTTTGCTTTAACAGAGAGTATCATCTGACCCAGCAAAACTGTATTATTAGACAACGCTGGCTTCATCGTGCTCACTAAAATAAGTTGTGCATCACCATCCAGCGGTGAGACACAGAATTACACTCTTCTGAGGTTTCACTTCATTCGTAGGTATTGCTGGGATGAATATTTTTGTTTGTCCTTTGTGAAAGAAAGCTATTTTGAATCTTTAAATGAAAATACAGTATAAAAATACACTGAAAAACTAATATCCAGAGCTATGGCATTTGGTTTGTGATCTTTTTCTGTCTATTCATTTCAGTGAAAATTCTCTCACTAGATGATTTATAGCCGAAAAAGGCTGTTTAATGAGGCTATTCAATGTTACAAAAGAGCATCCTCACACCACAGAGTGCTTCCTTCACACCTTCCACAAAGCACGAGGGGTGCCTCATAGTCTGAATAAGGATCTCAACAGCTCTATCCCATGCCTGGTAGTCTGACACAGTTCAGGGTCTCTTGACCTACCTCCAGGAGGGGAAGGGGGCACAGCAAGGACAAGCAGGACCAGCAAGGCAGCAAGGAGGGAGAAGAGCACCAGGGCAGCAAGGCAGATGAGGGCAGCACTGGAGGGAGAGAGGAAAAGAGGCATGGATGCTGACCACGGTAGAGGGAAGGAAAGAGAGGGATGAAGAAGTTCAATGCAGGTGCAGCCATAATGAAGTCCATAGCTGAAATGCCATGCTTTGCCGGCAGGCGATTTCCCTGACTCTGCTTTGAAGGGATGGGCTTTGCATTCAGCTGAGAGTTAAATGCTAGCTAACTCAACCTGGTGACTGCTTTGCAGATTGGAAAAGGAGCTTTAAACTAAATTTGACTTGGGTCTGGATCCACAGCCTCAGCAGGGACCCGAAACACTAGATCTTATTGCTGCAAAACTCAGATGACAAAATGTGACACGCTGCTTTTGTGGAGTCAGATTCCTCAAACATTTAAACACATTCTGTGAGGTGTGGAGTCCTCTCCTGGTGCTGCAAACTTCAACAGCAGATAGAGGGTCTCAGTATCTCTTAGGACGGGACCCTGTCCAACCCATCAAGACCTTTCCTGCTGTTCTCACCTTTCCTGCGGTCCTCCTGTGGTCCTCCTCCTAGGCAAGAGGACCGTTTGCTGCCTTCTCCTCTTAACTCCTCATCTCCCTTGTACAATACTGTGCAAATTCAATGCTTCACTGTTGCCAGTTTTATACAAAAGCATGTTTTGCAGGAGAACAAACTCCTCTTGGTTTTGTAGCAGACTTTTTCTTGCCCCCAGATTTCCTCTGTGGACCCTTTATCCACAATAAAGATCAGCACTGAGAGGAGTAAGGAGCAGGTCATGACTATCCTGCAAACTGGTGCTAATGCTGGACTGGTCAGGCGTGCTTCCTAGAGAGTCACTGCTCATTGCCTGGATGACAGTATTAGGATCATTTGCTTCTTTAACTTGAAGCCTGAGCTGGCAGAAGTGCAAATTCTTGGTTGATTTAGTGTAAAAACAAAGACATGCATGATTATAACTACCAGGCCACTGCTTCATAAGCCATGAAGCTATGCGCAATTGCAGAACAAGACCTTAACATGCGTCTTCAATCATTTTGACTTGCAACACCGGTGACAAGGGAACAAGCCCAGTTGTCTATCAGTACAAAGGATCCTGAGCTGAAAGGATGGCCCATCTCCCTACACAGTTGTAGGCAATTATTACCCCATCGGCACGCTCCAGCTTTGTCTACATTTCACTGTCCACAGGAGAGTGGTGGGTGCTCGATGCCAGACACGCGCTTCATCCCTTGTGTGCCGCAGGCTGCGTGTGCTCCATGTTAATTTGACAATGTCACGTTGTGTTTCTTTCCAAGGAGGATTGCTGCTGAAGCTCTGGCAAAAAGCTATGTCTACTGAAGCAGGAAGAAAAATGGGCCGAAAACTGATTGAAGACTTGGCTTCGAGCCAGAAGTTTGACCCAGTGGGAATATATAATGATTTGAAAGGAATGGATTTGACAGCACACAGTTTCTTGAGAAAAAGCAGTTCCAACATTGAGTGATTTAAGCTTTTAGCAGACATGTATCTGGTAATCTGGCCTTGGTAATTTCTTACAGCAGGATTTCTTGAGTAGCCATGTGCATATCTCTCTCATATTGAATCAATATTTTTATCCTTAATTTTCCTAATTAGCTCTTTTGTTTAACTCATTTCCTTATAAACAAAATGCCTCACAGAAAAATCTTACTTTATTACTTTTTTGGACTTTATGAATAATGTATCGTTACTGGAGATAAAATTAAATAAAGGCAAATTATATTCTGTTTCAGACTGTTTTTTCCCTGCATACAGGGATCCCACCAGATACGTAATTACTCAGGGCCTTGGTGGTCTAACAGATGATCATCCGAAACTTTTCTTTGAAGTTCTGATCCAAAACCAATGCCTCGACTGTTTCCCACCAAAGTCATTATTTTGCAGACCAGCTGCAGTCAAATTTGAAGCTTTCAGGCTTATCAGATTAAATGCTTGAGTACAGATGGATCCCCTCGGCACGCTGCTTTGCAACAAGTGCGTGCCTCGTGGTACTGTGGAGCCAGTCCTGAGAAGTCCTGAAGCAAATGAGCTTATTCTGTAGCAGCTCTTACATGACCAACAGAGATTTCTGGTAGTTGATTCATTTCACTTACCTCAAGAAAACAATGATCTATCTTTCGATTTATGCGATTACATAGCCTGTATAGCCACAGGTTGTTTTTCCATTCCCCTATGTCTAACCCTTCTTGTTGCAGTGTTTCATACGTTAGATTTGATTACTGAGGAAGAGATGCGTTCACACCATGTGTCCTCCCAGTGCCCGGCACACTCAGACCCTAGTGCTAATCCCGGTCTTCTGGGTGATAACACATACTGGGTATTAATTGTAACAATTTGGCATCAGAGGTGGTGGGGAAGTGGGGCAAGGCGCCCGCAGGTAGCTAGGGGTTGAAGTTTCTTAGGAAATCTGCTGCCTTGGATCCTCCATCCTTATGAAAACTTCCCCCAGAGAGAAGGCATGGCTGGAGCTCCCTTTCCGTGGTGGAGAGCTGAGGATGGCAATACAGCCAGCGCCTGCTGCATCCTCTCAGATTATAGCTTGCACTACAGCGTAGTTAAGAATAACATAAGCCTTAGACTCGTAAGTCAAAATGAAGGAAAGCAGCTTTGCTTTGCCACCATTTTAGGTCTGCCGCACGGTTTTGCTTGTACCTAGCATCTCGGTTGGTAACTCTGTCCCCTACCCCTCACTCGGAAGGGGAGACGGATGTGCCACTTGCTCTGCTGCTGGAGGACGTGGTCTCACTCTGGTGCACTCGCATACTCCATTTCACGTGTGGCCATTGTGGCGATAGCCGTCCTGACACACGAACAACAGTCAAAGGTTTTCCACGGACCTTCGGGGTGAGACTTGGACTCCCAGCTTTTCCCCCGGCACCAGTGTGGCCGAAAGAAGCTCTCGCAGCCTCAGTAGCAGCTGGGCAAGGGCCCTTGAGCAGGGACCCTCCGGCCCGCACCTCCCGAGCCTGCCCTCAACAGCCCCTCCTCCCGCCGAGGCAGGAGCGCGGTGCCGGGGAGCGCGGCCGTGCGGCGGGGGGCGGCACAGGGCACGGCACGGCCGGGGAGCGGCCCCGGGGCTGCGGCTGCGGCTCCCGCGGGGTGCCCCGCGCCTGCAGGCGCCGTGCGGGGGAGCCCGTCGGCAGCCTGAAAGGCGACGCTGCACCCCAGGAAGGGGCCAGCCGGCCTGCGCCCGCCGGCCCTCGGCGCCTCTTTGTGCAGCTAGCCCGGCTGCTGGCGGCGGGAGAGACGGCGGCGCCTCGGCAGCCTCCACACCTCACAGAATCACAGAATCGCGAAGGTTGGAAAAGACCTGTAAGATCATCAAGTCCAACCATTACAAAAAAAAAAACACCACCACAACAACAACAAAAAAACAACACGCACGGCACGGCACCATGCCCATCAAGCCACGTCCCACAATGCCACGTCCACACGCTCCTTGAATACCTCCAGGGAGGGTGACTCCACCCCCCCCGGGCAGCCTGTTCCAGTGTGTTACCCCCTCCCGGATTATCAGCCGGACACCGAGTAAACGAAGGAAGAGAAAAAACTTGTGTCTTCCCGTGCCGCTTTCCCTGTTTGATTGGTCCTTTCTCCCCAAACCTGCACGATATTTGCCCTGCAAATTAAGAAATAATTATCAAGACATTGAGCAGTTAAACACTATTCTGTCCTTTAATGTCCCGGGACAAAGGTTTTAATTATTCATCGTCGTTTTATGGATAAACTCTTAATGTACCATCATTAGCTAACAATTTTCAAAGGAAATACATTAATGAGGTCTAAGAAAATGTGGGAGTTTTTACCTTAATTACCTGGTTCATAGATCAGAGTAATTAGATTCCAACAGACTTTAGGAATAATCTAAAAGTAATTACCACAGCTGCCAGCTGTTAAAAATATTAAGTTAATTGGGCTCCAGAAAAGTTTGGAAAAAATGTTGACCTTTTCTGTGGTTAACTTAGATTTAATCTAAGGTGTGCTTTGAGAAAACAAGAAGAGCCATTAATATAGATAGGGAAAACAAACTTACAAATTGCAAACCGTTGCACTTGTGGGGATATTTGTAAAACACATTTTTAAAACGCAAATATCTCCTTACCTGAATTTATGATAACATTAGGAAATACTTTGGTATTTTGAAAAAGAGCTATCTTTCTTAGTACAGCATTGGGTATTTATGTATTTCAGACGATTCTTCCTAATCCAGCATGCCAACCAGTCAGGTAAAGGCTTTAGAAATTGGCCAGCAATTGCCCTTTGGAGGTTGAAGCACATGTCAGAGTTTAGACGAAACTCGGGATGGTGGATTCTTACAAGTAGAGCAGAGCCAGGCATCTTGAAACAGAATAGATGCATCCTAGTAAGAAAACACACAGGTGTCAGAAAATAAGCAGAGAGGAAAGTATCACGAGAAGGCAGTACAGGTATGGTAGGATGTCTCTGGAGAAGGGTGGGAGAGCACTGGAGGACTCTGATTGCCAGTTAGTGCTAGCAAAAGCTGACAACTTCCAAAGCAGGGGTTTGCCCAGCAAGGAGGACTTGCGAAGCAGAGGGGGGTTTCTTACTCAGCATTAGTCTGGGGTTTGCAGACCTGTTTTCATGCCTTTTACATGTATAATCTCTTTGCTGAGGACTGCTTGGCATTAAGCAGGGCCAGTTTCTGTTTCACAGAGGTGCTGTTAGAAGAAACCATAAACACAACTGGCTGCAGCTCAGGAAAGCCAGGAGGTTAAATTTTTGTACATGCTTGCAAATAATGAGCCTAAGGGAATTGAAACAAGCAACGTTCAGGAGGGAAGGTTAGAGACAGATACATGATAAAGAAAGAATTCAGGAGAATAAAAATCAACCGGGGAAGAGCCTGACCATCCTCAAAGCTTGGACAATAGTGCTGAACCGTGCGGTCTTCCCACAGGTCTGCAGGGCTGATGAGGAACCACCGCCTTCCTCTCCTGAGTCTACTTTACGCTCTGTGATCCCTTATCTGCACAGAATTATTTGGGCTCTCTTCCTTTCCATCCTATGCTCTCTAATGCATAATTAAGTTCTTTTTGCTGGTGGAAAAAAGCACTCTTCTCTACACCTGCCAGGTGTGGAGGGAGAGCAAAGACATTCTTGCCCAGGGCAGCCTTTAACCTGGCAGCTAGGAGGTTTTGCTGGGAAGCAGAAGATGTAGATTTGGATCCTTTCAGACAGAAAACAAAACTGAACCTAGTGTAAGTACTTCAACTGCTGGTGCACAATACTAAAAAAACTCCACATTTCCCAAAAGCAAACTGCTCAGTTACTTTTTCAGACCAGGGCATGTTGCCTGCCCCCTCGGCAGGGTGTTGTGAGCTGCGGACCTCCAGTTCCCACTACCGAAGCCAGTGGGATTCAAGACGATACACTGTTTTTACAACATTTTCCTCACCCTAACCTTGGTGGCTCCAGGAGGAGCATGTTGCCTTTTTCAGACCTCATGCTGAGCCTTCATATACAGAGTGCAAAGAGCTGGCACCTGAAAAAGGTCTGCTATTTTCTTCAGTTTAATTTTTGAAGAAAAATCCCACTTGATACCACCTCTCCCACTGCCATTTCATTTTTGCAGTGATGCTGGAGATCAGAGCACTCACTGGGCTCTCTTCTATTGAAGTGCTTACAGCCCATATCCACAGAGGCATTTGGGCTCCTAACACCCAATAGCATGTTTACAATACTATTTAAGAATTTGAATATGCTCGTAGTTCTGAACCTAAACTCAGTTTGGATCTCATCTTCTCTACTACAGATGAGACAAAAAGGGAATCTTAAAAATGACTTGCGCGGCATGAAGTGCAGCGCTGCCCCAGGCAGGGACTGGTAAGGTTCTCTAGGGGAGCCCAAGGGAGCCTGGGGCTGCAGACCTGCCAGCCTGCACCAGCTGGAAAGGACTGCTCGGGCTGGGAAGCACAGTCACTCAAAATGGGGTTCAGAGGATGAGGAATGGAGGCAGAATCACGTAGAGATTTGTTACAAGGCATTTATACCTACTTAAAAAATTACTCTATTGATGTAACATGTTTCTCTAGAAAAAACATGATACTTTAAAAATGTTTTTTAACTGATTCATGCCTAACCAAACTCTCCAGGACAGAAAATGCAGTGACATAAAATCCTTAATGTCTCTCACTTTCTTCTGCAAACCATTTGTAGCTGTGGGAAAGAGCTGCACAAACTGTTTGTGCGTACATTTGCAGGAAAGGGCTGCGGCAGGTATGGCAGGACAGATAGCAGCAGTATAAACCAGCCTTGCGGACTGGAGAAGTGTCATTTTAGAAAGAAAGGCTGTTTCTACCTCTCCTTTCGTGCCATGTTAGGCCCCAAAATACTAACAGATGTGATCACTGAACTTAAGGAGAACAGGCAGCTGGAATAAGGTGGAAAAAGGAGGAGTCTTTTTGCTAACAACGTAGCTGCAGTACCCCATGGGGCAACCCCCTGAGCCCTGCTCAGACCCTTCCTCTGTGCTGTGAGGACCAGGTGGATTACGAAGGAGCTGGTCTATTTACGAGAAAGATAGATCGTAATTTCTGAGGCTGCGCTAGGAAGAGCTAAGCAAGCCCTGCCGCTCTCCGAGGATGGCCTGAGCCGACGGCTACCGGCACTGCGGTGCCTAGAGCCACAGGGACAGCGTCATGGAGAGCATGGGGATAAGGCACTTGTACATTCAGGCATTTCTTAAATCCTGGCGGGATCAGGCCCACGAGATACCATCTAGCTGTTTCCACATACTCCCAAATCTTAACACACAAAGGAATTTAAAGTTACATGAGAACGTAAAAACGGCTGGACTGAGCTACCCAGCCTGGTACCCACTCTTTGGCGGTGGCCGGCAGCAGCAAACTGGGGCAAGGGCGGCAGCAGCAAGGCAAAGGCAGGGTAATCCCTCCTCCCGCGCAGCCTGCCAGCGGCTGACGTTTAGATCAGACCCATAGGGTTTATCAGTCCCAGAGAAAGAGACATATCCCAGAAAATACAAAAACTCAAGAAAAGAGACAGGAAGCTTGACAAAGAGATGTATTATTGCAAAGCACAAGAACACTCCCAGCACACAGGCACATTAAAATAAGTAGGGAGGAAAACTGAAAAAAATAAGCAGCAACAACCTGCCACATACATGAAGTATAAGCAAGAAAACTCTTTCTTTTCAGAGACTGTCAGTTTTAATATGGTGTCAAGGAGTCGAAAGTTAACATGGTGCAGGTGCCTCAAAGTGAAAAAATGTTAAGAAAACACTTGGGCAATTTTAGGAGAGGTAGGAAAAGTATCAAATGCCTTAAGTGAAGAGATAGCAAGAGTAAACAGTGGCTTCTTATTGGGAAGAGTGTTTGACTCGTTGTATTTAAACAGAAGAGCTTTTGGCATTTAAAGAAGAATGGAGGGAGAAGATTCTTCTTATCTTCCCAGGCACAAAGGCTGGATATATAAAAAATGTGCATGTTGATCATCCAAACAGAAAATGCCATCTCACTAAGGGCTTATGCACACATGGAGTGCTGTGGAAGCAGCTGCTCCTGAGCAGGCCTTCAGTGAGAACACACTGGAAATACTTCTTAGCATTAAAAGAGATAAGCCTATAAGCTAACAGGTCTGTGCAAAAGCTTATGCCAATCTTCTGCAAAGCAAATATCTTATTATTTAAATACACTTGTATTCTCTTCAGGCATAGCGATTGTGGTCTGTGTTCAGCTGAAAATGGCTTTCCACTCTTGAATGCAGTCTTCTTGAGCGGTAATGTCTGGGAGTGATAACCACATCCCTCAAGGATCGCAGTGACATTATACTTTGTCAAACATGTATTAGCTAACAGTGCGAAATCACTGTGGTCATCTGTACGGCATAAGGGAATCACAATACTTATTAAGTCTATGCCTCCTCCCTCCCCTACGCTTTCCCCAGCAAGGCCGGTTGTCCTTTCCTCACAGCACAGCACCACGGCCTCTCTTCCATGCCAAGAACGGAATGCAAATGCCACTGTCCCTCAGTGCCACATAAACTGAAGAGCCAGGCTAGTTCTCATTTCTGTGATAGGATATGATGTTGGCTCATGTGCCTGAGGAAAAGATACCAGAGACATCTCTGCTACTAATATATTTATAAGGTTCATAAAATCTGCCACCTTTACTCAGATTAATAAAACTCATTTAACTCAATAAGGTTGAATATACAAGGCAGGATTGTTGCACATGACAAGGGTGGCAGAACCAGACTCCTTATGTGACAGGATATACGCAAAGAAGATAAATTGCTTCTTTGGAAGCATTTTAAAGGGAAGAAGTTGCAAAAAGGGCTGGAAAGTCTTGTTTGTGTTCACAAAGTAGTTCTTAAATGCTTTTATAGAATGTCTCAGAGATGCTTAAGTTTGTTGGGAAAGTTACTGCATCCCACTCTGTTCACACCCATCCTAACACCTAGGGCAACTAATGAGCGCCTTGTTTTTTCTGGGCTCTCTCAGCCTCTTCTTGTATGTCAGATGCTCCAAGTCCTTAATCATCTTCATGGCCCTTTGTTGGACTGGCTTCAGTATGTCCATGTCCTTCTTGTACTGGGGAGCCAGAACTGGACACAATAGTCCAGATGTGACGTTGCCAGTGCTGAGCAGAGGGGAAGAGTCACCTCCCTCAACCCGCTGGCAGCGTTCTGCCAATGCAGCCCAGGAGGCTGTTGGCTTTCCCTTCCTCCTTTCTAGCTGCGGAAGTCAGGCTTCTGGTACTTTAGTGAAGGAAAATTGTGATAGTAACATATCATATCTTTCAGCAGAGCACAACATCACATTCAGCAGAAAAAGAAGAAAAGAAAAAAAAGTCAGTAAAATACACAACAAATTCCTTTTATTCAAATACCTGACCGTGTTTGCTGGCATAACAAACCGGATTGTTTCGAGCTGTTACAAAAAGGAATACAGATTTTTGTGACAAATGCTTAAAATGTATTTCAAATACCCACAAGTGATATGTCAGCCAGTTACAAGTTTTGTATACACCTGCAAGCCTTCGTATTAACTAGTGATTTGCAAAACACTGCATGATACATATGCATGGAATCAAAGCATTCTGAGCAATGTTCTTAATATTTCAATTGTAACTAAATTTAATGTGGATGAAAATTTGAGTAAATTAATGTGAGACAATATTGAGAAGTTCTACATGAATTTGCATTAATGAAAATTAATCATTCAGTAGAATTTTAATAGGCAAGTCTGAAGATACTATACTGTCTGCTTGAAAAGACTTTTTCTTTAAAGTATATTAAGGCATTTTTGTGAGCATTTGCTTTTTAACTCCTCAGTAGGACTGAAAATATGGTGCGTCTAGGCTTTTTAAACATGTTCCCTTTCTCCACCCAAACTGTCTGGGAAGTTTGACTATTTTGTGCAGCTGTCTGAGATTTCTGGATATGCCACTCTGATCAAGCTGCTGTGAGTCTGGAAACTCTTGGCACATCAACTGTATATTTACACATCAGTTCTCAACAGTTTTCCCTGAGAGTCAAAGCAGTGCCAGAGGGATATGCGCTTGCCCTAGATCTAGCACTACTAGATACGCAGCACTCATTATGCATGTGCTGCCCAGTTCTTATTCTTATATGCCATAAATGATGGGCATCAGACTCACTCTGCCAGAACATGAGGACTAGGTCCAGTGCCACCCAAAGATGTTAAGCACACGCTACTTGTGCAGTTCGTGTGTAATTGCACACAATATCAGCACTGATTATGTGCTCACTGCCAAGCCTGCTGCTCATCTGTCTAAGCAGAGGCTTTCCCTGCCGCTGCTCAGCACTCACAGGGTAAAGGCAGGGCACAAAGGGATGTCCCTCCTTCTGGGCCAAGGAGGTCTTGTAACCTTTCAGATACCATGTAACCATTTGGGTGTTAATTGTTATTTTCCAAAGTATAAAGTAAAAGGAAATCCTTCAAAGCGAACACTTGTTTTATTTAAAAAAGGAGAATAGATTGTGCTGTTCTTCCAGTGCCCTCTCTCCAGTGCAGCAGTGTTGGCCATTCACATGTGAAACAGAAAGGCATCTGGGGCTGCCTCTTCCCCCAGACACTTATGTGGGAATACGAGGTACCACAAGGTGCAGGAGAAGCTCTTCAGCACTGCTTTCCGCAGACCTCTTGAAGAGGGCAACGTGTGCCTTTTTCTCAGTTGGGAGGGCTGGCACGAACACTACTTTTTCAGCTCCAGCTTCTGGCCTTCTTTCCTGGCTGTGTTTTCAGCAAATTGGTGGACGACATAGCAAAATCTACAGCTCTAGTATGATTCCAGATAACTCGAGCTGTGCAAGGGGTTATGGAGATGGCAATGCTATCTCATTTAGGCACCCCCAGTCCTTCTGAGTAGCATCTCCCTCTAGGAGGACTAGCATTGCTTTCCAGAGTGAATTACTTGTCGTGCAACAGTACTACTTGTGCAATAAAGCATTGCTCGTTGTCTGAAAGAATGGCATAATCTGGCCGTTTGCAATTTTGAGCCTTAACCTGAAGCATATGTGACTGGCTGAAGAAATGGACATTCACCTTAGACAACCCTTCATTCCCCTCTCTACCCTTCCCTCCTCCAAAAACTAAAGGAAACAACCATGAAGCTGTTTCAGTAAGGGATGTTCCTTTTGCATATGCCCTATTGTGGTTCAAAAAATCAACCGGTATTTCAGGTGCAATAAGAGTGAAGGATTGGACTTGGCATCATTATCTGAATTCATGAATAAATATGTACAGAAGCACTTTGTCCCTTCAAAGGGTCATGAGACATTAGCTGGTTTGACTTCTTATTTAGGATGAGTAAGCAGTTTATTTTCTCAGGGGATTACTGTAGTTAAATTACAGCCTCATATGCTCTTCATGAGACAAGAAGGACACTTTAATAAGCGGCTTTTTCTTACAGTTGCAGTTGATCTTAATATATGAAGGACACAGCTTCCTATTTGTTTCCAGTTACTTTCAGAATTATTTTGCTTCAGATGTCTCTGAAAACAAACAAAGCAGAATGGCAGGGTGAAACAGGAAACATTTACATTTGGATTTAAAAATTACACAGAGAGCGCAGGTGAATGAGCTCTTGAGTCAAATTAATGGCTGCAAGTTAGGGCTCGTCTGTGCCATAAAATGGTTTGTCAGCACAATTGTACCAGCAATCCCAAGACTACAGCAGAAATAAAGCTAGTATGTGACTCCAATACAGCTATGCCAGCAACTTTGCTTAAGTGTGTGAAACTCGTACCAGTAAATTTTTCTTTTACTAGTATAGCTTGTGCAGTTTAGGGAAATGTTTGACCTATATGGGGCAAAAGAGCTCATTTAGTGAGTGTAAACTGTGACTCCAGCAAAAAGTTTTCCCCGTGTTTCTCCAGTGTGACTGCGCCCATGAGGCCTGTGTCCTGTTGCTGGTCTGGCAGACGTGTGGAAAAAGATACCCCCCTCTTGGAGAGAGGCTTCCAACGGGTGTGCCCTGGGGCTGGGGTAACAGAGATGCAGGCCTGGAGGGAAGTTAATAACTTAATATTTAATGGCAATATGCCACCACGCTAAGACTTCACTTGTGGGCTGTTCCCAGTTCTGCCACACTGCAAAAACACGTTTTAATCTTCCCTCTAGGGGAGTGGCAAGACCTGTGCGCGTAGGATGAACATCTAGATAATCATGGTAGTCTGGTAGACTTCCCTGCCCTTAGGGTCTCTGAACCTACAACTTCTTTGAGACAGGCTGCTTGAAGTCCTGACTGTGTCAAGCTAAGAACTGAATTGCAGCTCTCAGCGCAGCACACTATTTATTTGCTCCCTCTCGACTTTTCCTTCCTTCTGTAATCACCATTGACCGCACCCTGGAAAAAAGCTTCAGTTTGCACATTAGGGAAAAGTGAAAACACCAGGCAGTAGAAAAATTACCTAACAATGAAAATCAGCAACATAGGTGATGCCCCCAAATCTGCATTGAAAACTACTTAAGAGGAGAGGGACTTTCCAAAGTGCCAAGAACATACGACTCACGACTCCAGTCACAGATTTGGGTTCCTCACTTCAATATCCCCGAGGCTGCAAAGTTTACCTCAGCCTTTCAGCCAAAGGCAAGGGGAGCTATGAAAGAAACAGCTAGCTTAGAGGGTCCAGAAATTAAAATGGAGAAATGTTGTAGAAAAACAATACAAAAGGATTAATGAAGATGCAGTGGGGTCAGAAAGGTTGTTTTTCATTTATAGCACTGTCTATAGCCTTCTGTTATGCAGAAGCCTACATCTCAGCACAACCAAGGTAAAAAAAAAAGTTCCACCTCAGTCTATTTCATACAATTACTTTTGAAAAAATCAGTACAAATTGAAAATACAGAAAACTACTTTGTTCAAACAAAACCGCCTCAACTGTTGAGTTCATGAAAAGAGGAAAACACAGCTGTGTAGTTTTTTCTTTCCCTATTGCATTTCTCTCTCTTTTCTACTTTTCCTTTTTTGGCTCCTATTTAATAAGCACCCAGGCTTAGTCAGCTGAGACCATTCCGTTTCCAGCACTTGTGTGAAGTTCAAGTCCAGAAAGCAATGTCCTGAAACAGCCTGACACCAGTACTTGTTTTCAGCTCTCCATGTGGCTGGACCATGTTGTTTCAGTCCTTTTCCAGCCATGAGGCAGCTATCAGCACTGGAGACAGAAGCTGCCTTCTCTGATTTTGCTGCTGTTGTTTGTTGTTGCTGCTGCTGCATGCCTCCACCTCATTTTTGTTTGCAGGGACATGGGATGAGACATTATGGCAGCACCAGAACTATTCCAGTTCATTGCAGTGAACCTTCTCTCTCCCCGTTTTTCTCACACCCAAGAAAAAACACTATTGACATCTTTAATGCCTTCTAAAAGACTGTCAAACTAAGGGCTTTCCTCTTAAAACAAAAATCAAAAAAAACCCAAGTCATGGCAGTAAAAGGAAAGAAACTTTTGTTATTAATAAGAAAGCCACACGTTTTAAATGCTTTCAGGGTTCTTTTCCTACTTCTCTTAACCTTTCATTAAAGATTCAAAATATGCTAATGGTGGTTGTTGCTATAGCAAGCTCAGGCATCTGTAGTCAAGTCCCTTGTTTAATTGCTTATTGTTCTAGAGTGATGAGGTCATGTTAACATCATTGACCCTCTGGGCACATTTATTCTATCAAAATTAACATAGCAATGGCCTGAGGCAAATCTCTGTTCTTTCTTTCTCCCTCCCTCCTACTTAGGGTGAGGACTAGCTCTTAATACTATCATCCTGGCATGTTTTGGCCCTGATTGTGGAAAGATTTTTTTGGGGGACTGATGCAACACTGCCAATAATAAATATTGACTTTCTCAAAGTACACCTGACTGTTGAGGTTTACTTCTGTATTTCATTAGAACAATTTTCTCCCCCTAATGACTCTGTTTAAAAGTAATTTGGATCAATAGATTTAATTTTGACAGTTTATATATACCAAATAATTAAAAGTGGGTATTCATAAATAGCATAGATGTCCTGAGGAAGGACATTTCCCGCCCATGGGTGGGAAATGGTTGACTGATGAATTCTTGAAGTAGAACTAACATGATCGGATGTTAGGCATTTGGCACAGATGCAAAAGACAACTCATTTTTTTGGAATTATTTGCCTGTAAGTAAGCCTAAAACAGCTAATTTGGTTATTTTTAATAGCCCCTTCAATCAGCTGTGTAGCATACATGCTCAAAAGCTGATTTTTTAAACTCCATCAATCATTTTACCTAGCTAGATATTTTATAGGGCTTTTGTCGACATTAAAGGTTAGTTTCATATGCCCACATCAAATCTGTATTTCTCAAAATGCTCACAAGTGCAAGTGTGGAAGCTTGATAGAAATTTTAAGTGCTAGATAAAAGCCATAATGGAGGATTTCTGATGGCTGGGGGGAGACCAGCAGGCTGGAGGAGCTATGTGCTCCTTGGCTAGCTATGATTTCAGAGGGTGGATACTTCTGTCATCCACCGAGGGTGATAATTTATGAGAAGATTGCTTCATAATCCAAGACAGACAGTGACCTCCCTCAAGGCGGCAAAGGTCCTTTCTTTCATGTTTTGCTAGAGTCCTCAAAGAAGACAACTAATAAAGTGAAACCTTGCCTCTACTGACAGGGAGTTTAAAGGGCAGGTGGATAAAGACTTAAAGGAGCTGATGCCACAACAGTAAGTAATATAATTAGAGGCTGATCTTCTAGGCTGGCATTGCTTCTTGAAACTGTGCTTTTCCATTAATGCTTATAGTCAAAAGGACTATTTTAGTCAAAAGAGAGTTTAATTATCTCTTTCTCTACTTTACGCGACAGAGCAAGTCCCTGTCCTCAGTGACATGTGGACTGAGGAAGTAATGCATTATATGAAACTCCCTACTTCGTTTCATTTTTCAGTCTTTCCTGTAACTTTGGAGTTTCTGTGGCTGTGAGCAGGGGAAGAGATGGCCGCACAGATACCACACACTGCCCTGGATGTCATGTTTCTGAAGGGTTTCAGCATTTCAGAAAAAAATAAGAGCTTATTTCAGATTCAATATACTGTTTAACTCAAATAGAATAGAAACGTTGCATGCCATTTTAAAATAAACACAAAGTACATTTTGAAATAAAATACCACTTCATAATAAAATAATTTTTTAAATCTCTGAAACACAACATTTCAAGTTTTGCTGGGTTTTCAGGGTTTTATCTTAACAAGAGAAGCAATTCAGCCAAATCAAGTGAAATTCATAGAAGGTTCAGCTCTGAGTTAAAGGAGCTGGGCTTACACAATTTCACTCAGCTCTAGAAAAAAAGTCTAATCTGTGTTTAGCTGGAAACGATGCTTGGAGCTTTTCAGAAGCAAAGGCCCTCTTCACTAGCACATTAAGTCTCTGCAGACTTCCAGAGCAAAACCTCGAGGATTTAGTGAAAACACAGATAATTCCTGAAAGCTTTTTAAGAGATAAACCTTAGTTATGCACAACAAGGCATCTACTTCTAAAAAGAGGAAAAGAATTACATTTAGAGTACTATAATTTGTTACAGTGAACTGGCACAAATCAGAAAAATTAGACAGGCTTTCAGATACATAGCCTTTCTCTAGGTTTCTGTGTGTTTTTGTAAGGATAACTGTTGGTCTAATTAAGGTTTTGTCTCTACCTGTAAGCCTCATCTTGCCTGTGCACATCTATCACCAGAACAACAATAGGTACCACTTTGACAAAGGTGACATCACTAAGAGTGACAGAGTGTCACAGGTGGCAGCTCAGAGGTGCCCTTCTTGCATTAGTCACAGGACATTGGGGGCAACAGTGGCAGCTCCCAGGGGAAACCCTCCCTCATTTTGGGGAGTGAAGGTTAGGAGCCAGTCTGAAAAATCACTCTACTACAGTTGTGTGCATCCATAAGTGATTATAGGTCACACTCACCTTCTTTCTTCAGAGAGTGCATGCTTATTTCTAACAGTGGTGTCTTGAAATACTTTTCGTATGTTTTCAATTATGTTTTCATCCACATAGTCGTAGTTGTGCTCTTCTTCCTCTTCCTCTTCCTCTTCTGCCTCACACTTTCCAAGTGCCTTATTTGTTAGACCTGAGCAATTAGCAAAAAAGAACTGTAAGGAAATGGAAGACTCTGCCTTTGCCCCTTGCCCAAAAGCAAAAAAAAAAGCAAGCAATGTTCTCCTCACTTTTCTCATTTTCATAGAGATCTTAAACAACTTGCTCAAGTTTCTGAACAATATCTGTAGCAGATCAAGGATGAAACCCAGCTGAGCATTTTATAAGAGAGTCTTCACTTTTAAGAATCCCTATTTCAGTTTTTTGGCATAATACTTGTACCTCAAAGTCTGTGGGCAAACAAGATAATCCACTCCCTGCTAGCAGTCCACAGATAACTCTAAGGTTTATTCAAATAGTTAAAAAGTGTGATCACTGACAGCATAAAAGCAGGCAGATAAAATTGTCTGCTCTATCAAGAGAAGAGCAGTCCACTTGCCACGTGCAGCACGTACCATCCCTGTTGCAGATGTGCTCCCATGCTCTTGTGTTTCATTGCCTGAAGAGATGAGCCCCTGCAGCTAGGAAACTGTGGTGTTACTTTGGGGTTTCCTAGAGCTAAAACCCTCAGTTTCTTCTTATTTAGAAGGTGGTATAACAAACAAAGATGCAGGCTTGAAAGTAGCTTGAGGTTAGAATTTTGAAGTGCTTTTCTTTACATCCACCTAGACCAGCCTGGGGCAATACTGAGGACAAACCTTCCAAAAAGCAGCAGCCTTTTCCCACAAGGGCAGAGACCCTCACAGGAGGCCTCTTTGCAGCTCCAGCACTTGGGCAGGCTCTGCTCTGAATCTTGGCACAGCAACAGCTTCACATTACAGCTCACACCAGCGAGCTACAGGCTACTGCCAGAAGACCCCAGGGTCTCCTCCCCTGCCCGGGTGGTCCTACCGCTTTCCTGGGGCTAGAGGTAGCTCCGCAAGACACATGGGACCAGTGGTCACATAGAGCAGGACCCCACGAGGATCAGTCACTGAGTGCCCCACATGCCCCCTTCTAGAGCCACCACATCTCTTGGCCAAGGCTGCAGTGGGGAAGAGCGGGCAGCAGCAGGACAAGGCAGGGCTGAGGCAGCAGCACAGGAGGTCCCCCCCTGAGGAGCAGCTCACCCTTGGGGTTCGCCAGGGAGCCTCACATTTAATGGAGCTGAGAGGATACTGTGTTTCTAAAGCAAAAAGTTTCACCTGAAATGGCAAAACGGTGTGAAACGCTGCTTTTGGTACCGCTGTTCCTGTTTAGTTAATTTGCTATAACATAACCTGAAACAATCTGTGAGAGTGCACAAGGCCTCACAGCCTATCGGATCTCCCAGTGAGGCTCTGCTTGTCAAACAGGTTCTTCTTTACGGGACTGAGCTTCTCAAATGAGAATCCTCCCACGCTTATCCTTGCGACCACTGCGTTCCCTCCCCTTCACCAAGAAAATAGCTGTATCCTCTCTCGGTGGGCTCCCAGCCCCACTTGTGACTTGTGTTCCTCCTGAGACTCTCCAGGGCTGAGGCGTTTCTCCCTGAAAAACCGGGCAGGACTCATTTCTTTCTGAAGTTGTGATCCTCTACTTTACAGATTTTTAAGGCCAGAAATAACCATTAAGTTAATCAAGAAGCTGTCTGGCCACAGCAGCACAGAGTTTATCACAGACCAATTCACTCACAAGTCCCCCTGCTACTTTTTAGGAATGAGTAAATTAGCAAAGTATTTCCAGATCTAAGGATCAAAAGGAAAAAAAACGCAAAGCCCCAAACCTATGATGAGAAATTTAATGAAGATCTCACTCACACCTGTGGCCAGTATCTTGTTAATAAGCATTTCCAGGTTTGTAGTTCATTTGCAAGTTGGCTGTGTTTGATATCCGTAAAACTAAACTAATGAATAAAACAGGCACCGAAAGAATAAGCTAATCCCTGTGATTCAGCAAGGGAAATATTGTTTGTGCGCTTAGACTTGCTAATACGGATATAAAGTACAGATTGCTCACGGATGGCATAGCTAGACTTTCTTCTTTCTCAAACACATGCAAACAAAATGATACGCTTCTAAGCAAGACAGCTCAAGGAGAAAGGAAATTAATGTCATCAGACCAGACTAAATCACAGCTGTCCTCAGTCCCAAACCTGTGTAGGATGTCCTCTGAAATGTATATATTTACACTTCAATAAAGCATTAAGCAATGAATGGGAAAAGCTGAACGATCCCAAGGGAATTTTGAACAGTGAAATCAATGCAGTGTGCTTCCCTGTTTGAAAAAATACCTATTAGCCTCAACACTGAATTACTGAATCAGATACACCATCTCAGCCTGCTAAGAAAACAAGGCTTATGTCATCGTGCTCTCCATCCATCCATCCATCCATCCATCCATCCATCTGTCAATCTCTTCACTACTTTTAAAAGTTTTTTTGCCAATTTCAGTCAGATTTGAAAAGGGGACAGAAGTCTCAGCGTGGTTACAAAAGCGAGTGTTCAATTAGTTCCTCTGTTGAAAGAAAAGCATGCAGAACACAGCTGTTATACACTCCATTTGGCAGCAGACAGCAGGATAAATCAGCGTGTGCATATTGGTTGGCCGCTCAACACACACATAGCTCCAGACCTGCTCTTTTTCATTTGATAGAAGTGCCATAAGGAGAGTTTTGGTTATTATCAGGGAAGGGGGAGAGGAGCAGTAGGGGACAACAGACCTGAATACTTATTAAACCAAATTGCATTAATTCTGCTCTTCCTGGAACAATTTGTATAATTACATTTGCTGTTATAGTGGAAGGGTAGTGCTCTGCAGACTGAAGATTTCCATCTATCTCACTTGTATCCTCGAGTGGGTAGGTTTTGGGGTTTTTTTCCTCGCAATATACTTGCTGTTTTTTTTCACAAATTTCAAGGTCACAAATAGTTGTCATAACTCTCCATTCTGGCCTCCTTCAAAATGTAGGCAAAAGAAGTAACCCAACCCATCAGGGCCCTTGCTTGAATGAAGCCAGTGCTAGAAACCCCAACTCATGTGCATACAAAGCTGCACAACTAAATGTCCCTGGCCGTGACCATAACACAGTTATATAGCTTTGGTAAATATCTCAGTTCAGGATTTATGCTGCATAAATCAACATTCAATGACATAATAACATTTAGTGTTCATTTATGCCTAACTTGAAAACAATAGTTGTGAACTATTATGTGCCATAATATTGTGAACTAAACATAGTAGAACCACATCCTTGTTTCTGCACATCACTGAAGTGAAGATACACAGAACTGAAGGCATTTGCATAAGCCAAATGTATAAACAGTAGCATTTTATTTGCTGTGGGCCTGGTTGTGATGCTCCTCACCACTGATGAGAACTAATTCCTCAGGGAGTGCTACTGAAAGCTATTCAGTGATAGCAGAATCAGAGTCCATAAAACTAATGGACTGTTCCTTGAGCTGCTATCCATCAACCATTCCTTCCCGTGATGATGCAGCATATCTTTAAAAACTGTTAAGTGTCACAATCAAAATATTTCATATGTGCTGTAGGGTTACAATTCATGTATGGGTAATGTTTATCTTCCTCTGGAATCTACTAACCCATTGTCTGGAAAAGTTTAATCTTAAATTTAATTTCTTTAAAAATCTGAAATTTCCTGAAAGAGGCATCTGTTGCCCTCTTTCACTGTCCTTTTATTTTTTAATGTTCTTCTTCGTCACTTCTTTTCTAGTCTGTCTTGCTGGTTTTATTGAATTCTTACAAATGCTAATTTCCACTGTTGCACTACTGCCTCTTTTTGTTAACTAAATCCTCAGTGTATCAACAACTCTTACAGATGAGAAACAGTTACCACGAGTTTTAAACAATCGCGTATTTCAGGCCACATCATACCTTCCTGCAAGAGGGTAAGGAGGAGGGCTCAGGGCACCACCACACACCCCCCAGACTTCTAGCTGCTGCTCTGCACAGGGCTGGTGGAGCAGAGCCGGACAACGCTGCCAGAGCCCGGGAGAGGTGACTCATGCAAAGTCCCCTTTAGTTACCCTGCACCTAACAGCGCAGTGCCTCCTCCTTGCAACCACTTCTACAAGATCCTGCCTGGAACCTCTGCGTATTATTGCAATTAAAATCAGTCACATCTAATAAAGGAGGGAAACAGGTAAGGATTCAGAGCCTATGCCTTCTCTCCCCTGCTGTACAACAAGTAGAGTTTGGTTAAGAAGAAAGCCGATTGAAAATATTTAAATAATAATTTACTAAATTGTACGTGTCATCCTATGAAATGATGTGATCTCCTTATTTTAAGTCATTTTCTTACCTTTTTTTAAACTCGTCTCAGAAGATGTGTCAGCCAAGAATAAGTTTTGTGTTCACAGCCCAAAAACCAGGAAAAAGAGTCCAATTATTTTTTAAAAGATACTTACAGGACCATAGAAGCCAAAGGATCTAGTAACAGTTTTGCCTTAATCAAAGACTGAGCTAAAGTATGGATGCTGGAGAGAGTTGTCATACATGTGCACAGTGAAGGATTCCTAATTCATATTGCTTATCCCTATGTGCCTACTTTAGAACGCTAGTGTGAAATCCCTGGGACATCACCGAAGAAAGAAGAGCTTTATTCAGAATAATTAAGAATTCCATCTTTTGCTTTAAGGTTTTGGGGATATTATGTTTAATTCATTTTAGTATTTGGTTTAGAGCACAGCCCCATAACCAAATGTATTGCCCTAACTGATGGGACAGCAAGCTACAGCACAGGGGCAGAGATTTCATAAACCATCTTCATTGCCAAATTTAGTAGATGTTGTACGTGTATCCTAAATTGCAATCAGAAGGCCCCTTCCTTTTTTTCTTTCTCCAGCCCACTAGCCTCCTAAATCAAGTGCCTAAAGTCAGAATACATAAATACCTTCCCTAAAATGTCCTGACATCAATAAACAAAATCAACATAAACACTTTTTTATTGCAGGCTGTAACAATTCCGGAAACCTAAGCCATGAGCAAGAAGATTAGGTAATGTTTTAGAAACTCCACTTAGAATAAATTTCAAGGTTAAAGAAAAACTGATACAGCAGATTTCTGATGAGAGTTATTATCCTGCAGATATTGCTACTATTTCTAATGAATTTGAACTCAGTCAAATATAAGAAAATAAGAAAATATCTTTAGGGGCCAATTCAGGTTTAATTGCAACAGAGGAAAAAGGTTCAATTTCTTAGAAACAAAGATAACAAATCCTATCTTTATTAGTATGAACT
Organism: Gavia stellata; assembly: GCF_030936135.1. Lineage (NCBI taxonomy): Eukaryota > Metazoa > Chordata > Aves > Gaviiformes > Gaviidae > Gavia > Gavia stellata. The sequence continues at coordinate 53,172,795 of NC_082595.1, read as the reverse complement.
CTGTAAGGCAAGACAATAGAGGCTTTAAAAGTGAAAGAAAAACATGTTGCTTTTCTTTTCGGAACTATCTGGCCTTTGGTAAGAAATAGTAATTGTCTCTGTAAATGGTTTTTTTGAGAGCACAGATTCAACATCCTTATTAGGAATTTGAAACAGGTTGGTGCTTTGGGGGGTGACTTAACATTCATCAGTAGAAGTTTAAAGATTAGTCAGTGAATGGTGCATTTCCTCCCACTCAAAACCCACATGAGTGTGTCTCTGTTATTAGTCTTGACATATTTTTCCAATCCATTATCTTGTGAATTAGCAGAGCAGAGTATACTCTCTGGAACAGGCAAGCTTGCTGCACGCACCAGTGGACTCCTGGGGATCCCTTGGCTGGCCAGGAAGAATCACTATATCATCTAATCCAACCTCCTGTATAATTCTGCAGTTATCTTTGAATTAAACCCAATAATTTTGGGCTATACTAACACACATCTTTCAGAAAAACCTTTAGCTTTGATTTGGGTATGTCAGCATACAATCCATCACTGCTCTTTGGTCTACGCTGAATCTGCCTGGCTCCAACTTTTAACTCACATTATACTCAAATTTAGACAAAGTTTGTACAGGGATATACTCAAGGCAATTAAACAAGAAGCAATTTCTTAGCCTTGTAAAAGAAGAAACATTATGATATTGCCTCTTGATTTTCTATGTGTGTACTAAACAGAGGTACTAGGAATTTGTTTGAAAACCCTCAGTAACAAAGGCTATTCTTTATCTGAACTTCTGTGAGTAGTCTAAGCTAATACAGTACATAGGATGAACTTAAAATTAATTAATTGCAGCTTTCTTGAGGAATGAGGCAGGACACATATGATCAATATGCTCTGAAATCAGAAACACGGCTAAGAACTGGGCCAGCTGGGAAGAGTTAGTGCTGTGAATCTTTGCAGGACCAGAGGCAAGCAAGCCTTCAGCAGCCCTAACACCACTTTTTCTTTAATACTCTTGGCCGTACACCTAGGGCTACTTCCAAGGCACAGGTCTCTAGCCATAAACTCAGGGAAGAAGGTAGGAAAAAACTGAACTTGATTGATACCTAAAGTTTAAAAGAAATGCGTGTACTGGAAGCAGGAAGAAATAAGTCAGTAATCTACTATTATGATTGATGCGTGGGTCACAACCAGCGGATAAGAAAACTGCTTTCACAGAAGGGATACCACAACAAAGGCTGGCATTTTAATGGAAGGAAGGCCAAAGGAAATAGAGCAATAACAGCTAAGAGACAATAATTTAAAACTTGAAAAATTTGAAAAACTCCCTAGAAAAAACCTTCTTCTCAGTTAGAGTGTTTCAGGACTAAAAACAAATGGACAATTGGCTAAGAAAAACAGACTTGTGCTCAAATGTGAAAAACAGTAAATAAAAAATCAAGTGCTCTTGGAGATTCTGAAAAAGGTTTATCAAGGACATATAAATAAGGCTCAATGGGATGGACAAAAGGCTAATGCTACTGGCCCAGAATGAATAGAGAGAAGGCAGGCAGACTCCAACTGAGGCAGATGAGACAGCCAGCACCATTGCCTTGTTTCACTGCAGTGCTGACGCATGTTCAGTAGAAGGTCCAAATCAAGAACCTTTGCAAAAAGTCCAAGTCAGTTTTCTAGTGTCCAAAACTGCAAACTGCGTGAGCTAACAAGAAGAGTGAGCAGCATGAAGGAGAAGGCAGAAACTTTGCTGGTAGCTAACAGAGGTAGCCCTCTGCTTAGGGACAGGTGAAGAGCCTGCTGAGAGCTTCTGGGTCAGGATTAGCAGACAAACCGACATGGGCGATGGTATTGTGGGTATCTGCTACAGACATTGAGATTCATTAATGACATGGATGATGGGACAGAGTGTACCCTCAGTAAGTCTGCAGATGATACAAAACGGGAAGGAGTGGCTGAGATGGTTGTGCTGCTATTCAGAGGGACCTGGACAGGATGGGGGACTGGACAGGGAGGAATCTCATGAAGTTCAGTGAAGGAAAACACAAGGTCTTGCACCTGGAGAAGAATAACCCCATGCACCACTACAGGCTGTGGCTTACTGTCTGGAAAGCAGCTTTGCAGCAAACACCAGGGGGTCCTGGCAGACAAGCTGACCATGAGCCAGCAATGTGCCCTTGTGGGAAAGAAGTCCAACAACCTCCTGGGCTGCATTAGGCAAGGAGGTGCCAGCAGAGATCCCTACCCCTCTGCTCAGCACTGGTGAGAGCACACCTTGAGTTCTGGGTCCAGGTCTGTGATCCCCAGTACAAGAGGTACATGAACATTCTGGAGTGAGTCTGGCAAATGGCCATGAAGATGATTAAGGGACTGGAGCATCTGAAATAGAAAAGGAGGCTGAGAGGGCTGGGACTGTTCAGCCTGGTGAAGAGAAAGCTCAGGGAGGATCTTATCGCTGGGTATAAATGCCTGATGGGAGGATGTGAAGAATCACAGAATCACAGAATCACTAAGGTTGGAAAAGACCTGTAAGATCATCAAGTCCAACCATCAACCAAAAAAAACCACCACCATGCCCATTAAGCCATGTCCCACAATGCCTCATCCACACGTTCCTTGAATTCCTCCAGGGAGGGTGACTCCACCACTTCCCTGGGCAGCCTGTTCCAGTGTTTCACCACTCTCTCAGTAAAGAACTTTTTCCTAATATCCAGCCTGAACCTCCCCTGGCGCAACTTGAGGCCATTTCCTCTTGTCCTGTCACTCGTCACTTGGGAGAAGAGGCCAACACCCACCTCTCTGCAACCCGGAGCCAGACTCATCTCAGTGGTGTCTGGTGACAAAAGAAACAGAAGCAGTAACAAATACGTTCACAGTAGGAAGATGGTTCCTATACAAAGAATGGAAAGACTTGGCCACCTCCCAGTCCTGTTATTGAGCTGAAGCCTTAGTAACGGTAGCTCCAAACTTCTTTTCTCAGCCAAGGGATGTCAATTTAGAAACTACTGCAAAGTTCCTGTAAGAGGCACAGGAAGCGGCTGTACGACACTGCTTCTCGCTGCACAAACTGAGTGGCTGCATTGAGAAAAATCTGAAAAATCTTGACTGTAAAACCACTATGTGATTTTAGCCTGTGTGGCTTTCCCTGCCTGTAAGGAGTCTAACGCCATCAAGTAAAGCACCCACACGAGCACTGACTCCTATGCTTATGAACAAGCCAGCCCTCAGCATAAATTTTAGGCCTGGCTTACTTCAGTAAGGATGCTTTGGTCATGTTTTCTTCAGGTGCGTCCCCCCTGCTTCCCATGCCTGCCTCACCCCACAGAGACTAACCCATGCAAGTGATCCAGCTGATCCCTGTAGCATGGACAGCAGTTTTCAAAGTCAAGCCCCAGTGATTTGCAGGTAGTTCCCTTGGCACAAAAGAGTACAATATTAACCCATCTTGGTATTAATTTTTTGCCGGGGTTTAAACAGAAGATACCGTCCTTTGTAGCTGCTGATATGGAAACTTCATGATTTTACCCCTATAAAATCTAATTAAATCATTAAGCAGTGACAAAATGGAGCCTGCAGGGAGATTTTTCAAAGCCACAAAATAACAAATTTGGGATTATCTTTCAAAGCAGCCAGATAACCAAAATACCTTTCAAAAACCAGGCCCCAAATAATCAACTTCCACAGCAATAAGGTTTAGTGAATATTCAACATGCCACAGCAATTCTTCACTATAAAAGTGTTTATGTTGCATTTGGAAGTTTCAATAGCAGAGTTTCAAATAGGCAGTCCTTTTTAGGAGTCTCACACACTGAATGACAAGACAATAAAGAGAAACTTTATGTAAAGTTCTTATATTGATATCAATTATCAGTTAACAAATGTTGTGAGGATGAGTATTTGTGCTTTAGTCTTCCAAGTGTTCCAATGTTGTAATTAATGTGATGTGTTCATATTTCAGATATAACCTGTGACTGACAGATTAATGAAATCTATTGAATTTTTTATATTAACTGCAAAGTCTTTTGGATTTGTCCTCTTATCACTAGCTTCTCAACTTCAATAGGTTTCCTTTCTGAAAAGGGAAAAACTTGAAAGAAAAGTAGAAAAACTAACCAGCTATGAAAAATGCTTGGGAAATCCAAGCAAATAATGACTTGAAAAATAATTATTGGTCAAGTACTTTTCTCAGCATTATATTTTTCTTTTTTTTTTTCATTTCCAAAATGCAAAAATGTGAGTTGAAGACATCTTCATATCTTAATGTAAATTGCTTGCTCATCTTTAATACCTGTTGGAATAATACCAGCATTTTTTATAACAGATAATGTGTAAGCATCATCCTAAAGCAAAAGGAAAGCACATCTTTTCCACACGTCTGTTCTTAAAAACTACTGAATATTCATGCGGCAGTGTCAAACAGAGTTTACTACCATGCTGCTGTTGAGAGCTTGGATGAATTTGCCTTACAGCATTTATGGAGGAAGAACAGAAATATTCACTTTTCATCTATTTTGACTAAACCACAGATTCCAAGTGAAATCACACAAGATAATCCTGTATGTAAATTATTTATCAGGGCTGGGGTTAAGCTTTGTTATGTTAATAACTCAAACCATAAAGCTTAACTGACCTTTAATCACACTGGTTTCCACTAATGTAGCTTTCCCAGTCATGTCCTTCTTATTCTCACGATGCACCAAATCATTTTGACAACTAACTTGTAATTCCGAAACATTGGCAGCTTGATTTGAGCACAATTTCTTGGTGGTGTCTACACAGAAATTCTGAAATTACATAGAAGAGCACATTGACTTTACATGTAAATTGTTACTCCAAACTGGATGCTTTCAGAGATGTGACACATAAAAGCAACAGTCTTTGGGTTACTTCTGTGAATTTTAACCACAAATCTTCTGTTTGCCAAAGTAAGTCATCAATCGTGTTTACCATAATGCTTGTCTTTGAGGCATGTACATCACAAAATAACATGACCAGAAGGCACTCTAAGTGAAGAACCTTTAATACATATCTCCAGTCTTTCTTTTCTTTTTTTTTGGATATATGGAGTCATGCAAACACAAGGAGGGAGATTTATGTACCCCTTTTTGTTGATACAGATTTCTTTCTGATCCACTTTGTTATATCGATCGTTCATTTAATGAGTTCCGTTACATATTACATCACAAATTCATATAAAGTCTGACATTCAATTACATTTATTCAGTAGCATTAATAGCATAGTGAGTATAGTCAGATGATAGGAACAGGCAATTATGGAGTAATTAATTATAGTGTTATTACGTTGCAGAAAGTAAGTTATATGGCTGCAATACTTGCACCCCTTGAAATTTAGGCTTGATATATACTTTTCCATAATTCTGGTTTTTGGTGTTTTTTTAATTCTGAGGTATTTATGTCATAAATACTTTCATTCAAATACATATTTTTCATCTGTGTAAATGAGTTAATTAAAAGTGTCAAAAAGTATATCTTCAGTGAAGCTATACAGTAGCTGCAGTGCAGGTACAGTCCAATTGCAATCCTTATACCAGAGAGTATATATTTTCGAAAAATAATCAGTATAGATTTTCTGTTCAAAATCGAAAGTATATTTTCCTCAGCAATGAAAAAGCCCATCCTATTCAGAGTGAGAAGGTCTTGCTGGTAAAATTGACAGTAAGTACACATTAATAGTGTCTGATCTTTTCAGAATCAACCCACAATTTGCGAAAGCACAACATAAGCCTACATTGTATGACAATCTGCCCCTTTTAAAAAAAGATAGCAGCTAGCAACAAGAAAGTCACTGGTAATTGAAACAGGAAATTTGAGAGAGTATATTAAGAAAAACAGATGAGGATGAAATCCATAAAACATATAGACAATTTCCCTCAGTGAGTGGGTCATGATGTGACATAAGTGGAAGACCCTTATTTTTCAGTTAAAGGAATCTACGGTAGTTTTCTCCATTTTCTAAAATAAACACTGCAAGCTCAATCTGCAGGGGTTGTCTGAGTTACAGTATCCAATGCAAGTTTGTGCAGTACAGGCTGTACAATGCAGACTAGCGCTCTCCTTGGTTGCAAAAGAGTCTCTGAGGTCAAGCAAAGCTTTAAACAGTGGTGCAATTCACAAAAACCTCAGGGATTTGTACCAAAAGAAATACAGCTGGGAAATATTTTGCAAAGAGGACAGAAATGTCAGAAGTTCTTCACAGCAGAGAATTAAAGTAACCCAATGGAAAAGACACCGTTCAAATTAGGACGATGCTCGGCTGGTGTATTGTGGAGTGGCTTCACTGAGGTTACAGGACCTTTGTCTTTCTTTCACCAACAGAGTGTGGCCTTTCTTTGATCTCCAGTTCTTTTCTCGATCATCTGCACCTAAAGATGCCTATATGCACCACCTGTTTGTTGCCAGTCTGGCCCAGCAATATGAACACACACTTTGCAGGTAGTTATTCAGAAATGTCCATCTTCTGCTCGCTTAAATAACCATTTTTCAAAGCTGTCACTAAACTTGTCCTATCCTCAGTATCAGTCATACCTGTTTATCACAAATGAAAGGTCTTGGGAAGGGCAGGGAAACATTATTATTCATAGGCAGATTCTTCCTGTGTTCAAGTTATTTGGCACACTTAGCACACAGAAAGCTTTCACTTAAAAGTCAGCTTTCAGGTGGAAACCTGAAATTTAGGGAACCTTAATTTAACATAGACATTAAAAGAAAAATTGGTTTTTTAAATCATGAATTCTCTTATTTTCTAGTCAGCTCCTTATTTAACATATTAATCCTAGCAATCAATATCATGAATGAGTATGTTCAGATTATTTATTTTGCATTGCCTTAACTAACTAAAACAAGACTTGGTATCAAAACAGAAAGATCCCCTTGTTAAGAAGAAGTTTGTGCTAATCTTATCAGTCACCAGCAAAACCACACACTGTGAAACAGTGGTTACCTGGGGCACCCTGCAAACAAATTAAAATATGCAGAACTCAAACATTTAAAAACAAACAGGATTACACAAACTGGATTGTCACTTCACTATATGCTGAAATCTGATATCGCTTTAACATTCTTAATAGCACTATAGGTAACAATTTTACTAAAGACCAACAGAGATAAGACCTTTTTTTAAACTATACAAGAATGAAGTCTTTCAAATAGTAGGCAGGCTTAACAGCACAGGGTTTCCATCTACATGGAGTCATTTTTCCACTAATTTAAAGAAGTCAACATATCAGCCATGGTTTTCAGTACTGTTACTGCCAGAAGAAACACTAATTCAGTTAAAAACTCATGATCTGAATCACAATCATTTGTTATAACAGCCTACACATGAGGAAACCCCAAATCTCGGCATTTGGAAAATCCAACCAACAGCTGCAAGTGCATGAACTAAAAATTTTACTCCAATGGCTAAGCATTGCCCATTACATCTCCAGGTTACCTCATTGTCCAGAAATAACTCAGAAGACAAAGCACAAAGCTGTAAAGGTAAGGTAGCAAAAGACTCTGCAGTTCCTTTCAGGAAACAGGAGGTGTTACATCAAACAGGATACAAAAGCGTGTGAGAGGTAAGGCGAGAACTAAAGGGCTGGAGACATATCACTTTAGTAAGAACAGAAGTTTCAGCATTCTGCAGAAGTTGTAAGTGAGTGCAGAGCTTATCTAAGATGCATGAACCGAAAACACTGCAGTAGCAAACTGAGTTTCAGAATGAATGGTTTGAATTAATTTCCCTTGATTACCTGAAGAGCTTGAAGCACTGCATTGGTGTGCATGTGTGCATGAGCTCACTTCAACAAGCAAGGTTTCCCTCCGCTTGCCCGCGCCAGAAGCAGTGAAATCTGACAGCAGTTCTTATTCTTATGAATGGCACTGCACAAATAGTAACGCTTTGCATATCTACAGCCCCAGTCACTCAAAACCTGTTCCAAAAATGCCAATTTTCCCTGCAATTTAAGCACATGCTCCAAGGTGCATTCTCCTCTGACTTACTGGGCTATTAACAGTTGTCTCCCTGTGAATATTTCTTTCATCGCTGTGTCTAATTGCTTTTTGAACTCATTTACATTTCTGATATCAACATCATGTGGCAATGAGTTCCAGCATTTACTTCTGCATTGTGTAAAATTTCCTTTGGGTTGGTTTTTTGTTTACTGTCATACCTTGTAGTTTCATGCTGTTGCTGTAATCCCTTTCTGTTCATTTTCTCACTGCATTCAGGCTTTTACTCTTTTTCTTGAGTCACCTCTTCTTCAGGCTGAAGAGTTTCTAGTCTATTTAATCTTTCCTCTTACAGACAAATTGTAATCCATGATGCACCAGTTCCTGAAATTCCTGCTTCTTTGCAAGATACAATCCGAAACTACTGAAGGTAGTCCATATACCACACATACTTCAGACATCAGTATTTGGTCACAACTACGCAGCAAGCCAAGAAAATAGCAGAGGGTTCTTACAATTGAAAAAGAAGCCACAAAACCTCAGAGAGGCCCAGTAAAACTAGTGTAACCCGTGAGACAAAACAGCTTTTAAAGCAAGCAAGAAAAAAAAAAAGGCTGTTAAATCTGTTTATAAAAAAAGAAAATAATACCTGTGTTCATAATACGCATTATTGTTTTGGTTGCTTTTCTCCTTTTTTATTTTTAAAGGAAAGAAAGTCTCAACAGCATCTAGAACATTCAGAGTAAAGAAGGAGAAACAACATTTGTTTAAAGTACAGAAAAATGTGGGAGTGAATATGAAACCAACAGCTGTCATAGTCTCTGAAAATGCTGTGAGAGATGTAGTGGCATAAACCAATCTGACAAAACGATGCTTTTCGAGATAGAAAGTCAAGCTGTTATATGATTACAAATGACTCTAGTGAAGAGGAGTACTCATTTGTCAGAGCAATCAGTGCTGGACATGGCACTACACCTTTGGAGTACAGTTATTATGAGTCACCTATGCCAGTAGATACAGCTCATAAACCTTTTACTGCAATCTTTAAAGACAGCTTGGAGTGCCACTCTTTGCTGCCTTCAGAAACTCAAGCCAAAGCTCTAGATACATATCTTTGCTTTGGTATATACTGCACGGGTATATTTATCTGTAAAATGCTTAATTGCTGCACGCACCTTTCCACCAGAAAAAAAGCTGTATACGTAGAATGAAAGTGTGATGAATGATTTTGCAGTCCAAACACATTTCACTGTTTCCAGACAAAAAAGACAATTTATCCCCGCAAGCTACAAATGAAGATTCCGTACGAAAGAGAGTCACACAGCACTGTATTCATGGGGAAGCCCAAACCAGCCTGAATAAAACTTCAGCTTTCAATATTTTGGATAATGTTTTAAGGAAATTATGAGAGGGGGTTAGAGAGAGACATATCAGTCTAAGTGAGACAGGGTATTCACAGTTGCTGATTTATAGTGAAGACTTCATGAGTTTCAGAGCAACCTACAGAATGACAACCATTTGCCATTTTGCTCCAACCTTCATTATAGCTGCATGATATTTTGCAGGGACAGGTTGGAACGGCGGTGAATCAGAGAAGAATCACAGGTATCAATACAGAGCCAGGGTAAGTGCTATCACAGTCAGAGCCTTAGACCATCCTGAAACACAGATCTGAATTATTTTCTGGTTTTCAAGAGCGTAAACTGGAGTAACTACGTTCTGGAGTAACTACATTGGTCAGATTTACACCAATGTTAGTCAAAATAAAATTTCACCCACTGTCTGACTACAAGTAGGAACGGGTACTTCCACCTAAGGGATGGGAAACACAAATGCAAATAATGGGAATACACACATGGAAAGGGCTGACACCTCTCAGGAAATTTGCATTATCATGGCAGACAGTTAGGACTGATTTATTCCACTTGAAAGGAAAAAATTACCTTTAGATTATTACTCATTCATATCCCTAGGTAGCCTTCTTGCATGATCTACTGGCAAGCCAACTTATCTTGCACATCAAGGTAATTTTTGCAAGGGCACAGTCTACCCATAGTTAAGGGTACTGACAAGGGTCTGTGATTTTGCAGTGAAGAATTTTAACAGTCTTCCTCATTGCACTGATTCCAGTACATGATATCAAGCCTTCATTTTCCACAGTCCATTGGAGTGTGGAAAAGGAGAAGAGCTAGTTAGAAGATGCTTCAGAAAGGCCGTGGGCAATAAAGAGGATCCTCATTTAGCCTCATTAACATACAGGACGGGAGCACTTTGGAGAATTATTATTTGCCTGCAGAACTCATAAGGTACTATAAACTACAGATGAACTATTTTTGCCAAAGAAGGGGTCAAGGTTGTATCATTTCAAAGACGGGAACAAAATTACATTAGTTCGTGAGTTCTTCTCTGCCTAAAAGGGACACGAAACATCTGAGAAATTAAGTTTTTTTGATCAGCATTCAAGCTCTTAACAGGTTTCTCCCTCACAAGGTACTTTCTCTACATGCCTACAAGATCACGATTAATGTAACTTTCATTGCCAGCAGTCTGGGTTTTCCCAAGGATTAAAAAGGGGGGAGCTATGTAATAAAGTCATGATAGATTGTAGGCAGATGCCACTGTAGGGTCCTTCTTAGGGTTCAAACAAGGTATTTTAAAAGTGATTATGTTCCTAACGGTAGGGACAGAATTAGTTAATCCTTGTTCAGAGCTTGAATAAGAATATTTGGATTTAAAAACCAAAACAGAGCAGAAAGTCACGATCTAGCTATATCCATTTCTACAAAAATAGAAGCAAATAACGTATTGAACCGAACGGTCTTAGAGAAATGGCCGGCACGCGGACCCTTCTGCGTTTTGCCCGACACGCAGCCTATCTGCGAGCTTGAACGCACATTCCGACGACGTACTGACTAAAAAAGAAGAAACGGCGAAGGAAGCGGCAGTTCCGTACGCACAGAGCAAGCTGTTCTCTTTCGGGGGGTCTCGGCTGGGGTGGGGCGGGCCCTTCGGCCGCGGGGCGGGCGCTGGCGGTGGGAAGGCGCGCCGGGCACCGCTAGATGGCGGTATCCCCCGCCTTATCCCCGCGGCGCCGCCCGGCCTTCCCGCGGGAAACCTGCTGGCGAGGGCTCACCCTTCAACGGGAAAAGGACGGGGCCGAGCTCGGCCTGCCAACTCCCGTCTGACAAAGATTGCTCCTGCTGGCCCACCCCTTTCCCCCCGTTTGAAACCACAGCACAAGAAATTTCTCGGTTGCCTCTGGGACTAGGCGGAAAGAAAATGTTCTTGATCAGATTTGATGATTCCTCGGGGCAACGATACGTGGTGAAATGTTAAAATCTGATCATTAAAGAGGCTGAGGTTTAATAATCTGGGGGGGAGTAGCAAACGGGGCGGGGGGGAAGGGATCCAGCCAACAGGATGGCCTTTAAAGAGGGGCTGTTTTATGTGCATGGTACGCACTTTTCACGGAAATTTCATGAGGACTTTAAGGAGGCAATTGAAAACTGCCACTTCCCGCAGTCCAGGTAAATATTCTACAGCTGATTGAGACAAAACAAGTTGCCTTATGGTAGCAATAAAAACCATGCAAGAGTGTACTGCTACTACATTCTACTAAAATTCTTTGCTTGCTCCAGAAATTCAGAGCCCCAAGCTTTTTGTTCTTAATCCAATGACTTTCACGTACTCATTCACTGCTCACAGTACTCATTTAATCATTTATTGTTGAATGAGACCTTTTTCTTTTCCAAAATGTGCCCCAGAATAGTACAGAGTACGTCTCAAGAGACTTAAAATGAAGCTTTGCTACTAAAGGGTCTTTTATGTCAATGGGTAACTAGAGCTGTCAGCCTCTTTTCCCAGACATTTTTCTCCTGCGCTGTGTGTATACAAGCAAAAGAGAACAGAAAATGATGCTGGGCACCCTTGAGTGGCCTGGGACCAAACAATGCTGTATTAGCCAGCACAAAATCACCAGGCTTACACCTTCAGCTATTACTGTTACAAATCAAAAAGGGTATTTTAAAATCTTTTTTAGCAATAGTTAAAATGCAAAATACAGAAGTGTATAATGCCCTCCCCACCCCATCTCTTTCCTCTTCTCTCCCTGCTAAATACATAAAGGGGAGAGCGCTTATTGCCCAGAGCCTCAGAGCAGAGAACAGTTTTTTCAACTTTACTGTAACGTATATGGTGTTAGCATTACATTTATTTTTGCAGATATGTCTTTATCTTAAGGCCTGTTTTTTTCTGAGTACTTAGTCTTAAACAGCAGGTTTTTTATTCTACACACTGTGCAGTGAAAGGTAAGTATTTTCTGCATTTTACATGCTGGCAAATTGAAATGTGCTCTTTTCCACATAGCTTCAAGAAGTGGGTAAGAACCAGTGAGGTCCCCTCAGCTGTCACCTTTCTTTACACCCTGCCTCTTCACCCTGCCTTCGCTGCCAGGGGCACTGCCTGCCTGCCCAGCCCAGCGATTGCAGCCACACTTGGGAGCGCTCAGCTACAGAAATTAGGCCTGGGCTGTCTCAGATTGGGCAATGAAACGCAGTTAGTAGCCACCTGTGAAAATTCTGGTTTCCATGGCACTCACGGTGTGAGAAGGCAACCATGAACTGAAGCGACAAGAGGACTCTGTTGTTCAATGCCTTAACCCCAAGGCAGGCTTTGCTCTTCTCCTGGGCTACTCATCTACTAAGTGCTGAGGTTCTTGGGAGAAAAAAAGGTGTTCTAAAGATGTAAATTATTAAGATCTGCTTCTGTATTACAAATACATCTCACCTCGGCAAATGCAAGTGCTTGTTTGTTCAAAGACTATGAAATGTTGTATTTTGTGAAATCACCACTTAAGCAGAAGATGCGAATTCTTCTCATTTATCTTAATGGGACATTAACTGGAAATTTAATTACAAGGGAGAGCTAATTATCTGCAGGTTTGCCAAACTGCAGATGGAATCTACTCAGCAGAATGAAATCTGAATGCTGAAGCCGATGCAAACATAAGTGGCGTTTAGTGTGGGGAAGATTTGAACTGAAACCAAATGAAAAGAAGAACAAAATTTCCTGTAACTCCTGACACAGAATCTCAAATGAGGCACCCCTCGCTGCACCATTGCCCCAGCTGTCTCTCCCACAGTCCTCAGCTCTTCTCTGCCCCTAAAAAATGAAATAACAGCCACACTGGTTCAGGGCAAAATACATCTCACTCAGTTTCTTTGCCATTGCCCTAAGCAGACACCAAGGAAGAGTAAGGATAGAACATGGCGATCTGCTACCTTCAAATACACTCTCAGCCTCTTACTATTTTCAGTTCAGGGAATTTCCTGACTTGGACGTGGTTTGTCTATTAGTAACACTCAAAGGGTCTCCCTTCCAAATATTTGTCCAGCCTCCCCTTGAACTCCTGATCCACTTCCAGCCTTGATCTGGCTCCCCTTGGTCTGAATGTATCCTGCCCTGTTTCCTCTAATTGTGGCCCTGCAGAGAGTGGGGAGGGGGAGGAGGGAGGGGGCAAGATTTTTAAAAAAAATTATTTTCAAGTTCTTACTGCTGTCCTGCCCTTCCTAGCATGAGTCTGCAAGTCCAGCTGCAGAGCTCACACTGTGCTTCCTCTCACTGCATGACAGAAAATGCTGTGCGTGGCAGACAGCAGTCTCAGGAAAGCAGCAGGACACCGCGTTGGTAGGAATTAAATACTTCGGACCAGATTCGGATCTCAGAAACCAGGTGTAAATCTGGAGTCACTCTCTGCAGTTCAGGAGCGTTACTCTGGATTCACTCAGTCATGGCTTCTTTTTTTTCAAAATCATCTGGTTTCCAGACTACAGTGGGGACTGTAACAGCAGGAGCGAAAGGAAAAATGGATTATTTTATTAGTAAAATGCATTCCTGTTCTAACAGATATTTCTGCAACAGTTGGATCCCTTCAAGAATTTTGCCTTTTCACACACGTATACACATATAAATGTACGCAGACGTACGAGTATATAAATATTTCAGCTTGCCCACTGGAAGCCAGTCTGTTTTGGCAGAAAGAAACTATTCTGCCCCATTTTCAATTCCCTCTTTGTTCTATATTCTCTGACATAACTTCGAAGCTCTGACACTGAATTAACTTGCAGTTGTGTTAAACTGCACACTGGTGGTTAGCAAACCTGGCCAAGTCACTGGGGGTTTCGGTTTGTTGTCAATACTGAAAAATGCCCTGGGGAGGAGGTGGATTCTTCCTCATCAGAAAGAACATTCGCATCTTGGAACTTCTGGCAAATTGGGAAGTGCCTACGCCCCAGAAAAGATTCAATTCTAATTACAAGTACTTACCAAAACTATTAAAAGGGGACTTTTTAGTCTGTTTCTGTCTGTTGGCAGTTTAGATTCTGAATTTCCTCAACTCGGCGTGGGGAACAGGAAGCAACGGGAGGGAAGGCTTGCAAGGGCGTTTGCTCCCTGGTTTCAAAATGAAACCACATAATACAATGTGCCCACTTCTGCCTCCTGTCCCCCTCCCTGAAGCACCCTCCCCCCTGGGCACTGGAGATGGCTGGAGCTACGGGAGGTCTGAGAGCTCTCCCCGGGTCATCTCCATGGCAAATGGCAGGCTGTGGTCATCAGCTCACTTCAGAGGAAGGCTGTAGATTCAAACCCCGAGCTGCCTCAAGACCAAGCTGTGAGGATGAGAATTAAGTGTCCTCCTCTGCTCATAACTGTTTTCCAGCGCTTTTGCTATATCCACTCCATTTCTAGGTTCTCTCCAGAGGGTTGGGTTTGTAGGACAGACTTGGCACTCCAGCGGTCTTCAGAGCTATGCCTCTGTGGCATTTATAAGGCCTTTTAAGCTCATTCAAAAAGAGACAGGTGAGAAGAGGAGATCTGTACAAACCCCAACCTGTTCTTTCTCAGATCAGTGGTAAAAATTGGCTTGCAGAAAAACAGCTGGAAAGCCACCCTAGTAAGCAGCATGGAAAACAGTGGTGGTAGTACTTCGCTCATACACTAAGAAATGTCGAATAGCAGAATAAGGTTCATATCCAGTCATTTTACATCGTTTTGTGGAAGTCAAGGCCTGTAACATACATGTTCATATTAATGCATAATGACTTAGTTCATAGGACACAGATGGATGTGCCATACCACAGGCTTCTTCCAACACAGCACCACTGTGCTTTGCCTCCTATATCTTCTTCCCGGCGGTTACGTGGCAATTATGTGTTTTCTTCCCTTGCAGTGACTGTGATGGTGTCCTTGACACTCATTTCTGTTACTCCTAAAGGAACTATTCTGGAGACAGTAGTTTCTCATTTTCAATGTATTCTGTTTATTTAGGATACTATTAAAAAGATGAGCATAAAAATGTACCCACCATCTGTACCGCAGAACTATGGCTGAAGTTATAGCTAAAGTAAAATACAGGTAAACTAAAATTCTTCCAGTATTGCCTCTTAAAATTATACTGCCTTTCACACTGAAACTGGAGCTAAATCAGATGAGAAAGGATTAAACACAATCTAAACCTGAAATTGTTTCACAACTACAAAACACGTAAAATAATGGAAAAACTGTATATGGGACAGAAGAAAGAGGAAGTCAGTTAGGAAAGAGAAGGTTTTTCTTTTACACAATTCCTCAAAGTTATTTCAGCTGGGAAATAAATCACATATTATTTTTGTGAACGTGAGCGCGCTTGTGTAAACCACATACACTATTACATCATCTAAATGCATATACTATTCCATGTTTGGAATTGAACATTTCAGAAAGGGAGCGGAAAATGGACCTCCAAACTGTTCATCACCTCCTCCTCCTCCCTCCATCCCTTACATATTTGTATTGTATGATGGTAAGCAGCACGCCTAGAAAGGAAACAACGTGGAGTCTTGTCAGATATGACACACTCCCTCCCCCAGCTCGTGGTGAAAAGTGAAGGCTATGTTTGCTGCGAGGGACTGCCAAGGCGGGATCTCAGAGTGTGCAAGATCTCTTCAGCAGGTCTGTGAGGACACATGCCAGCAACTCAGGTGGACTGGCTGAAGTGATGTGGTGTGCTGTCATTTTTCAGCCTGCTACTCCAAGCCGTTGTATTATTGCTCTTGAAGAGGATCAGGGACCTATGGTTTAAGCTCTTAGGGGAGCTATCAGAACTGGGCTGTGGAACCATCCATTCATGAACGGTGGGCAATGCCACCTTGGGCCTTCATGGCTACTGCTACTGCAGAACCTTGGTTCAAACTCCCTCTGCAGGAGTTTGGAGTGGATCAGTAAAGGCACAGTCCTTTGCAAGCAGATAACAAACCCGCAGAGGAGTTTTGAGCTATAGCCAGTCTTCAGCCTGCATCACTTGATTTTTCTAGACTGCCTGGCTCAAGATAGCATGCCCAGTGGTGAGACATGAGAGGGTAGCCCTGACTGGTAAGTTGAAACAGGACAACTCCTACCCACTGCCAAGGAAGTTAAGACAGTCTTGAAGGTATAAGCAATATGTCTTCATTGCTCTGATCTTTTGGATGTATCATACATGACAGGCAGGTACTTCCAGTTGAGACAAAAGGCCTGGGTGAATCACATGCTGAATATAAGGTCTGTATTTGATGATCTTGTTAGTGTTCTCACACAGCCCTTGGGGGATATCAGTCTTCAAGCTTAGAGGAAGGACCAAAAGATCTCTTTCATTTTCAGTCCCTGGGTCAGTCTCTTGATTATGTTCTCAGTGCATGGCATTATCAGGATCCACCTTGTCTCCTGGTGAGCTCCCCTGGCACTGATGATGAGACCGACAAAACTCTGTTCAAATCAAACAGATTTCAGCAAACCGGTTGCCACAGCCTGTTTTACATGCACAGTCATGCTCCCAGTCACCTGCCTTGAGCAGACGGCTTATTTGTAGTCCACCTACCAGTGACAATGTTCTTACCACATCTATGGTAGCTTGGATGCGAACAGTCCATTAATATTAATGCTGTGCAAGTATAATTAAGAGAATTGTGCTTTTACAGGAGCCAACACCTGTGGTTTATTTTTGTTGGACACAGAAAGGTCTGTGATAGAATCTTTTAAGGTATTTAAATATTTAGGTGATTTTTAGACCTTTAAGGCAAATTTTATTCTCAGTCCGACAGCATGCTTGACAAATAGGTCTCCTTTCACTGCTTCTCTTTCTGATATGGGACAATTTCTGCATTATAGAATGATACTTCAGCTGTAATAACAGTTGGCTTGCTTGGGTTAAAAATAGGAGAATTGGGATTTCATTACACCAAAGGCTTTTTCTTACGTCTGTTCACTGAATGTAGTAGCTCAAAAGGAGAGCATGAAATTTCAGCCATGTTAAGTATGCATTTGTCTTCAAAACTAACGATACCCCAATAATACCTCGGTTGTTAGTTCCACCATTCTGCAGATGACACTAATGATTATACCATCCTGAAAGTGGATGCTGCTTCTCCCCAGTTCACATTCATTTATATTCAGAGTATGTCCAACTTTTTCAAATATTGTCTGAACTTTGCATACGGTCTCAATGTACTAAACCAGGCCTTTAAAACCACTTGTTCAATATTTTTCTGGAAGACCCTATGTGCAGAAGACATTCTAAATGATAAGTATCTGCATTTC
This sequence comes from Gavia stellata, assembly GCF_030936135.1. Classification (NCBI taxonomy): domain Eukaryota; kingdom Metazoa; phylum Chordata; class Aves; order Gaviiformes; family Gaviidae; genus Gavia; species Gavia stellata. The sequence goes on along the minus strand of NC_082595.1, from coordinate 53,155,255 downwards.
CTGACCAAAATAATGAAATAAATAATTCCTATACAACATTTACAAAGCCCAAGAAAACATCCACATTGGTGGGTTTTTAAGCACCATTGCAGCTGACCAATGCATTAAACAGCTGTTGGCGTGGATAGTCCTGCTGTGTCTGTGCCTAGACTGTTAAATTCTGAGCTGTCAGGGCAACCACGTACATCTTCAGAAGGCTTTGCCACAATGACCACAGATATACACCAGACAGAAGATTCTTTGAGCAAATATATAATTGCTCGGTGGACAATGCTTCAAGCTATTGGCAAGAAAGCGCTTCTCAGTTTGCTCTGAGGACAAAGAGCTGTGTAACTCTCATGAGTTTGATCACATAGGACTGCGTTGGTTTCTTCAGTCCACTGAACTACCTTGGGAATTTGGAAAAGGTTTTATTTCTGCAGCCTAAAATGTGATCTCATTCAGTCTTTGAACCAACCTTAATTGTTCATTTGCTTTTCAGTTCAGCAGCCAGCCTTTAAAAATATAACGCTGTCTTCTGCTGAGGCTTCATGCTCAACATTCAGATGGTCAGCCAGGTCTTTTCTTCTGGTGTGAATACTTTCTTCTCAGGAGATGGAAACTGAGATGACCCCAAGCAAGCTCACAGAACGTTTTAAAAGAGATTATTATGACATCAATCTTGTGCCAGTCTTGAGAGGTAATATTTGTAGTCCTATTACCTGCACAAGAAAGACGACTTTCTCACTCTTACCAACAGCAAGTAGTTCAAACTAGACCTCCCCTCAATAGTATGTGTCACACGTCAGATTATTAGTAGAGCTTTCACACCCCACGTCGCAGAGGAGCTTATAAGCAGTGTCGCAGGCTGGTCTCCTTGGCCTACCAACTCAGCTCTTGTGCTTCAGCTCCAGGAGCAAAAAGGACTGTGTGTCTGATCAAACTGGTAGCCTTGTCAGGACTTTTTTTTCTCGGCTGAAATGACTGCCGATCTCCAACCTCCCCTCATTTCCTTCATCTTGTTTACAAAATGGTGGCAGGCAGGAGAGGAGGAGACCTGCCTCCCGGCTGAAGTGGCAGGAGCCAGCTGTGAGAAGGCATTTCTCTCTCCAGAGCTGTTCTCTTCTGTGTCTTTCACCAAAAACACAGACTGTGGAAGTATGGTGCTGTAGAGGGGCACGACATTGAGCAGATGCAATGGCGCCGGAGAGGCTGGGCTGTCTCCCAGCCGTGCCCTTGGCCAGCTACCGTGAGCAGATCAGGACTGCTGTAGATCATGCAAACAAAGAGGCATGTGGCAGAAGTGAAGTCGTCTGAGCTGAAACAAAATGGCAAACCTGAAATGACCCTGGCCAAGCTGCAGGAAGATGAGGTGGCCGGTTCTTGTTTCAAGCTGGTTGAAAAACAGCTTGCTGAGAGTTTAAGGAAAGCAACACAAATTTCAAAAGCATTTGGCTCGTTTTGGCTATTGTTGTCTTCTTGCCCCAGTGAGAAACAGATTAATGCAAGAAAAATATCTAATCAGCTGGAATAAATTAGTCTATTAAAATCAGTGTGTGTCCTCATGTGAGTGCAGCTATACACATGCGTAAGTGTTTATAGGAGCAGAGCCTTAGAGGCTTTGACCCTGCCAACACATTCACACATATTTAAGTTTACTACAGTGAACAATCCCATTTGGCAAATGGAAAAATCTCACCGTGGTATTGTACAAGCCTGAGAGTTGGCAAGATCAGTGCCTTGGACTCAATGTTTTCTACAGCAAAGCTCATTTTTGGCACTAAGGAAATGATAGAATGCGGTTGAATAACCTATCAGCTACACAAATCCTGTATGTCTTAAACCAAAAGGTATTCAGGGAAGGAACTATATTTTTCTACAGATGAGGTCAGTGTTTAACGTATTGTGGGTGCTACCAAAATTCAGATAATGAACAGAGAAAATAACTTGGCATCATTTATTTATTCACTTCTTTGTGGCTTTATGAGAAGGCTAACAAGAATAAAAGAATAATGTACAGCTTGTTATCATTAATTCTGTGGTTTAATAGTCTTTCATTTACTTAGGTGTAGAAAACTTCAAAACCCAACAAATCATCTATGTGTCTGATAGCATTTGAAAGCTTATGTAAATAATGCAGATCTCTGGTTAACCTCACCCTCTAACACTTATTTCACCTTCTTGGATAACTAATAAGCTCAACAGCAGGCAACACTGCATGTGACAATGGTTCTTGAGAAGAAATTCTCTAATCTACCTGGAGTTGAACTAAAATCCCTCATTAATTTCACATGGATCATCATGGAGCATCTGTGAGGTAGCAACAGTTTGTGGATGACACAGCCCTGCTTGCCAGCAGAAGCCTTCCCTTCAGCACTACTCATTCCCTAAGACACACAGTCCCAAATTCAGCATTCGTGTCTGAAATCATGGAAACAAAATGCTGTGAATTAAAAAGCTGTGTCATAGGCAACCTGAAGATAGCCCCAATGCCTCCTTCTGACACAGAATTTATCAGGTCAGCAACTTCTGACTCCTCCTAGCCCATTTAGCTACCTCTATAACCAGCATGTTAGCAACAGGGAAGCATACCCCTCCGTGACAGTAACTGGCTCACATTTTGAGGCCCCATTTTACATTGGCACAGCAAAAAGAGACTTCAGTGCAAGTGAGAGCTAGACCCAGGGAGGTGTAAGAAGCCATGCTTGCAGTGTAGAGCTCTTTGAAACCAATGAGTTTCACCATGCTCTGGTTTTAGCAAACCTTGGCAGGAGGTGGTCGGTGTGGTTTTGTGATCCAAAAGTTTCATTTTAAGTTTGGGTGTCGGGTGAAAGGAGACATTTGGGAAGAAATTTGTTGAAAGGTTTATGCATATCTTTGTAAGCTTCAGGAGGTCTTCATGGAACTGCCTGGTTTCTAGTCCAAAGTAGGATTTCCCTGGAATATTCCAGCCAATTTTCTAAGAGCTTTAATTTTGATCCATCGTACATATATTTGAGATCAAAAAAAGCAGAAAGAAAAGATCTTGTATTTTAAACCAGTTTATCTCAATATTTTTAGAAATCTACCAGTTTTGCAGATTAATTTTGTAAATGTTGCATAAGCGTTTTCCAATGTCTTAGAACGTAATATTAGTAAGACTGCAGTTACAAAGTTTCTTTTTTTTTTGTCAAAAATTGGTTTCCAGCATTCATATAGTGAGAGGAAGAAAGCAGAGGCTATAAAATACTTTGCTGATAAAAGCAGTATTACTGACAGAAATTTCTAGGTTTAAATAGTCCTCATCACATTTCTCTTACAAACTTAAGAATATTCTTTATAGCAATTTCATAATGCAGCTATCTAAAACTTCTATATTAAGCCCTGGATTCAAGCAGGTATTCATTTTTTGTGACTTTACAGGTACAATTGGTACATTGCTCCTGGCAGACTGGCAAGATAGCACACAGGAATTATCTCATTTAACTGTAGATCAATGCCATGACTGCAACTATAAAATTGTAGGCAAATTGTACAGTAACTACAAGGTTATTATCAATCACTTTTAGCTCTGCAGTGGCACAGGAGAGAGGACAGATACCATAAAAGGCTCTCTGCTGAGTACATTTCATATACTCTGTTTTCTTCCAGATTCTTGCACATCTCTTGCTCCCGATGGCTACTTTTGTCTTGCTAGTGATAAAAGTAGGGAAATCAACCCAGGTTCAAGTAAATACGTCAGGATCAGTGATGCTTTTCTTCTTATAGACAAAAAGGTTTATTTAGTTATTTGTCATTTGTTAGAAATCTAATAAAATAGCATTAAGCATTTAATAAAATCAACAAGTATCTTTCTGCTTTCACTTGGTAATTATTAGGTCACAGCCCTGAGTGGAAGACAAAGCAAAACCGTAGTGGATTTCCAGTGTAGGCAGGTGTTACTTTACTGAACCTGGTAGCGTTACAGAGGCATAAAATCAAAAGGCTGGTCAAGCCCCAATACTGTTCCTCAACAACTGATCAGATTTTAACAGATAATGTATAGTGGCAGGAATGGAGCCACATGCTTTGTCACTGCAGTTTATAAGCCATTATCAACAGCTGCAAAGTCATTTAAGGATTTAAAGCAGTAGTACAGGACAGTAGACTTCACCCTTTGTTAAAATAACCTTTTTTGCCCATCTCAAGTATTTCCTTTTAAAATTACCCTTTTAAAAACATTTATGTCATTCCTGACCAAAATCCTTCATTTCAGGTAGTCCTCTGACTTCAGCTGTCTCATAGCCATGGTAGAACTTAATGTTCTGGGCCAGGGTAACAGTTGTAACACACATTGTCACAAAAGGGTCTCTTGAGGATTTTACTCCAGAGGAGAACTGAGTACAGCAGTCACTTGCTCCAGGATTTTCTCTTACCTGCCTATATTTCATCTATCCACAAGGAAGAGAGGAAGAGGAGGGGCTTCCAGGAGAGTAAGGTGGCAAATTCATTTCTGCTATCAATACAAAATTGTGCTTCGTTCAAGAAAGAGCTGTCTGGTGATGATCTCCAACTACTTCAGAATCATTTTGCAAAAATAATACCTAATAGTATTTCACAAGGCAATTCTAACACAGAACTTCTCGCTAAGCTTTGATGTAGATATACAGGGACACATTACATCCTTGTGACAAGTGCATCCTTCTAAGGCCAGCATTAATTCAACCTGAACAACAAACTGTTGACTTAAAAAATACTACGGTTGTTGTGAATACAGTTTGTAGGCTAATGGTTTGACAAACTTTGTATGTGGGATCTCGGTCTATTTTTCTCCCCAAAAACTGCAGAGAAAAATTCCCGTCCAGAGATTTAGTTCAGGACAAAACAGGTCTGCTAGCCAAGAAACCTAGCCACTAACCTGCTGAGTGACTGCAGGCAAGTCATCTGCTGTCTGTTCTCTCTGCCATGTGTTCTCCATCTATTTAGAGCATAAGGATGTCTGCTGGGACTGCCCCTCACTGCATGTTTCTGCAGGGCTCAGAGACCCCAAGACCCTCCCTCCACATGGGCCTGTAGGTTGTAAAATGACTGTAAATGTCCATGCAAGGGGTCTTTACCATCACACCATTTCCTAGTGGAATTTCATTTCATCCAAATATCCCACTCTTGTTTTCCAGTGATTGGCCAAGACAAGTCCCCAGTGTGAGAAGCCCTCCAGCTGCATAGAAACTGAAGCTGCAGACAGCTGCAATAATATTAAATACCTCCCCAGGATCCTTATAGCTAGCAGTAGTCTTTTGTTCTCTTCTCTTTTCATATTACCCTTATACATTCCTCTTGTATAGCCAATACTAACGTGAAAAATGTGGAAAAAAAAAAGATCAAGCTTGCCTTAGTTCATTTGTCTTGATAAAATAGTCACACACACACACAAATATTTACATATTTATAAAATATGCATATTTTGAATACGGAATGCTGGAAACCTAAATGAAACAGAGGTCTGAGGTCAGAAAAATTCCACTAAGTTATGGTTAAGGGTGCAAAGATGAGTTGATTTAAATACAGTCTGCCAATAAAGAAAACTCTTTTTATCTCTGTATATGCTATTGAAAGAATCCGGTCTCCAGCAACTGACTTGTCTATTATCAAAAAACAGTGTCCTTGAAGAAGTGTGTTTATCTGAACCCCAATATATTAAAATCTCTGAGAAAACATAAAACTGTTTCCTCAAGACAAAAGAGTTGCCTTTTGTGAGGGTTCACCGTACATTCTGGTCACCATGACTATAATTACCAACCGGCTCATGGTGTTATCTGAGACACCACGGGGACCTGACTTACACGAAATAGAAAGCAGAATGCAGTACATTTTATTCCACTAGGCTATAAGGCAGGTAAGCATTGATGAATATGGAGATTAAATGACAGGCATGGAAGCAAATACTAGTAAGCAACAGAATCAGTTCATAGCTTCCCCCACTGCCCATAATGTCTTTACAGGCCACAAAAGCTTTCCACTTCTGTTACAGCAACTGTAACACCAGCCTTAACCTTGATACAGTATTTTTCTGCAGGTTTTTTTTTTCAGATGGCAAGCTCTTTCAGCAAGGATCATCTCTTCTTTGCTGTTTGCAAACAAGGCAGCCCTCTCTTGTTTAGCAGCATTTACATACGTACATGGCTGTTCGGTTGACTCCAAATTAATTTTGTGAGAAGGAAAAGCTAATGTGCAAGAATGGCAGCATCAGAGCTGGACCAGGGGTACATGGAAGCATGCCTCAGGTACCACTAAGGCAAATACTCCAGCAATTAATGCTGAGGAGAATACTGTCCACCGAAAACAGAACACAGCCTTTACAAAATTACTAACCTGAGACTTGAAAAGTAGAAGCACATCAGCTGTCTTAATTGCATGGTTCCTCTGAAATGAAGTGCCCCATTAATGGTTACATGTCCAGTGTGCAGGTGAGACTGTTGTCAAATCCATCACTATTCAGTAAAAAACCCTAGGGTGAAATTCTGTGCTGTGCAACAAAAAACTTACAGCTGAGAAAGAAGCAACTTTGATGGCTTAAAACAGTGTTCTTATCATCCAACTTTTAGCTGCCCCAGGAGCTATAGCTGACATCGACCACTTTTATGCCCTACTACCTCGTTTTTTACCAAGGCCCTTCAGAACAGAGGGAACATTGCAATGAAGTATATGAGCTACTGTCCAAGGATGTATTTATTTCAGTCAGATGTAGTGAAGAAGGCATGCTCAGCAGAGGAGAGATGGGAGACAGGAGAGAGAACAAAATTAGGGAAGTGAAGAGGAGCTGTTCAAATTAACTCATTGCACCTGTCTTAAGTCATACAAGAAGATATAATTTCACCCAAGAGCAAGCCTTCCAAACGGCAATTTATTTTCTAGAAATAATTTAATGACACACCACTACTTGAGTGCCTGGTACTTTACATACAAATAAAAATGGCAAGTCCTTGCACTTCAGTGTTGTCATCGAAATTAGACTTTTGAGACCAAGTCTTCTGTGGGTATAAATTAGCATAGCTCCACTAATGCTAGAGGAATTATTTATGCACCGGAAGGGGAAACAGTATGGGGAAAAGACATTTTTTGACTGTAAAACACCGACTCAGTCCTGATTACTTTTATTTAAATTATTAATCCTCTGGGCATCTCCGGTGACTCAGTGATTTTACATTTGTAGATCTGGAGAATCCATATATAGATTCATAAAGTGACAGAAACAGGCCTTTCAGGTCTCAAGAAGAGGAAACACAGGGATGAGCCATGTGGAACAAGGGAATTCTATAACCAAGGCTTCTATGCTGCTTATGTAAAACTCTTGCAATTTTAGCTTTAAAGGCCACAAATGCCAGCAGGGAAAATGGTCATAAAAATTAGGTATGCTCACATTTAAAGCAAAAAAATTCCTTGACTATTAATTATTGTCTGAGCCAGTGTATTCTCTGAGCTTTTGGGTCCCTTGGTGAAGAACTTAAATCTTTCTAAAGAGAAGTGACAAGCAGTAGAGTAGGCTTGAACACGCTCCTCATGCCACTGGTATGTGTTGTTACTATGCACACGCAGGATGTAAATCCCTGCCTGAATGCATATCAGTCACAAACGAGTGGTAAAAAATTAATTTTTGCTGTAATGGAATTTAAAGCCTTGTCCAAAAAAAAATTGAAGGGGTACAAATTACAGCCAGAAGGAATTGTGCCTCTAAATTCTTAGGGAAGAGAATCCGAGACGCTATCCATCAAGATCACTGGACTCAATGACATGGCTGCATTCAGCATTGCCTTGGAGCCAAAGCATTTGTACTTTATGGCAACCGATTATGATCCCTTCAAACAGAAGGACTACAACTGGGCTATTCATCTTTCAGTGATACGTTGATGGTCCTTCAAAGGTGATAAAATATTGCTTTTTTTTTTTCCTTCTTCTCAGGGGACATTAGGTAATGGTACTTTTACCTGCTGACGTGCATCAAGACAGTTCACCTGTGAAATGTTCCTTGGGAATGTTGGGAAGCCAACAACTATGCTCCTATTTTCTCACTGCTAATTCCATTTATTTCAAAATACTGCTGATGCCTTCTCTCTTCTCAAAGAGTATATTGAAATGGGCCCACAAAAAGCAAATAAAAAAAGCAAGAAGTATGTGATGTTAAAAATATACATTTAATTATTTAAAGAGAAAAAGATATGCAGTGGTAGGAGACCTTGTACTGTTCTGAACAGAGGCATTAGCAAGTGCTTTGTCCTCTGAACTTCTACTGAATACGCTTTACTAGGAACATTTTACTCATCGGTCATGTTCTGCAAGCTGAATCACAGTGTTGTTTTCCCAGACTGATCAATTTATTAAATGGGGATTTTATTGTAAAGTGTAGAACACAGGTGAAGTGGCTAAAAAACTTTTTTACAGATGAATAGTGCCTTTATTATTAGACTAGGCAGAAGTGAATAAAATTCTAATGTGGAAAAGTGTGCTTTTTCTGGGTTTGGTTTCTTTCTCCACAAAAGTGTTGTTTCAAACAGGAGAGATGGCATCTTTCCTTAACTGAACAAGCTTTTAAATGTAATGCAATGGTGGGTACACAAAAATGCTCTTAGTGGTTGTATATCAGTAGATAATCCTCTCAGATTTGAAAAAAAGTCTTGTCCAAGGTTATCTCAGTCTGTAAGCTATGACCACTTCAAGCAAATTAATAGAACAACCTAACTTACTAGGCTTTAGGCTAGGGTTCCCAATATGGTGTGGTGTTTTGTAAATCATAATTCTCTACAAATTAAATCTATTCACACACATCTTCCAGATGAAAGAGAAATGTTAGTGAAATAAAGATCAAAAAGTAACATGAAAGAGAAATAAATTTACTTTATTGCACCTATTAATGAAAATATGGACCCTGTGTGATTAGTAGCTGGGGACACATTTATTAAATACTGAAGAAAAAAAGAATTTCAGTACAAAATTATTTTGTGGATGACTTCTTTTATCTGCCATTGAAAATTATCTGGGACAGAAGTTCAATACAGTGAGATGCTTGTGTAATAAGCGTGAATGAAATGGATTGATAATATTCAAAAAGAAAAGGAAAGGTCAAAAATTTTGTACTTCTTTCATGCTACATTTGGCAATATCCAGTGAGGAAGGAGAGGGAGAGGGAGAGGGAGAGGGAGAGGATCTATTCAATTATACAACCCTATATGTGTGGGGCAGAATTTTAGCAAATTGTTGCAGTTTATATACCAATGAGGAATGGAAAACCACGACACATGGATACTCTCTTATATGCGAAATGGAAGCTGAACAGACACGTTGACATGTGCAATGTTTCAGTATATAGGCATCAAAATTTATGGCAGGAGTAAAAACCATACACATTTCTTCCAATGTAAATGGATTTTTCAGATGTAAGTTCATGTAATTAAAGTTTTCTTTGTCACAACAAAGGTATTAAAAACTTACTGGAATTGGTTTTTTTTAGTTCAAGCTAGCACTTTACATCTTCACCAGCAGGGAAGTGTTCAGAAATCCCCATTATTCACCTTGTTGTAAGAAAAGCATGGGCATGCTATAGGCTTAGACTGTCAAAATACACACTTTTCATCTTTTCTGACTTATTGTGTGTGTGCATGTTTGCAGAGTGAAAAGGACACTCTTCAAGAATTTCAAGACCTCAAACAAAGATTTGACCACTAAGCAAACACAACCTGTTTCAAATAAGAGTTTGAGGAAAAAAAGCCACAGCTGTCACTTCTGAGTGGTCAGTGTCTTATGCTTTTAAAACATGCATGGATCTTCTCATCTGTGCTCCTAGTTCCTGTTATAAAAAAATGCTACAAAAGCAAAGTGGTGTACGAAAACAAGGATCTGTTAGACATCCTACAATCTAATGTGCCCTTCAATTACTGGCATTGCAAGACCTTGGAAGCAGGACTAGTTTACATTTGAATTCTTACATTATCTCTTTGTCCAGAGAGAATCAGTATGGCAATATTTAGTTTTATTTAAGAAAAACAAATCTGAGAAACACAAAATTTTTCCAGCCCTACTAAGTAATTCCATTAAATGCTTACTTATACATTTTTGCTCAACACCTTCCCACTTCAGTAGGAATGAAATGTGCGCAACAGGAAAGCATGGATCCTCAAACCTTTATTTTGAGGATTCATTTGTAAATTAAATTATGTTTATGCCTGTTTCTATGCAGGAATGAACTTCATCCTCAATATGCATATGGCCAAACTTCCAGACCCCATGAGACTCCTGAACAAGGCTGAGAGGCTAAGACACATGCCACGTGCCACGTGGATAAGTCCAAGCCAGAGCAGGGGCAAGGGGAGGAGTTCATTGCAATATTAAACCCTATGGTCTGGTCCAAAGGGACCAGGGGTGGAGGTTGTAATGGAAACACCTTTAAATTGTTGTAACCCAGGATTTGAGTTGCATGTTATGGGAATTATTATAGCAAGAACCCCTTGTTGCTAGCCAGGCTAGGAGCAAGGGGAGGAGTTCATTGCAGTGCTAAACCCTGTGGTCTGGTCCAAAGGGACTGGGGTAGAGATTGTAATGGAAATACCTTTAAATTGTTGTAACCCATGATTTGAGTTGCATGTTACAGGAATTACTGTAGCAGGAACCACCTGAACCACTGGAGGACAAGCCTTACAAGAAGCAGTGCAAGTGCAGCAGTGACACCACCTGAGCTGGCTTTGGTGCCCAAAAACTCCATGCAATACACCACCTCTCCTGTCCTGAGTGACCACCATAACAGATGGAGCCCAAAGTCATGGACCAAATGAACTCAATGGACATTTTGTGGACATTTGCGGATATTTATGGACATTTTACAGGGGTGGTCCATAGACTAAGGGAATGGTATATGTGTATTCTATCAAAGGATGGGAAGGGGGGTGATGGTTAATGAGAATGTATTGAATAGTGTGAGACCTGAGCATGACGTAAATGGTATGGAATAAGGGGTGGAGAATGTGCTGGTTTTGGCTGGGGTAGAGTTAACTTTCTTCATAGCAGCTAGTATGGGGCTGTGTTTTGGATTTGTGCTGGAAACAGTGTTGGTAAAGCAGGGATGTTTTAGTTACTGCTGAGCAGTGCTTACACAGAGTCAAGGCCTTTTCTGCTTCTCACCACCAGCGAGTAGGCTGGGAGTGCACAAGAAGTTGGGAGGGGACACAGCTGGGACAGCTGACCCCAACTGACCAAAGGGATATTCCATACCATATGACGTCATGCTCAGCATATAAAGCTGGGGGAAGAAGAAGGAAGGGGGGGACATTTGGAGTAATGGCGTTTGTCTTCCCAAGTAACCGTTACGCGTGATGGAGCCCTGCTTTCCTGGAGATGGCTGAACACCTGCCTGCCGATGGGAAGTGGTGAATGAATTCCTTCTTTTGCTTTGCTTGCGTGTGCGGCTTTTGCTTTACCTATTAAACTGTCTTTATCTCAACCCACGAGCTTTCTCACTTTTACTCTTCGGATTCTCTCCCCCATCCCACCTGGGGGGAGTGAGCGAGCGGCTGTGTGGTGCTTGGTTGCCAGCTGGGCTTAAACCACGACACTGGGAGAGAAAAAGGCAAGATACTAGAGCAGCTCGTAGGCTGGGGGTGAAAACAGTCCTCTGAGAATGAGAATTTTCCTCTACAGATGGGTGTGTTGTAGGTTCCTGGATGATACAGGGCCACCTAAGCCTTATCCTTCCCTGCCGAAGCACTTCCTTCTGAACCAGGGTTGCACCTCGTCCCTCAGACCTTGTACCCACACAACCCTGCAGTGTCCAAGTCAACACAGCCATGGCATCAGGGCTTTGCTTGAACTGCTGATGGGCCTCGTGCATACCAGCAGCCATAATGCGGTGAGCCTGTCCCTACGCAAGGGCACAAATCACAGCTTTATTGTGAAAAAGAGACACCTATCATTCAGTTTGGGTTAATTGCTACGCCATGGGTGGAGTTCAGCTCCAGGTCAAGGCACAAGAATGTACATGACTACAGGTACCTGTCTACATGCTCCACATGTTCTTGTTCTGACTACAGTCAGGAAACCTCAGCAATATAGTTAAAAAGTGATTCAGCTAACCGGAAAGTGTCTGCCTGGCTCTCTAGGCGCTGCTGGCAGTACAGGCCATAGTGGGAGCTTAGAAACATAACACGCACGTGACCGTCTAAGCAAAGGTGCCTTTCTCTGGAACTGGGCAGTCCCAGCCCATCAGTCACTGCAGCATGCTGGCCCAGCTCTGAGGAAACATGCGTGCCATCTTCCACTCCCAAAACAAATCTTCCAAATTCGCACTTCTTGGAAGAAGTTTCAATTCCATTAAAGCGAAGGGAGCTGTATTTCCTTAAACCAAGTCTGCACGTGTCTGGTGAGATCCATCTATCTGAGCACAGCCAGCCTAAGACAGAACATACATACGCATCAAAATGTAGTCACAGCTGAGCAGCCAGACAAACAGCAGAGCAATCGAAAGAGCGCTCATAGTATGGGTTTCGGAAAGGAAACCATTTGGCACTGCCTAATGAACGGTGTCAGCTGGAAAAAACAAACGCTCTGACAGGCATTTTCATATCGGAGCAGAGGTTTCTTTGTGGTTACATCTGAATGACAGTACATGTTGAGAGATACCCAAGCACAACATTTTGGTTAGGGGTGCAGACAATGTATAAGCATGTAAAACATTTGTAAAGGATTTTTTAAATCAACAAATTACTGTTGCAGACTGTCTTGTTATTACAACTGTGCTGTACCTGCAATCAGGGTGAAAAGTTGCATTTACATTTGAAAATTGTAAATTCAAATTACATTTGTACATTTGAAAATGTATTTACATTTGAAAAAGTTATGAAAAATATGATGGCAGTGCTTGGCAATGTGTCTTTTGAAATAAGCTGGAAGTTCCCATTAATTTGAAATTGTTAGCATAATGTTTTATGCCATTAGGTATCAAATCTCTTTTTGTAATTACATAAGAGATCACAACCAACAAATAAAGAAAATGTGTTTAGGTGCTCAGGAAAAACAAATTAGTTTAATCTACAGTCCATAGAAATTTTAGAGTCGTATATTATTGTTGCTGTTGCTGTTTTTGAAAGCTGCCATGATTTATTACTCTAAACATATAGCCACAAATTGGAAACATGGATTAAAATGTCTCCTACTTGACCTTTTCACAGATATCCCATGAATATAAATATTAATTTCATGCATTCAACAGATGCTGAACAAGTTATATATTGTGAAAAATATTGTTTGAAATATTATTCCACCATACAAATTACATAGTTCCATGGCAAATTTTATGGGGTTTTTATGCTAATAGGCACTTTACAAAGCACTGCATAACCTCCACAAATTTACAATATGTGAGTGGTTGTAGGGGCATATGACGACTTCTGGTCTATGACTGGATGATCTTTGCACTTTAACGATACGAGAAAACCCCTTTGATAGCAACTCTTCACCCGAAACAAATCTTGACTTCTATTTATTCATTTAGAGATGAGACATCAGTCAGCTACTCATGCATAAAACTTTAAAAACGAATGCACATCAACAAAACCAAAACAAGCACTTTCCACTTTCTCTTGGAATTTTATTCCTGTCCACATTTGCAGCACTTTCACTCTTAGCCTTGTCCTTATTTCTCTCAGGCACTGCAATCTCAGTGAAGACTAAGTTGTCTCTGCTTGGCACAAAGCAAAGTAAAAGATAGTGCTGAGCTGCAATGATTGAAGACAAATAATAGAAGAAAGCGTATTGTCTCAGTACGGCTACTAAATTCTGGTATGGGTGGCAGCCTATTCTCCCTTCTGTGCCTCATCTGGTTGAGCCACTGAGCGAGAAAAGTTTGCTTACTCTCTTCTTCCCAGTGTGTATATCTGCCATAAGGTCAAGCCCACAAACAGTAAGCCCTTACACTCATGCAAAGTATTCCATTAAATTAAACGTACACAAGCCTTCCAAGATACAGTTCCTGTGTACTCTGAGAAATAGGTATCTCATCTATCGCTGCACATGAAGCTCCAAGAATGGCATATTAATTCACAAAATACTAGATATTCCTAAATTTTGGCTAGGTTTTGGGTGAAAACTGAGTGTGAAATAATTGAATTAACTTTATTTTTCACACGCAAAGCCTGCTAGATGTTAAGAGCGTTATTGAATGTTTAGTTTATCCCAAAATCATTCTAATTCTGCATCAGAATACTACTACTTATCATTTGGCTTCTTAGGAAGACATTTCTTAACAAGTCTGTTGAGGAAGACTGGCTTTGTTGCAGTTAGGACTACTTGCCTTCTAGCCCCACTACACTCATAGGTCATGTCATGAATAAAAAGCTCTTGGGACATAATAAGAAACCGTTCACTGCCATTACCACAAATACTCACATGGCTCTGATATCTCAGCATGCTGGTGACCCTAAACTGTGTGTTTTGAAGGAGGGCTGAGGGCTGCTTGAAGTTGACAAAAATTTGCTTGCCCATCAGTTAATCAATCAGGCACATGCATACCCAAAATGAGAGCTGGAAAAGGACTTGCCATACCCTTTACACCATCTGCAACAGCTTCCAATTGGCTACTTTGCCTCTCTTTATTTTCTGCCACAGCACACTGGTGATTTTTTCCAACTTCTGTTTTCCTCAAAACAAGTTGCATCAAAAATTACCTCTTCACGTCCCCCTAAGTTTTCTTGTAGGGAGTGCTTACTCTTCATATCTATAAATTACAAGGTTCTTTCCTAGTTCATAACCGTTTTCTGATCAGTACATAGGCCTGATCACAGAATCACAGAATCACTAAGGTTGGAAAAGACCTGTAAGATCATCAAGTCCAACCATCAACCAACACCACCATGCCCATTAAACCATGTCCCACAGTGTTACTAGATTATTTGCTACTTGTCCTGCAAGGCAGTGAAAACAATCTGGTGTCTCTATGTTTGCTGGCATTATACTGCTCATTAGAAAGCTGCTTTAAGTTCCCATTTATTGTAACCAGATTGGTTTATCAGTGAACAAGAACACTTTCTGGGAATTATCATTTCAGCTGCCCTAGAAAAGTGCTTTCTGTACAACCTTTATTTTTTAAGTTGAGTCTAAGTTATACTTGCCCTGTGACTTCTGTGTCCTTAATGAACTGTGGCCTGCATGGAAATGCACCACCTCCCTCTGTTACACCCATGGAATCAGGGCTCCAATATGCAATTTATAGATTTTGCCCTCAGAGTCTCTTCTAAATGACATTTATTGGAGATGTTTTTCCAAGTGCTTTCAGACTCAGCCTGAATATTCGTCTGCCTTAAGAACCTTCTCAGCTGCTTGTCCTGTCTCTTGCCTTGTTTATAAAGATAGTGTGCAGTAAGCTAGGGTATGACTTTATGGTTCCTTGCCACTAACTCTCTTTGTAAACACTCCTACAGTACACTAAATTGCCTTGGTTTGAAGCAACTTAATCCTTTCTCAATGCCACGTGACATATCTAACACTTTCTGCATACTGAGTGACCACAAAAGAGGCCATGCAGAAAACCAAATTAACTGTAAATTCACAACCTCACACACTTCTTTATGTATATAAGTCATCTATTTCAGTTAATTCTTTGCAACTAGGTTGTAGTGATGATATACCAGCATCGCCGAGAAGAAGTTTCATTTACTTTTCCCGCTTTCACTTTCACTGTCATGACTCTAGAGCTGGTGTCTAGTCAGTGAGAGAATCTTATTATAGCAACGTCCAAATGTGACACACAGCAAGGATTAAAGTGTTATCCAACTTGTACGTGCATAAGCAGGCTCCCTGGAAACAGAATTCAGACTGATAATTTCATTTTCAAACCTGTATTTTCTTCTATCTGAGCAGTCAATGGAGCATCTTCCTTTCTAAGTAAGATCCAATTATAATGAGAGCTTGGATTGACAGGAAACATTATTATAACTGAATGAGCTGTCAAATCCATGATTAATAAGGTTTTTCATTTAGGTTCAGCAATAGCAGCATCAGACCACTGGCATATTATTATTATTCAATAACTCCTAACATTCGTAAGAAGGTTTACTTTCCATTTTGGAGGGTAGAGGGAGATCTCTCCCTTCCAGATGTTCACATGGGGCAGAAGTGGTTTCAATATTTCATGAGAGGATTTTATCTCTGTGTTTCTGAAGATGCAAACTAACAAAAAACCTTATGCAAAATCTAAGCCTGCTGTTTAAGGACTTAGCTTCTGTTTTCCTCCTAGCTTCCATATTTTTGCATCCACATTCTTATTGCTTGCGCCATGAGAACAGAGAAGGAATATCAGCAGTGTAGAAGGTTTGTAGCCTGGGTGTCCACATTGTCAGATGTTGATGGTATGGAGTATAAGTAAGAGGCAAACCAAGACCTCTACAGTCCTTCTCTGTTCAGCGAGGTGCAAAGCAGCAGATAAACAACAGCTATTTCATGTTAACCACCATGTATGTATGCATTTTAAAATCGTTGTGTGTGGTTCAAGCAGAGCAGATTTTTTTTACGGTACACTACTTTTCATTTTTATGTGAGAGACAATGAGGGCAGGATAGTTATAAATTAGGATATTCACAAGGGGAAAAACATATTTACAAAGAAAAATCCTCCCCCTCAAAAAAACCCTTTTATAACAAAAATGTAATTCCCTCCATCCTACATAAATTCTGCTTTCCCATCCCATTTCACTGTTTGATAGAAGATAACTGGATATCCCATTTTTCTGTTTCACTAGTTCTCAATTTCACTTTCCTAACCTACCTCCTTAATCCACTCTCCCATCCAAATGGTGGTGTTGCTCCATCACTGCAAGTAGTAGAAATGATTTGGCTGTAAAAGCTGTGTGCTAGGGTTAACTTCGAAAAATGGCCTTTCAGTCCAGCATTCATTTATACATCATTGGTTACATGCCACTACTTTCTATCCAAATATGATCTACCAATAAAAAAATATACATAACCCATACTGTAGCGGTTTCTTTTCTCATTTTTCCCCTTGCTGACACCTTGCATGCTTGCACAAACTACCCTTTAACATGCAGCTTTTAGTTTAATGTTACCATCTGTCAAAGTCCCACAAACTGGGGAAATTTATGGAGGCATTCTGAGAAGCATCTGAGTTTCCATCCATAACCCTTCATGTCTTGAAACTAACTGCTACCTTCTGCAAACCATCAGGTGAAGGCAAGGCTTAAGGCACTGGATATACCACAGCAGATGCAGAAGGCAAGCGCAAAGGCCCATGTCTACTACAAGAATAAACTATGAAGCGGTTAACAAAAGACCAAGCTTTCAAAGGTGTTAGGGAGCCTCAAGGTTAACACCTTGCAATGTTAAATGGGACAAGTTGACACGTCTCTTTCTTGTTTCTTCCTCTTTCAAATATCCACACTTCAGAAACCAGCTGTCCTAGACAAGTCACCTGCTTTTTGCACCTCTTCTGTAAATTATCATTCAGCTGAAAATTTTTAAGCACTGTTAAAACATACTAGTGTCCAGGAATTTCATTGTTGTTATTGTTTTGATGTTGTTACTGTTGTTCCTATTGTGGTAGCCAATGCACAAAATGCTGCATGCATGCAAAAATGATGCTTGTCTCTATAAATATCCTAGATGGGAAAATGAAGCATTGTGTCCGTTCATAGACAGAAGAGACAGCTACATGAACAAGTTGCCACCAAGGAAATGAGCGTGGATTTACAGCTCATTAACTACTCCATGGCAACTGCCTGTGTGGTTATTGCTCCGGAGTAAATGTGAGGTAGCTCTGACCCTTACTGAAAGGGAGGCAATGTATCTTGCATTTACCTGAGATTTAAGGATCCATATAAAGTAACTAATGAGCTGTAAATCCACACTCTCTCTTCACACATGACAGTTTCTTCATGTATCTTGAGGCAATGTTATTTATGTGATTTGTCTGGTGTCACCAAAGCAGCATGTGACAGAAGTGGGAAGGCAAACCAGACAAACTGAGCTCCTGCAAACTCCACTCCTCGCATGGCCAGACTTTTCTTGTAGAGCTGTTGTTCAATTGCTTGGCACATCTCCCTTCAAATAAGACCAATTCACAAGCAAACTCAGTCACTCTTTTCTTCACTAATACTGCAGAACATGCACGTTCCACTTATGTAAAACAGATGGATTTGTAAAAGTAACTTACAGATACAGTTTCTTCATTTCACACATAAAATATTTACTTTTTTGAAGACTCCTAAATTTAAAGTTTAAAAAAAGTGAGGCATTGGGAATAGATTTATCCTGTTTTATTAACCAGATTTAATCTCTAGCTATTCTAGAGTCCAGTTTACTGCAGAATCTAAGCAGTCTTTAGCCACCGTGTTGCCCATCAGGGTGGTGCAAGGCATGCCACAAACTAGCAAAAAGAGGTTTCTTTCTTTTCTTTTTTTTTTTTTTTTTCCTCCAGTGACTCCTATCAAGTGATGGTCTACTAAGACTCCACCACACTCATTCTGGTGGACCATTGATACAAGCCACTGCCTACAGTCATTGCAAGCCTGAGATCCTTGCTCTCATTTTTCAGTGGCACCACAGAAATCACAGCAGAAGAGAATACCGTGTGCCTCCTCATACCCCTTGCTACTTTCTATTAAAAAAAGGAAAAAGAAACCCATGGGAGGAAAATCTGAACCACAGCATCACAACATATTGCCATTTTAAATATTTACCAGTAAAATTATTTCATGTCCTGAGGTAGAACAAGAACATAATGCTGTTAAATACCTTGACAAAGTTCAGTGTAAATTATACACCTCTATGCATAAAGAAGGGAAATTAATTTTCTCTGTACAGACATTAAATACATTGTTTTTCAGCCTCTAAAAGCTCCCTCATATAATAATTGATAAACTTCACTATCCATTTTATTATCACCATGCTTTTTATGTTGCGTCTATGGACTAACACGTTCAAAAAGCAGAGGGGGAAAGTCCAGGACTCGGACTGTCTTTACAAATTTTAATGGATTTGATGAGTCTCTCCACAGCACTCCCTGTTTCCTGATAATCACTCAATTCCTCACTGCAAGGTCTCCCTGGAAAATGTGAGTTGTGCCTACAGGTCCTTTGGGATTTGACCCTGCTGTCACACTGACAGAAACTTTCTCATTTCATTTCATGGGGCAATATATTTCAAAGGATAATCCCAATCTTCTGGGATGCTTTCAGTTCTAGGATGCCAGCTCTGACAGTACTGCAAAAGCTTGAATTTCATGAAGGAAGGCGTAATGTAAATGGGAAATGTCAATGATTTCTTTTACATTGACCACATACAACAATTCTGTGACTCTGATGAGCATCCTTCTTTTCTTTTTTTTCTGTTTTGGCAGAGGCTATGTCAACGTTAGTTGATTAAACAGTGCCTGCAAACATCCCTGGGCTCAGTTTCAACCTGTGCCAACTAGCGCTTTCCCAAACAGTTCCTGGGTGTGATCTGGGGGTTAGAGCACCCCAAGACCCACTCCCAGTAGGCAGTTTGCAAGCAGCCCCACAAATTTGAAGACCGAAAGAGTTACTGGCAGAGACATCAGCCACCTCATGCCAGTTGGCCTTTAGAGCCCAGAAAAGTCCCTGAAGGTGTCTAAGCAGGGATGGAGCCAGAGAGCCTAGCCGCTGCCTGGAGGTCAGCAGCTGGCTCTGCGGCAGCCTCGGGAGCTCCAGGCAGGTTGCTGTTGGTGCTGCAGGCAGGCATCACAGAAGTACAGGGACTGTGGAAATGCAGTGCGGTGTAGATTATCTCTGGCCAGTTTAAACTGGAAAACTCTTTGGTGATTTTCAAACAGACCAAAATACAGGCCATAATAGGTAGCACTTCAATAACCAGCTATCCACGAACTTAGTTTTCCAACCTTCTTGCCAAAAAAAGGGCAAATGATAGAGTGCAGCCTGGAGAACAGCACTGTGGGAAGTCAGGCTGCTTCGAATCCCAGCTGAAAAAAAAAATTTCAGATCCTCCCTCAAATTATATTTTTGGAGAGTTACTCTGCTGCCGTACTTCCTAGAATTCTGGATATTTTTTTTTTACTTTTTTTGTCCTCCTTCATAATTATACGTAATTATGTGATTTCGATATGTTATGTGTTTTGTTATGTTATGCACTTTCTGCAAGAGAGAAAAAAATGTGCCAGCCAGATCGCCCCTTACTGACATCAATGGCTGTTGGCTCAAACACTCCATGCAGGATTTTCCTTCTTCTTATCGAGGGGTTCCATATTTTCATGCGGTCCAATTCTTTATTTCTTCTGGGCATCCTTTTTATTTTGATATTTCTTTTCTCTTTGTTCTCCAAGTAATTCATTTTTAGCTCTAAATGAAGCAATTTGCTTCTAACCAGTTGGCATTTTCATCAGTCAGCGTATCCAAATGTTCATCTGTACCTTCCTTAATTTCATGTACTATATCAGCATTTCCTGTAGCAGTAATGGCTTTCTGCAATGAGACTTACACCTCAGATTGCCTTGCTAGTTTTTCAGGCAATTATCTACTGCCTGTCCTTCTGGCAGGCACATTGCTATCTTCCCCACTGTATTTTGGTTTTGAGAGTAACATCAATCCACAGTAAGTGCCTACTGCAGACTTGATGCTTGTCTGTGAAAATTTTAAGCTTTTAGTATTGTTTAAAAGAGAAAGAGGCCTTAATGCCAGCTGTCCATGCTGAGAATATCAGGAAAACTCCATTCTTTTATTAGCTCTGGCTTTAGGGTTTCCTGTTCCTCTAACTCCTTCCTGTTGGTTCATACAGAGTCCATAGGGTACCTGGCAGTCCTGGTCCCCCATCATCCAGGTGTATCTCCTGCTGACATTGCCTGGTTTCTTTTGCAGAGAAACCCAGGGCATGAGATGGGATGGCACATATGCAAGCTTCAGCCCAGCATGGCATCAGGATGCATATAGGGTTCCCGGGAAATGGTGATGGCCCCTGGGTATGGACATAACTATAAGAAACTCTGCAACAAAGCACCAGTACAAAGTCCTTCAGCTGGGACTGTCTACCCTACAAGAGAGAATTAAATGGCTTGACACCAGTCAGCACCTACAGCCTGCTCCAGTTTTGCTTCTAAAAAAATAGCTGAAGACTTATGTTCTGCTGAGGTTTGGAACAGGTGCTGCTGGTGAAGGAGACGAAAACCTGTCTGTAAATTGGGATGTCTCTGCAGCTCCTACCCGATAATGCCTGTGGCCTTGGCTTCACCTCACTGCGTGAGAGAAGAGCAAGCAGGGGAGATGTGGGAAGAAACAAGAAAGAGGAAAAGACAAGCCTGCATGAAAGCAAAAGAGATGACTGGAGAACCAAGGTCGTATAAGTTGTGGGGGCTGCAGGGCACATGACAAGTGCAGTGCTGGGGGACTCGAGACATGTGGGTCTGGGCAAAATGAGGCACATGTGGCACAGGATGGGTGTTAGGAGGAAAAGGACTCTGCGGCACAGTGTGAACGTAGTGCTTGGAGGAGCGAGCAGCTGCAGCGCAAAGTTGGGGGGGGGGTGGGTGGAATTTGGGGCCTGATTCACCAGGTGGGGCTGGGATTTTGAGAGACTTCAAGAACTTGGCCACAATGACAACAAGGGGGTGGTCATTGATAAGGGCTGCACTTCCAGCCTTCCCATACTATTTATTAGGGCCTTACAAAGCTATTGGAAAGTGACAGGGAGAAACAGTACATGGAGTGTGCGGAAGGAGGGGGAGAGAGAAGGTGGAAGGTGAGACTCCAGGGAGAGAGAAACCTCCTCTTCAGTGGGGACAGAGAAAAAGAGAGGAAGAGGAAGCACAGCTGCAGCCTCAGCAGCCACAATGCTGCACCTGTCAGAAAGAAACCCTCGTTCTTACATTTGCATATGCATGTTTTTGCATCTGCTAATGAACCACACTTTCCTCCCTTATTTCCAGTGCCAAAAGATTAATTCCTGAAGTCTGTTCTTACCTCTTCCTTGCTGGCTGTTCTGCATGCATTTTCTAATGCATATTTACTTAGGAAGGTTATTTTCTTGCTACACAGCAGAAATATTTGTGTTAAATCTACTCTATAAAGGCCCTAAAAACATGAAAAATGCTTTGGAAGCAGAAAAGAAATAGTTAGGAGGAAGGAAAGGAGGCGCTGCAGGAAAACTCTAGCTGAAAAATGCAGCTTATGTCTTATCAATTTAATTCCAGATAAGTCTTCATTTTGCTGTGAAGACAGATGCGATAAATATGTTAATGGCAGATTTCGATAGTTCAGTTTTTAGAACTGCAAAGCCAGATGGAAGTGATAATTTTTCTTTCATTTTCATTTTGAAATAAAAAGCGAGACAGCAAGAAAGTTCCTGATATCGTAACATTGTAATGACTTTTTGAAGGATAATGGACCTTAGCACAGAATGACGATTAACTATCATGCCCTGATACTTACTATTTTATTAAATTCCAGTTTCCCTGGCTGGAATTCTCTCAGCTTTCTTGCCAGAGCCAAGCAAATTACTGCCTGTGTACTGACTTTTCCAGTTCCACATTCATAAAGATATTTAGCAGCAATCCTAACTTGAAGCTGGTGAGTATTTTACTGTTTCTACTCTTGCTCAGGCTAGATACATGCCTAAGCAGACCACTGAAAAGAGCATTGAATGGAGCTAACTGCTCTTACTGTTTATCAGGAGCCAAATACTGCCTTTTTAAATTTCTTAAGCAGTGCACTTAGTGCCCCCGGAGTATTAGGAGTATCGGGACTAAACTGTGGCCTTCCATGCCTTGATTACGGTTCCCCAAGCATTAAGATGTGCTTAGCAATATTGGGCATGGGCTCTTCTTTGGTTGTTTCCATTTAAAACAAAGCCATTAAGGGACATATATTAACACCTTTTTAAATCTGTAGGATATTTACTGCTTGAACTGACAGGCAAAAAGAAAGCTAGAATATTTTTGCTGCTTGAATCCCCTTGAAGGGGAGGAAACAGTAGGCAGTAGGTAAAAAGCCTGAGGAAATTTTAGGAAACAATTTTCAAGCCTCTTTTGTTCAGAGTCCCACCTGAAACCTTACTCTGGAGTTACTAAGTGAAAACTTGGTTTGTTATATTCACCATGGTGTTTCTAACTATGGAAAGAACAGGCACATCTGGCTTGTTCTTTTTAAATGAATTTTCATTGCAAGAAGGTGAGGTCCTGACTGGTTCCTCCCAAGGGAACTTCTCTCCAGGAACAACTTGGCAAGAGAGTGAGGCCCTCCATTCTCAAATCAGTAGCATTAACTTCTAGGGTTTTATTAGGTCATTCTCATTTTCTAGCTAAGCTCACAAATCAGAAACTGAATGGCTTAAACTATTTAATTCAACATGGCAGTTAGAGCCCCCTGAGGACTTTATTCCAATGATTCCAGTGAGGAAAGTGTGGATTTCTTGTGAATGACTGCTTGTATCCTATGTTTTACCCTTAGACAAAGGGTACAATTGTTGTTTTGTCATCGCTGTCCTCAGTTGGGCGTGCTTGTGGGTAGAGGTGATACTGTTTATTAGGTAGATATCTGCTATCTGCTATTGATGTTAGCTAGATATCTGATCTCTGAAATATCAGATTAGTTCTGTCATTTGATACATACTATTTTGTTTCATTTGTTTAGTTTGCATATATTTTCTTGGGGGTTGTCTTTGTTTATTCAATTAGTAAATAATAAAAAATTGCAACCATATGTGGTCTGGATGTTTCTTACCCAAACAAAATGATCAGATGAGAGGGAAAGGGAAAGTCTGCACTGTATTGTGGAGGGGAGAGAAGAGATCCCTAGGCTCTGGAAGTGAAAGCTGTGTCAGCAGGAGCCAAGCCAACTTAATTAGCCCTGTGAAGATAGTAGGCAGAGTGCTTGGTTAATGCAGCTATGCTATGTTTGAGAATTCATCTGTTGTCTCTGGACTTTGCTGAACTGTGCAAACATCCATGTCTCCACACCATTGCACCTTGCACACAAGCAGAGGCAGTTCTTGCACTCATCTGAGGTTCCAGTCCATGCTGTCTGCTACTCTCATACAATTCAGTGACTAACGTGAACAAAGGTACACAGTGAAACATATAGTCCTGGTCCTGGCCTTAGTGCTCCCTTACCAAGGTCAGAAAACAGCAGGCAGAGACAGCTGGAGCCTCTCTGCCCTCACAGCCTTGCTGTGAGCTAAGAGGCGATCAAAGCACAAGCTGTAGCTAGAGGTGACCCACCCTTGCAGAGCATCATCAGGTATTGGCATAAACCAGACGGATCTTAGTCCTCTGTGGACACATGCAGCAGCATTTAATCCTGGAGCACCAAGCCAAGCAGAGCTTCCCAACTGCTGGGCAAGGAAGCCATTCACCACCCTCCAGCAAGCAGCCAGAGCTCCCTAAGCACCAGGCAGGGAGCTGCCTGCAGGAGGAGCATGGCAATTCATGCAGCGCTAAAGCTTATTCCAGGCTGCCACCTTGTCAGGCTTAAGTTCAGCTCATTAGGACATTCGTCTGCTATTTATGCAAATAAGTCTATGCATAGTCACAAAATATGCAAAGAGGGCCATTTATCAGTTTGGCACAATTTCCAACTTTCTGAACCCTCAGACATCCCTGATACATGTGGAAGAAAATGCAGTCTCCCCTATCACCACCGCTGGCACAGAGGCCAAGGCAGAGCCTATCCGCTACCATCCATGTCCTCTCAGAGGATTTGCGGTGCTCGGGATAGAAGAGATAATGCATTCTGTGCGACTCTAAACCTATTGTATTACAGCTCAGGATGTTTAATCTTATGAATAAGGGATCTCTACTTGTTTCACCTTTCCGGGGAAGGAGATTTATGAATCTGCATAACTCTAAGCATTCTGACTGCAGTTTATTATTTATTTATAACAAGCATGTGACAAAAAAAATGTCCTCTGGAACAGTCTGCTTAAATGTGTTTCTTTGTCTGGACAGCTGCAGGCTAAGGTCGCTCTCACTCATGAATGTGCAAAGGAACCTCAGCTCACCCCTCTCTTGAGCTTATTGCTCTCTCCTCACTTCAGGAAAATATTATCTTCTGCACAAGCCTAGTCTAGAGTCAGCACCTACCTGTTGCTCTCCACACACAGCCATCAGTAACCGCAGGAGGTCTGAGTCCTCCTGACAAGGGTACAGGACTATCAGAAACACAAATTTAGGGAATTCTTCCCCAGTTCTGTACCCCAGGCCAGCACCAGGCTGACAGCTTGCCTGTTAGCTCCAGGGACCAGTTTACTGTGTATCTTCCCTAGCCTAACTGGATGGCTTATTTAAGCTGCTACAAGGTTCACTGTACAAACTAGCAGAAAAGAAGTTTCTGTATTACAGGTACAGACAGAAGAAAATTACATGCTTTTTGCTGTATTACCCTTGTCCGAGGAACCTGCCTTACCCGTTCACTTCTCCTATGGTCTGTTGTAACCATCTCCCAGGACCTATGTGGAGCTGTGGACCTGCATGTGGTCTTGGAATTGGCACTGAGGGGAGGAACACTTCCAGCAGGCAAGGAGAGGTACTCACAAAGGCTCCCCTACCAGGGTGGCTAAAACTGGATCTTAATTTGATAGCAATACAAAAATTAACTTTTGCCTAACCCTCCAAAATATAATTCCATGAGTTACATTGCATTTAAAGTGCAGCACAATCACAATGCAGAGACCTGAAAGTCTTTTACAATGATTTGCCTTCTTCTCCTGTAGGGAATTTGTATTTGCACGTGAGAGAAACTGTGACCTAAGTTAAATACCTCCTGGACAGTCTCTCTCGTTAAAGTCCGTCAAGGTGCCTTTCTTTGATTCTTTCAATACATGCAAGAAAATTGTGGTGGGTTGATGTGGTGGTGCACTCCTTCCTGCCCCTCCCTCCCCCTTTTCCTGGACCGCTCTACAATCTCAGGAATTCCAGCTAGGCCTTGGCCTTTGCGCAATGAGTTGGGCTGTTAAGCATCCCTTGACTGTACCAGGAACTCTTGCACGGCTAAGGTGGGGAGCAGCACTGACTGTATCAGGCACTCCTGTTACCCAACTCAAGGTGGGTAACGAGAGCGGGAATAATCAGTCATCCCCTGACAGCCTTGGAACTTCCCTTACCTGGACCGTAGCCCAAGTGGAATGGTACCAGTGTTACTGGAATTCCAGTAACTTTCTAGTAATTTGCTGATGACTAAAGCCAATCATCTTACAAACCTATAAACAGCGGTCCCAGTAAGGCCCTTTGAGTTCTCCTGGACCGCAGTGGGCTGTGACCAGCATCTCCCTCTGAGTGGGACGCCTCTCAGAGTTTCATGAACTCTCCAGTCTGTGAAATTCGGAGGATGGCTACCGAAATCTGGCGATGGGAGCTGGGCTGAAACCCTCTCCTCCTCGAGGCTTAACCCTCATCCGTTGAGAAATGCTGAGACATTTGAAGTGAATATTTCACAGAACTCGAGGGGAATTTTTAACAGGTATACCTTTGTACATGTATCTATATCTTTGTGTCTGTGTGCGTGCATGTGTGAATCAATTTGAGTACCCAATAGCAAGTATAGTATAAATATTACATTTCGAATCTGTAATTAAGTCACTGTTGTGATTGTAGTAAATTCTATTAACTCACTTTGCAAATGCTAAACTTACCAATGATTAAGTGTTGCTAAACTCTTGTGATCCACCTTAAATTGTGAATAAACCTTAGATTGCTGCTAAATACATACAATCCTTTAGACATAAACCGTTGTCCAAGTCTGAGACTAAGGTTGGACCCAGCCGCACCTAAGCTCCATCAGGAGTTTAGAAAGCAAGGGGTTCTACTCTGAACCTCGAGACTCAACAAGAGGGTCTTCCCTACTCTTTGTATTTCTTCCACTAGTCATAAACTGTTGTCCAAGTCTGGGACTAGGAGTGGACCCAGCCGGTCTTCTCTGAACCTCGTGACTCAATGGGAGGATTTCTTTGTTCCTTCTACCCTTTTCTTTAGACATGAATGGCTGACCAAGTCTGAGACAAAGTCTGGATTCAGCCACACCTAAAACTCCTCTCTGAGAAGTTTAGAAAGCAAAGGGGACCATTCTGAACCCTATGACTCAACAGGAGGGTCCTCTTTACCCTTGTCTTTCTTCGGTCTCTCTGTATAAATCATTCTGATTCAATCCTAATTTGATTTTCCTTTATATGTTTTAGTAAGTAATAGAGTGGACAGTTTAATAAGTGAAAGGAAAGGGAAAAAACCTCAGTGATGCAAAAAGGCAGTCACTCACCACCTTCCACAAGCAGACTGATGTCCCTCTCAGCTATGGCTACCTTCCCAGGTCAACCACCCCCTCAGTTTTTATTGCTGAGAATGGCATTATATGTCATGGAACATCCCTTTGGTCAGTTGGGGTCAGCTGTCCCCTCTGTGTCCCCTCCCAACCTCTTGCCCACCCCCAGCCTACTCGCTGGGGGGCAGTCTGGGAAAAAGAGAAGGCCTTGACACTCAGGGTGCACTGCTGTGCAATAGCCAAAACACTGGTGTGTTATCAAGGCTGTTTTAGTCACAAATCCAAAACTCAATATCTTACAGGCTGCTGGGAAGAAAATTAACTCTATCTCAGCCAGACCCAACACAAATTAATGAACAAATTCATTGCCTTAGGTCAACCACGAAGAAAATTGTCCTAGAAGGGGCACTTCTTCCTTAACATCAAGTGCTATTCTAAAACGTCTGCCCTTTTTATCCCAAATCTATTAGCCACTTGGGTAAGTGTAAAAAAATGCAGTCAAAAATATCTATACATCCTGACTTTCTGTGAATTTAATTCTGCCATTTCCAGCTGAGCAAAATTATCTTTACATCACAAAAACATATGCTTCCCTTTAATAAATATTTAAATACAGCCACTTCAAGTCTCTCCCTTCACTTCTGCATTGGTGCAGTAAAGGATTATCCCTGCAAAATTATACAGCCAAGATTTCTGCTGTGAGTCGGCATGATTCCGTTGTTTTTCATGGATCACTTAACACACACTGGAGATTTTAGCCATTGTTGTCTCTAATGGCTAATTTGCCTTTTACAGGGAACTGAGAGCCATCTGTGTACATGCCATAAGGATACACCAGTGAAATGGAGACTGTAAACCGACAGAACAGGATGTATGATTGTAAGAGATTCAAAGACAAGGTGCAATACCTTACCTTTGGAGCCTGTAGTACATCAGACACACCTTGCTTAGGTACTGCAAAAAAAGGTTTTGGTGCAAGTGTTGTTGGCTTTTTGGGAGGCCTGGGTGGTGGATGAAGGGTTTGGTTTTCATATCTTCGCACCATATAATATTGTTCTTCTCTGATCTCTTCCACTGTTGTCTTAGTTGCAGGAGGTACAACTGTCCGGACATCTTCGCTGAGCAAATGGACCGACATGTTTAAGCGATATACAGGAATCTCCCAGCTCTCCACTGGACTGCTGGTGCTACTGATCAGCAAGTAAGAGTCTGTGATTTCTTCTTCAAACTGCAGACCAGGCACGGCAGCCAAGACATCTTCTTCAACAGAAAGGTCCCTCACAGACACTTTGACATTAAAAGGCAAACGAAATTCTTTGCAAATCTCAGAAAGCTGGTACTGTTTCTTGTCATGAATCACTTCCACAAAGCCACCTTCCATGTACATAGGGAGGAGCACTTTCTTGTATGTATCGCTTAGTATTTGTTCACAAGCTAAAACGTCTATGACTTTCTTTCTTCCCTCATAGAGAACTTCACTAGTCTGGCATTGCTGAACTAGAAACTGATCTCCAACCGAAACAGAAAAAAGCTCTTTATGAGGGGAATCAAAAGCTTTAGTTGCTACAACATGAAGCTGTTCCTTTTCACTTCTTGCTATCTCTAAGTCATAGGCAGTTGGAAACTCACGAGGTCTTCTCTTGAACTTTCCTTTGTAGCTCATAGGGATTAAAAAATGTCTTTTGGGGGAATCACTTCTGATCTCAGAGGCTAGGACTCTTGTTGCCTGGTACTTTTTGTAGATGACGATCTCTTTCCCTGTATGCAATAAGTTATAAGGTCTTTGGCTTCCAGATGGCCCTTCCATTATCTCAGCAACCATAGGAAATTCTTTGCTTGTTCTCTCAAATACATCTTCCAAAGACAGCGGCTGAAGGAAAGAGCTAATATCATAACAGTCTGTTATATCCTTGACCTCAACATCTAGGTCTGAGAGGATATGGACTATGTCCTTTCGAACTGAAAAGAAAAAGAAATACATTGATTTTTGTTTTCAAATTGACATTGGAATAAAATATACATGTCCTGTTTGCCAGTGCTAAAATTACCTTCCCTGAGGTGTGCACCTCTATATGTTAACATGCACAATTAATAGGGCCAGTCAAAGTCTAACTGTTTTAACTTGAGATACATGGCTATCAGATATGCAGGAGACCTCACAAAGGAAGAGAGAAACAAGAGGAGATAAGAATAAGGTGTGCAAGTGAACAAAAGTTTAAGAGAAAATGAAAAAAATATAGTTCACTATTTTTCTCACAGCACCTCCAAGTTTAATCAGCTGTTTATATTATCAAACTCTTTTTCTTGAGTACAAGATGTCTTTCTATTCTTTTATTTCATAGTAACTTATGGTTTCTCCAAAGAAATGGGGGGGGGGGGCACATTTTTAATGAATAAATAGCACTTGAACCCATTAACACATGCTGCTGTGGCCAGTCTGGGAGAAATAAGATAAATCGAAGTTTATAAGAATAATGACAACGTCTATAATTGTTAGAAAATAATATCACTTTGAAAAAAAGGCAAAACCTTTGTGTAACAAAATCTAAGTTTATTGTTAATGAATGAAGAAATTTCTACTATAATGGTCCTCCGTGGAACTCCTGCATCTTTTTCTGCGGCATCTGGTTTTATTCACTATCAGAACCGAGCCATTGTGTTTAACATTCTGACAGGAAACAAGAAGTCTTTTATCACAACTGAACTTGCAAAATTTTGGATGCAAAACTTCCAAGCACAAAGCTGATTATGCAGCTAAGGCTTGTTTAAGAATTTGGCTCCAAATCAGCGACACCACAGATCACTGACCAGGGCAGTAAAATTTAACAAGCAAATAACATTTAATGACTCTCTTCAATAAGAATTATTCTGCATAGACCTGCACACAAGGATAGTATATCCTGGATTCACATTTCCTTGTACCAATATTTTATACTTAAAAGTTGGTATCAGATTTAGTTTATATGATAGAGTTTTATGACAGTGATTCAGAATCTCTTTATTCCAACTCAGCTTTTGTCACCTTGACACCTTCAGGTAACAAACATCCTAAGCATCACAAGGGACAGTCAATGAAGGAGGAATGACTAGTGAAAATGTAAGTTTTCTATGAGCATTTGGGGGAGTTCCACACACATAATTTGTTCATTATTAAGAATGAGAAGTATAGAGAATTCCTGCCCATAGCCTGTGAAAATGTAATCTGCTATCCCTCTTATCAGGAATGTTTTTTATTGAATTGTGGATAGTATTTCTCATACTTTATCTTGTGTCTATTTATAGTTCTTCTAAAAATAGTGAAAATCCATTTTTCATGGTCCACAAGAAAGTAGTTAATCATGTACCATGAAGCCTACTTTTCAAGTTTGTATTAAATAGTTATTTAGGACATATTTAATGCTTCTTAAATGCTGAACACACTATGAAACATAAATGGGCATGAAATAAAATCAACAAATACAACTCTCACTGGGAGAGAAGTGAATACCAAACATTTCTGAATCTTCTGAAAGCTTTTTAGAAACATTAAATTCTTATAGATTCTGCACATATATCTAAGTGGTTATAGGAATACACCTAAGTGAATCCAGCTTCAGTAGATGGGCTAGATTCCTAAATCTAGCTAGAGCTGTAGAAAACGATGTATTTTATCTCGTGAAGATATACTTTCCAAACTCACACACTAAATCACATAGCAAGCACAGCTGAATGTCTCATCATAAGTGTTTAACAACTATAGTATATTGTGCTAGCACTCTCTGCCCACTTTTTTTTCTTTCTCTTTAATCCATTTACTTAGATCTTTCATCAGAGAAAGCTCAATTGTGAAAAGATTTCCTGCTTAATATCCTCATGAATTACATATTTCTGTTAGGATTTCACTTCTGTGGAGCTCACTGGTTTGCTTCTATTAAACACAACAGGCTGCAAAACCTTCCCAAAAGATAAGCTCCTACCCTGCAAACTTTAACCGGATGGGTGCATCAACAGGTAGAATTGCAGCAAGTTTCCATCTACTGCCTGGGCTGTCCTCAAGCAAGGTCAAACATTTTAGCTTAAGCTGGTTTTTTTGCTTAGGTAGGTATCTCAGTTCAGAGAGGGTGCGCATTGCACGCACACATGGGTCATTACTGTAGCTTGGCTATTCAACTCAGGAACGTTTCACTGTGTGCTTATACCCTTGCACACCTTCTAATTTTATTCCCATGACTAATTTCACTAACAGGTTTAAAGTAAGGCATAGATTGGTAAGAACAGAGCCCAGCAGTTTCAATGTTCTGCTGGAACAACTAGAACAGTGATAATGTGCCATGGAGAATTTTTTTTTTTTTTAAATAAAAACTTGTAACACAAATTAGAACTTTTAAAAATATTGTTTTTCTAATAAATTCCTGTTTCCTCAAACCCAGAGGTTTCAGAAACTGCCTGTGAGTCTTTTCTGTTTATATTCTATTGATATTTGTTTCTGCAATAGAGTAAAATAATATGGTTTTTCTTTCTGCAGCATCCTCATTCTGAAAAATAAACGGTAGTTGAGTGTGTTACAAAATGTATGTCTATTTTCTTTTTCTACTTCCTAGCCAGAGCCATAAATGATCAAGTGGCTTCTCCATGGCCAAAGTCTGAGACGCAAAGAAAAAGAATCTGAGAACTGAACAGAATTCCTAAGCTCCACTTTTTCATGCAATATATTTTCTTTGCGACGATGATTTAATTGTAGTGATCAATAAAATGGCAACAGAAAGAATTGCAAGGTAACTATCTGAATTAACAGCTGATAAAGGAATAAAAAAGGCAATATTATTTTTATCTTTTTTCATCTTGAAACTAGAATCAGTGGCAAATATGGGTCAGGATTTCTTGACCAAACTGAATCCTTCCTGCCTATTTTAAGCAATTTTTGTGTATTTAACAGTACTTTGCTATACCAAGACAAACAGAACATTGACTTTGATTCCTACTTACATTTCATTACTGCCTGCACTTCATAGACAGGCGTGAGAATCAAGCAGCCATCAAAATTCTCAGGAAGTGGATTAGAGGAGTCCCAGGTATGTAAAGTATTGGAAAGTTTGACAACCCGGTTTCTGCACTTAGGGATTTTCCATTCTGCAATCTCTTTTAGGGTGTATATCTGGTCATCTTCACACTCATAGAATTTTCCTTCTTGTGAAAGGGGCAAAGTAAAGGAATGAGACTGGTTATTTCTGACCACACCACAGTTCACAGCCATCGTTCCATTGACCTCTTCCACTGAGCTGAAGGTGATCTGCTCACCATGTTTGATAGTGAGGTTTGACAATTTTATATCCTCAGGGCTGTAGAAACATGGATGGCCAAACCTTGTTGGCCCAATAGAGACTTTTCTTGCAATTTCTTCAATGCTGACATATGGAGTTTTATCTGCCACAACCTTATAAAGACCTAAGAACAGAAAACTTGCATTATAAAAAGGGAAATATATAAAGGAAACCATGCCAACTTTTAGACTGTGAATACAATAAAATGGGGAGGGAAGCACATCAAACAATTCATAGCTGATACTTTGATACTAGAAATGTGACTCTATAAAGATAATATCAACCACATGGTACAAATCATAGGCGGCTGGAATTAGCCCTTTCTACTTTGCAGCTAATTTCTGACATCCAACATTTTTACATCATGGAAAAAAGAGAAAAAAGTTATTTTCTTTGCTACAGAAAAAAGAAAAATTATCTTAATTTCTTATTTGTCTTCTCAGGAAACCAACCCTTAAGAAAAGATGCAGACATGCTATGAGGAAGAGCAACACTAATGCAATCAGTGAAATGCAGGATAAAGTTTCTGGCGAAATATTGTACTATGTGTTCTTCCACACACAGATTGGGGATTCCTAGACCAAGTGTGTTTAAAGACACATCACAAATGAAAAAGTAGCTCCTACAAATAAGAATGACCAAAGGAAATTGATTTTAGTGTATGTGATAGCCCAGACCACCAGATGGAATAATTCGAAGTTTGGGTGTTGTAGCACTGTGGCCATCATGGGGCAATTAAAGTGCTGAAGTTAGGCAAGGCAGAAGCTGCGTCTGAGCTTCCCTATCCCCTAGGGACGTTATTATTTCCTGTTAATCATGCCCCATGGAGCTGTCTCATTAAGAGTCCACATCGCAAGAAAAATATGTACATTTCTGTCTTTGCCTGAGTGTTTTTATAGAGGAAGATGAAATGGATGGTTTAGAGGACTAAACAGTAGGGTTTAGCTGATCTGTGTGATTCAGCTGCCCTCTTCCCCAGGCATGGCAGTGTGAATGATGCCTTGTGGAATTACATTGTAGCTTCCTAGGACAGGCATCAATTAAGGCTTTCTTCCAAGTGAATATAACTGAATGTAGAGGTTATTCCTAGGCCAAGTTTGCAAGCAAGGGGACCCACACAAATTAACTGGTAGCTACAGCTACAGTGACAAAGCATCCAAGCTCCCTGGGAGATGCAGTGCCTTCTCTCTTTCCTTCCCCCAAAGCCAACTAGCAGAACCCTACAGCCCCCACTGCTTCACACTTTTGCCTCCTCTGGACCACATAAAGGGCACTGTATCTTTGTGGTAAAGGAATACTCCCACATTGGCATTTATGGAGCATGGGATGGGGACTCAGGGATTGCTGCTTGGCACCATGAAAGACTCTTTCATGGTCGCTTCACATCTCATGAGTGGTTTCTGCCATGTCTACAAAGGTTTAAATGTCCCATCCACCTGCCCCCAGTTGTCTAGTGTGGGAGCTGAGTCCACATTGCCTATGACTCCCTTCTCATGGGAACTGGAGTGTGAGAAAAGGGCAGATACCTGGGTCTCAGCAAGGTGGGATGCTGCCAGAACACAGGTCCTGTTGGATGCTGGGAAGACACTCACTCCCTTCTCTAGACCGCCTCTGATAGTGGGATTTTTTAACAAATTAGATTAGGGGATTGCTTATTTTCTCCCACAACTTTTCCCTAACTGAGTTTCACCCACTGACCACAATCAACACCACCAAGGGGCCTGCATGGAAGCAGGGGCTCCTTAAGACTGTATTCTTTAAAAAGGATGTATCAAACCATTCCCACCACCACAACAGCCTTTTTTTTTGCCACAGAATTGCTGTGATTCTTGTTTCACTGTAACAAAATCCGCTACTTTCACTTCATAGCTTTAGCACCCTTCTTGTTAAAGGAGATGTTATTAAGATTCTGTCTGTTGAGTAGCTTTTAACTGAATTTATCACCAGATTGGGCATGTTTGGTTCCTCATATCCTATGAGACCACTAGGATCTGTGGCAACTAAGAGCTCTGAGGGCTTGTCGGCAGCCTGAACAGTAATAGCCTATTTGATCTACTGCAGAGATAGATAGTTACTAGTTGTGCCTATGTAACTGCTTTCTGCAATTCTGTGCCTTCACAGCTGTCTGTGTGACAGTTAGCTTTCCCTGTGTGAAATTAGTACCCTTGTGCAAAGATATCCTCCACATATATGTCCTCACTGCAGCACTACGGGAAAGCCTTCAGGCCTTTTTCTGGGCTTCAAGGAAGCCCCATCCATGAATGTAGCTGCAGAAGTACGAAGTACAACTTCAAGACACTTTTCTTTCTCACTGGTATTTTTAATGTTTCTCACAGCTGATTTTAACACAATTATTAACAAGCAAGTTAACTACTCCAGTCCTAATCACTACTGGAGCTGTCAGTGCAGATCGAGACAAACTGGTTCATCAGCTTTTAGAAAATATCACAGTGACAAGGCACAACGACAAACTGAAACTGTGGAAAAGACAGCATCCCCTAAACAATGTTCCAGTGTCATGTTTTGCAAGCACAAGATGGGCATCATCTCCTGGCAGTCATCTCCTGGCAGTGCTGGGAGAAAGCAAATACGAATATTCTTCGTTTAAAAATGTATTTAAAGTACATATGATGTATCCCAAAGGCAATAACTATGTTTACCCATCTGTGATACAGGAGCATGCGTATTGCCCCTAGAAAACTTCCAGAATTGCATTAAAAAGCCTCCATAAATTATGTTAAAAACCCATTCCCAGTTGAAAATATTTGGCAATGTGCAGGTATGAGAAACAGTCTTCTCCTCTATGAGTTTGACAGTAGACTCAGGCTCTACTAATTTTGCTGGGACTATGGAGCTATTTGGTAGCCAGTGATTTCAGCAACAAACTGATGAGCATCCTGTGTTGGAAAGCAGGTTTCATATGGAAGCATAATTACCAGATCTCATTCAAAAATGGACAGCTGATTATCCCCTCGGGCCCAGACAGACTGACTTTGTCAGGGTTGGGAGCAGAAAAATCTTCACCTTCCGTTCTGCTGATTTTCCTAATTTCAGTAACAGAATGCTAGCGTAGGCAACTAAAGAGCCATGCGGCCTTGCATACTTATCTTCTGTATTGATGAGACCCATGAATTAGAGGCACCTAATAGCCACCTGTTTATGCTTATGAGTATGTAAGGTTCCATATGTTTCTCTATATATAGAAAAGAGGTGAATATATAAAAAGTTATTCTGGTATGATGGGTGAAAGCCACTGTGGTTCCTACCTAAGTGCCATAATGTGCCATTGTATCTTCTCATAAATGCTCTCCTTGTTACTATATAGATGTATTTATTTAAAAAAAAAAAAAACAAAACAAAACAAACATTATCAGAACTATTCAGAACCTTATTAAAATCATTATGATTCAAATTACAAAACCAAATGTTTTCCAAATCTAAGATATGAAGGAAATCTCCAGAGCAGGAGACATATGGCAAGTTTGAGATACTAAAGTTTGGACATTTTGAGGTCAAAAAAAATATTTTTGTACTCTTTCATAAATCATAAAATGACCGAATCAAATTAATTTAGACTTTCTTAAGACAGCTTGGTGGACTATTGAGGGGAAAGACAGATGGAAATAACAAACCTGGAAAAAAGTCCAGCTGGTTTATCGAGAGCTGGCATTATTGCTCATATAGATCTACTTTCTCAATGTAATCTGGTCTATGATCAAAGTGCACTGTTCCCTGATAGTTTTGGGGAAAATTATAGATAAAATTATAAAGATCAAGTACACATACGTAAAAACTACAGGAATGTACAACCGTTGTAACATTCCATGAATCCTTGGCAGCTAGTGGCATTTCACTGGGTGAATTGCCTGCCTAGCCATAATATGATAATTAGTAAGCCCCAAACCTAATCACCCCATGATTTTCAAGAAAAGTTTTGGGCATTGATGTACACATTGCTAGAGGGAGAGGGTTTGGGAATCTGAAAAAATTATTTTCACTGGTATGGGAGAGAAAACATAGCCCAAGGATCAACCATTTAGTCCTGTGGGAAGGCGTGTTTTGACAGAAGAATGTTTTTACCACCTTTTTACAGAACAGTATATGCAGCTTTCTTTTACTGGTTATAGAGTGATAAAGTATACCTTCCTGTAGCTTTATAGACTTCCCATTTTCAGTCTTAATTAGAGTCCTGAAGGAAAGGAGTATCCTTTTTATTCTCTCTTTTTCTTCTTTTCCCCACAGAAAGCTGAGAAAACCAGTAGTTAGGCTCACCTACTAGAGCAGCAAGTAGCCTTCAAGGAAAAAAAGAGCAGAAGGACCTTCTGTCCCAGACTAGCAGTTTCTGTTCCCCACAGTCATGCAGAAGACTGGGAAGAGCTCAGTTCCCAACTTCTCTGGATCTGACTTGCTTGCTATTCCTCTTTTCCCTCACCTCCACCACCCACTCTGCTACCTCCTCAGCTCCGTCTGCTCCAGCATCCTCCTCTCCCCATCCTGCCCCAAAGGCCATCTCTCCTATTTCTCCATTATCTCCTATCGAGGTAAGCCTTCTAGTGCCTAACCCCTGTTCTTCCACGCATGTTCCGCGTGGCCACAGACAAGTCCCCTGTCTCGTGGCTCGCAGAGGCTAGGAGCTCAAAGGGACAGTCATGCTCAGCTATGTGTCCGTCAGGAATGAGCAGCAGCAACTGTCAGGGACCTCCTGAGAACAGGGACACCCCAGCAATATTTTTGCAGAAGAAGGAATATAACAGTACAAAACGAAATCATATGTGCTGGCACACAGTTCAGGTGTTGTGCAAATTACCTGTCTCTGCTAACCTCTTAGTAGTGAAAATTGTAATTCAAAATGCTGTTAGATGTAACCATTGAAGTGTCTGGAGTAACAGCAGACTTCTTTTTTTACCCAGTGTACGGGCATAGAAAGAATAGCCTGGCCCTCAGGCATGAAAAAGGACAAATTAGAATGAGGATAAAATGAAATAACACAGACAGTATACTTGCGGTTGCAGTAGTTTCTCTAATGCAAAGGGCAGATTAGGCCTTTATCAAGGATCTGATTTGCTGGAGCAGAAAAAAGGAATTCTGTAGACTGCAAATACGTTCAGAAAGACAAAGAGTAAGGCTCGTTTAAAGCCAATGAGCCCAGTTCTTCACTCACAGAGATGCTCTCCCCAGAGTAACCTAAATAGGAGCGGTGCTTATTTATGCCAGCATGCACACAGTGAAAGGATACATGAGCCCATCGCATGCAAACGATAACTCACGACAGAGGAAATGGAAAATAACAACAAAGCAAAAGATTTCTTTGCGTCAAGACTGGCAAGAGATCACTGTACGTACAATGTAAATACAGTGCCAGACTCCTAGAGACCTGCGGCTATTTTTACTGAAGTAAGTCAATGGCAGTGTGAAAAAGATCATCTGCAATTTGGTTCTGTGCTTTGTTCTGGAGACAGGGGCAAGCCAGCAACGCTCTAATACAGTGTTTCGTTCAGAGCTTAGCATGTGTATGTAATAAAGAGAAAAGGAAAAAGGTCAAGAAAAAGCAGAGACTGGGATATCCTGACTTTGTAAAGCAGAATCATTCTTCAGCTAAGACTAAATTAGACCAATGAAAAAATTGCATCTTACCAAAAAGGTCCTGAATGCATAAGAGTACATATACAGAGAGAAACAAGAGAGCAGTGCTCCCTGTTGGGCTAATAAGAAGTGTCATTATGTCCCTTTTCAGTGCTGCTCTTCAGTAATACCCATCATGTGGAGGACAATAATGATAAATTTCAGAAAAACGAACTCTGAATTTATTTTTCTAGTAAAATAACCCAGTTTTCTAGAAGATTGGTTGGGAATGCAAATTGTAGCCATTAGACTGAATTTGAAAATGTGCTCAACAGGGCAACAACAACCAAATGCTAAGCTGTAAAATTGATCACTTGAATGCAGACAAATCCAGATTCACCAGGTTCAAGCATTTGAAATCACAAGTCA
Organism: Gavia stellata; assembly: GCF_030936135.1. Classification (NCBI taxonomy): domain Eukaryota; kingdom Metazoa; phylum Chordata; class Aves; order Gaviiformes; family Gaviidae; genus Gavia; species Gavia stellata. Next base: position 53,116,765 of record NC_082595.1, on the reverse strand, counting down.
TTCTGTTCTAAAAATCAGGAGATTCAACATTAATAAATGTAGGATTACTTTTATCATGCAGTTGTGTTGGCTATTTTAGGATTCAAATGTTCAAACCCATCTGCCAATCAAGATTTAGAATATGACTTCCTATGTGTATATATATTTTAGAGACAGAATAAATTTTAATAATAGCAAAGAAGCTTGGATTTTAAGAAAAACACCAAGTGTCTTGAGAGTTCACAGTACAGCAGTACTTCAATAACTTTAGATAGCCACAGATAAACAAAATGTCTTTGATCGCTACATTTGGGCCCTACCAGTGCTTGAAAATGGCATTCCAAAAAGTCTTTTAAGAATTGGTCATACAAATGGTTCTGCTTCTCTGAGTAAGAAAAACATGAAAGTAAATTGATGTTCTACTGGGGAAAAGAAAATGATGTATAGGACTATTTCAGAGAGAAATCTGTATTTTGGAGATGGAAAATGAAGGCTTGGCAGTAGATATTTTCCTGTGGAATTCAGATGAAACATTGCATTCCCATGCACTTTTACATTTTATTTGCTTCAAGAAGTGTGTCTTGACTCCCTCTGCAGAAAAAGCACAAACCAATTTGGGCACTGCATAACCTAAACCATTTATATGCATGTGCACACATTCTCACATGCTCAGAAATATGTTAGAAGAACATCAATGAGGTTACTAAGTCAAGCTCTCAAACACTAGAAAACACCCATATTACATTTCCCTGTGCAGCATCAATTTAACCTCCCCTGTGCTTGCAGTACAATACAGTGTTAATTAATTGTTTAACTTCTATTTTTTTTTCTACGAAACTGTAGTCTCATTCAGTGCATTAACTAGACTGCTGGCCAAAGTGAGTCCTGGACGTGATCTCAGGCTCTCGAGGGCTGCTGTGTCCTTGTGTGTGCCCTGTCCCAGTGTTTCCTACCTGCAGGTGTTCTGTAACTTCTCTCCCAGACCTACGCAGGCTCCTTCCCACATCCCACTGGCCTCCTCGTGCTGTTTTCCAGCCTGCTTAGCTCCTCCCATTACCTCTGCTGCCTGCAAGACTCCCAGCCTAGGAAATGCCCTACATACATATATATTTCTGGTGGGTGCAGTCCTCCTCTGATGCTGGTAACCACCTCCACTGCTGTCTCCAGTCCCTGATCTTTGCCTATCGAGTCTTCATCCTTCTGCCCTGCTTCAAGGTCCAATCTTTTTCTATCAGTTTCCTAACCTAGTTTGCCTCCTCCACTTCCCAAACATGGATACTCACAGTCCAGCGCTTTTCCCTCTGCACTCCAATCACTTATCTGTTTAACACAGCTGGGCCCTAACAGTAGAGGAGTTGAGATGAGAGCAGACTTGAGAAATGAATACATATGACATGTGATGAACTAGGTACCCTGGGTACAGTACTTGGCCAGCTCTCCCTAACAAGGCCACATGAATGGAGGAAGATGCGTTTCAAATAACAAGTCAGTACTACATGCCAAATTTCAAGTCCATCCTCCAAAATATGGATATTTTGGGACTTATCTATAGAATAGTTGAAGTGTTCTTTAAGCAGGAAAACACATCCATTTTTGTCTAATCCTGTTTCCAGGCATGGAGCAGCCACTTTGGCCACTGAAATTAAAACAAATCATTAAAGTAAAACCAAAATATTTTATATCCAAAATAATAAAATAAAAATATAGTAATAGTAAATAAATTCTAGTCTGAGCACACAGCAAGGAAGATTTCAGCTCAGACAAAGTTTGGAAAAGTCATAAGTAACTGAAAAGGAGATTTTCGTAATAATTTCGTAATAATTCTTACACTGAGTGACCTCAAGTATAGAAAGCATTACTACCAAACATTGTAACATTAATAATTTCTATCCAGGCTTGAAAAAGAACTGTAAGAGTTGATTGTGTCTTGTGCTATCTGATAAAATTGTATCCTTGACAGCTGAGCTGTAACCTCAAACAAATACCAATCAAGACAGAAAATCAATAAAATGAACAAAGGTGATTACTCAGGGTTATAATTCCTCAAAAACATGTATTCATGAAATACTATACCAGGAAAATTTAGTGGTAATTCCACTTTGGCTGAAAACCGGCTGACTTCATTATTGTCACAGACACTTGCTATGAGCTTATTAATTTTGAAGCCAATAACTTTAATGACTTCTCCTGTTGACAGGCAGCATTCATTTCCAAACATTTCATAGATGGAGCCTGAAAAAAAATACAAATGGAAAGAAAAGCGTTATTCAGTTTTTTCTCACTTTGTCAAGTTTCTTTACCTCTTTGAATAAAAGCAAAAATGCTTAAAATAAGTTATATGGAATAATACTTATCCTGCAATAACTAACTTAATTCTCATTTTCCTCCTCAGTGTCACGAGAAAATCCATCCTGTGACTTCAGTGATCTCTAGATCAGCTCTGTGTGTACGCTGTTCTTAGATGCATGTAAGGAGAACAAGGTCTGAAGAACCTGCATTTCCAAGTTATTAGACCAAAACAGAAGGAGGCTGAGCATAGGATCACCTGGGTCATCAGGAGCTGCCTCCTGAAATCAGCAGGCAGTGGAGCTCGGGCAGGAATGGTGCCTCTGCACGGCACAGGGCATAGCATATCCCATAGGAAACAACAGACTGCAACAGAAGGCAAAAAACCATAGAGCCCAGAAGGTGCCCAGGGAGAGGCCAGGAGACATCAAAGTGCAACCAGCATTTGAGCTTTCTGTAGTAACAGAAATCCTGAAGAAAGTACAAGAAACTGGAAAACTGGCAAATTAACAGTGGTAATCCCAGCCCAATGCTGAAAGGAGCCTACTGATTCCAACTGCAGGAAAAAGTTCCTTTTTTGTCTGTGATGTTCGGAATTTTGAGTGCAGGAACAAGGCAATCCAACCAAGCATTTCAGAGCTTCCTCAGCAAAACCTGGAACTGCAGCTTGCCCTGCCAAAACCACCCTCCCTTCTCCATTCTTGCTGTGGTCAATCTCTGTTGTTTCAGAAGAGGGAGCAGCGGGGAAGAATAAAGCAAAGCCAAAACAAAAGTCAAGTTATGCAGAAGAAGGAAAATTCTTCCTGGTCCCTGCAGGAGATTAGTAGAAGCTTTGAGGCAGGGGGTTAATTAATTATATATACAGTCAATGCAGCAAACACATGCTGATTAAATCCTCTTTCAGTTCCATTTGTAGACAGCATTACATTGAGCACAGAACATCAGAAATATTGATTTTAATGCTAGCTTCTGTTCTTCTGATGCTGTGCAGTTCCTTCCAAGAACTTACCAAGCTCTGTTGTGAAGTGATGTGGAAGTACGCTTTCTGGAATCCCATCTCAGAATTTCATTTCCCTCGTGGTGAGAAACCTTATTCTCATTTCCACTCCCACTGCATTGGTGAGTGTATTCATTTGCTCTGCTACTAATGTTGCTCTGCTACTTAAAAACCTTTTTTCTCATTTCCATTTCTCTTTCCCCAAAGGGTTTGCAAGGTTAATTTTGCCCTCCTCTGGTCCCATTTTTGACAAAAATCTAGAAGAAAGAAATTCTCTTTATCTCCTCTGAGAAGACAGATTTTCCTTCCCACAATCCCTCTAAGAGCCCTTTCTTGCATCTTGTTCAGTTTAAAGTCTTTTTTTTTTTTTTTTTTTTTCCCCCCTTTTAACCTAGGTAACCAGAATGGTCTTGGGCAACGAGAGATATTTAAAACGTGACCTCTGGCTATATAGTAGCAATCAATAATTGAGATGGCATGTACTGAAATATTGCCATTGCCTGCAGAACTCACTTCCCACAGAAAGTAACATTCTCTGCTCCACAGCTCTCCTTGCAGTTGAGAGGAGGCGAAAAAATTTTTTAAATTTTTTTTGCCAGTTGTCATATCAGAAATACAACTATTAGCCAAGTGATTTTTCATAATGCTCACTCAAGATCAATTCCAGTCACAACCACAGCCTGGGCTAATAAGCATCTCTTACTGAGTATGGGATATATTTATCAACTCTGCTGCAGCACTTGCAGGTGACAAGCACTTGGCTACCACCCCGGCCTCACTGGAAGTCACTGGGAACCCAACCTGAGCATAAGTTGCTCTGGTTTTAGCCTAAACACAAAGCCTCAGTAGAGCACCACAGAACAACGGGCTTGTGTCAGGACAGGAGGATGAACAAGAGTAACACTGAGCAACAGGTAAAGTGTACTGTTGTGAAGACATGTCCAGGCAAACCTGCCTGTTGCTTGTCAATGCTCTCACAGTTGAGATGGACACCAGGAAATCCCCAGCTGCTCCCCTGAAGAAGACAGGTACTTATGTAGGTTTTTAACCCTATGCAGAAGGAATCTCAGTTAAAAAAAAAAAAAAAATCATGTTGCAGATGCTTTCGGCAGGCTGGATGTAACAACATTGCCTGGTTTCCCTTGCTCAGAACCCTACATAGGATGAAGGGGACTGCTGTACTTAGGCTCTAAACTTCCCCATCAGGCTACTGACTTTCTGTTGCACACCAGGATGATTAGCACAGAGATATTTTGGATCATAGTGCCACACAAATATCAACCACAGCCAGGTGAAGAAACATGCTGTTTATGCATGCTTTCAACCAATCTGGTACTAAGCAGAAGACCAAGAGAGCTACTGCCCTTTAACTAAAAAAGAGCAATCTGGTTTTCTTATTGTAAATAGCTGTTTGCTCTCCCTTTCATCCCTGAGCAATTCAGCATTGACTAACTCAGATGTCTCCACTGGATATTGCTACAGCTCCCATCAGTAGGCTGGCTGCTGCTCTAATAAACACATGAGGAATTATCATAGCTCTCATTGCTTTAGCTGAGCTCCATAGGATATTTTATGACAGTCAGAAAAGTGTATGTGCAATACTTATTTCATATTAGAGTGAGAGGGAGAGAAAGATTGAGCAGCCATGAAGAGGATAATATTCCTTTTGTGCTGAACCACCTCACTCCTCACATCAGACACAGTAGAGATCGCAAGCAACCATGGTATTATTAGATACAGGGAATCCCAGAGGACCCAGTGTGATGAGCTCTGCATTATAGAAACATGGAAAGCTGAGCAAAGAATTCCAATATTGTCGCCTCTGAACAAATATTTGCAAAAACCTACTCAAAATGGGAGCTCATGGCTTCTAGAGGCTTTTTTCTTCAGTGCAGATTTAGATCCAGCTTTTCCAGATTACCTCACTTGAAAATAGACCCCTAGAAACCATTTCACATACGAAAGTAACTACACGGACTAATTATGGGCTTCAGGCACATTTGCTTCCATCTCTGCTAGAGAGCCTTTGCAAGCGTGCCCCTCGATGCCGCCGGGAGCGGCCACGCACCCACATGCAGGCAGTGCTTCTCCATACGAGTACAGGCACTGAGCCATGCAGGTTCGGTGGCCTCGCTGGCTGTGGTTGATTTCCAAACAACATGGTAGCTGGAGTAGAGCGACCCAAGCAATGGCCCTGAGAGGAAGAATGGAGCAGTTAAGAGGCTGAACCTCTCAAAAAAATGGTGTGATTGAAGATTTAACCACTACTTCAGTCTATGTCCACAGCAGAGTGGTGCCACCAAGAGAAAAAGAGGGGAGTCAGAGGAGGGCCCTGTTTCCGATCATGGCTGGTTCTGAAGGACTTACTACATTTATCAGGTTTTCTTTTCCTCAGGCACAATAGCCTAACTGCAAATTGTACTGCAGAGAGTTTAAGAAGTCCTGCCCTCTATCACGAAATCAAAAAGTATAAACGGAGCTTGCAAAAAAGTTAGCGACAGGTCCAAGGCCGAAGATCCAATCTGGCAATATCCATGAGAAGAGACTAGCTCTGCCAAATCCTCAAGAACAGATGATTGGACGACACAAAAATTATCCTTTGACAAAGCAATCAAAATTTGCCAAACATGAGAAATGCAGATAACAACCAACACAGGGTAAACAGTGGCCTGGCACTATAGAGATGGCAGAGAATCTAAAACACTACAAGAAAAGGGTAAAATACAAGAAAAGAAAATCCTCACTCACAAAAGAGAGAAAGTACCTGAGGCAGACAAGCATATGGAGTTCAAGCTGGAGTCTACAAAAAGCATTACATGGAGCTGCAGGCTCTGTTTGAAACATCAAGGGCCAAGGTAATGCATTGAGAAAAAAGCTGGATTATAAATTCCAGACTGCAAGCCACAAAAGAGTGAGCACAGAATAGACACACAGGGCTGTAACAGCACCTTAAGTCTCAGGGTCTTTCCTCAGAACAAAACACAACATTGTTGTGGAAAACAAATGGATCGTTCAACTAAAAGCATCAGTTCTAGGAAAAAGGGAGATGAAAATTTGAACTTAAAAAAAATAGTGATGGTTTTAATTAAAATTTAAAAAAAAAAAAAAGGAAAATCGGAGAGCTTGTTGTCCTACCATCAAAGAAATAAACTATTACATGGGTACATAATCCTCTGACAAAGATAATGCTTTGTAGTAATACCAAGGGAAATGAAACTCTTCCTGAATTAAAAAAAGAGGAAGAAAGAAAAGATGTAATTTTTGGCATTGTCAAGGAGGGAAAGGGTATTAAGCAGCTAGGAAGGATGCTTTAAGTCTTCTAGAAGAGGGGAAAGCTCTTAGCAGAGTAGAAGTGGAGAGTGCCCAAGTATCCCAGGACTCGTGGCCATAGGACGATACCTTTCATCCCAGAAGAGAAGTTGGATAAATTGCTCATAAAACCACTGAGTAATACAGGTACGCCACCACATTTTCCATCCAATTAAGGAAGTCAGAGACCAATCTTCAAGAGCTTATCGTTAATAAAATCTACATACATGAGTGGATGGACAGATAGGTGTGTGTGTATATGTATGTAGATAGATATCTACCTAAATGACCATCTTCATGGGCAAATTTTAGGACTTTAATTACCTCCTCCTTTATCAGATTCATTTGAAAGAGACCAAGAGGTTGAAAGATTATGAGGGTGAGAAGCTGGGAGGAGGATGGCTAACAGACCGAGACAGTGATTGCAGAAGCCTCATTTTTAACGATACCAGGATAAAAAAATCATTAAAAAATGAAGGTCTGCCAGCCATACAAGAACAGATTCATTTTTGGGGGTGCAATTGCACATACAGTATTGATTGTAATTACATATTTGTCTGCAACTAGATTGCCTTAGCCCTGATTTTAGCCCTTGCTTGGCAGTTTGCCCAGAATAGTACAATGAAGATTACATTCAGACAAGAAAAATGTTACCTGTGTGATTTGTCATCTAGGCATTTGCAGCAAATATTTGTGCTAATAAAAGGGAGGGAGGGAAACTGCATGGTTTTCAAAAGGGACAATAAAAACTCTTTTTCCTTTAAAAGCCATGATAATTAATCTCAAAACATTATGAAAATACCCACCGTGTGACAATGTGACCCTGAAAGATTTTACTTCAGCTGTGTGATGTGGACCCCCCCCAATACATTGAAAAATAAAAATAAAATTAAAATGGACCTTTTAGTACATTTATTTGTTGTCGCACAACAGTAACTGTGTTTTTCCCACTCAAGCCACAAAGAAAGTGTAAGATGTTGAAAATGTAAATCAAGTAACCTTGAGGACTGAATCTTTTTGATTTGAGAAAGATGTACGCAATATAATGCAAAAAACATTTTAGCAGAACCCAGAAAAAAGCAGCTTATTTACAATGATCAAACAATGCCCCTGAAGGCTGTAATTAAAGAGCTTGTTGCCTTTGAAACCACCTTTTCTGGATTGTTACTTTGTTCAATAAAAAACACATTTATATCCTTTCATAAGCTCATCTCTAGTTAGACAATCCATATTAGCAACTGCAGTGATTACATCAAAGCAACCATAACAATTGGTTCAATATCTTTTTCCTCCATCTTTCCTAAAATGCTAAGCAGCCACACGACCATCCTCCCCAACATGAGCCCTTTATTTGATTTATTTCTCATTATAGGTACAAGAAGAGTCTTTTTTTGTATTAAAAACAACAATATAACATATAAATACAGTGAATGCCTGAGATGGAGAATGTAATTCTTCATGTCAGGGCATATGACAGTACCACTGAGAGAAATATTTTGTAATACAAGCTAGAACAGCAAATATCTCAGTAATATGTCCCTTTTTCTTCCCAGCAGCTTAGACCCCCCATTTGGTGACTGCTCTCAGAGTGAACGCTTCACTGGTGCTGATAGGAAGTATGGCTCAAAATTAGGCCCATGACTAAACAGCAATAATACATCACTCGTATGTAACTCCCTTTTCCCGCACGCCTCTGGGCAGTTCAGCAAGGAGGGCTAGGGAGAGCAATGCAAACAAGAGCAAAGGCTTGTCTGAGGTGGCACAGAGGATCATTCAGCAGGGCTGGAGCTCAAGCCCAGGCTGGCTGACTCCCAGTCTAACCGTCTGTCTGCTACAGCGTGCTGCTAAGCACTTCCAAATATCCCCCATTCTTTTTTTCTATTTTTTTTTAACAAAGACCAAGCTTTTCTCCCAACAAAACCAAATGACTTTGCAGGCCAAACACTAGGCATTGACTCCCTAGCCCCATGAGGTTGAATCCTTGAAGGAAAAAATTCTGTCTTTCACCTCTCAGTAGCACCCACTGACTCCATTGCAGCTGGCAGGCTGAGTGGTCTTTGAAAAAATATCCAAAGAACCGGGAATCTGGCTGTTTCACAGGGAGACATAAGATCTCCCTCCATGTCCTGGAAGAGTAGAACTTTGTCCCAACATCCTTTTCCCAGTGCTCCTTTCTCCACTATTATGTTGTCATCGGTTGCCCATATGGGTGCTGTCTTCCCAGATCAGAGGTGACTCTCTTTCAGGGGCTGGTGAAATGATTCTGCTTTCACATGAAGGCACGACCCCCTGGTGTAACCCTTCAGCCAGAATTACAATAGCCTGCTTTCCCCTACAACACAGCTCAGCTGAAATCACAGGTTTATTAAGGCTGCTGCAGGCTCCCAAAGTAATATGAAGGGCATAATGTCTCTATAATTAGTGTCAATAAAAAAGGTGTAATTCTTTATGGGCATTATTTGGGAGTTAGCCAATTGTTCAGAGTTTATGCTCTTTGGCAAGAGGAGAGATCTATTTTAAAGTTGCGGGGAGGAGAGTTTTGCGTAATAACTTTAATCATATTATACTCTGATTAAACAGTAGGGAAAAGCAAACAGTTTCTGACGGCGAGGTTAGGTGTCTTTTTTTTCAGTCAGATACCTCCTGAGCACCGAAGAGTCTAATCAGCATGCTGGATTTTCCCCACTGATCTCAAATAAACTAACATCTTGTGGGGAAGATACAAAAAGGCTGAAAATCATGTGCGCAATGGCAGGCAGAGAAGGAGGCATGCCCCAGCTTCTCCCTCCAACCCCAGGCTGTGAGAGAGGCTGCAGATAGCATACAGCACCTGTATGGTTTTTACCCACCCCTTCCTTCCTACCCCAGCAGACGCACCCACCCAGAGCGGGTGAGCCCAGGTCCCCCGTGCCCACACGGTGCTCCAGAGGCCCAGGGGTGTCAATGCTCACGAAGGTGGCAGGAGTTTGTGTAGAAGATCCCCCATCAAGTGACAGAGCAACTTACTGGGCTTTGTAACAGCTCTTCTCTCTTTAACATGTCCTAAGCAACAAAAACCTGCAGGTTCGGTCAGTCTCGGACACAAAACCTCCAAGGAGTTCAGCTGCCGAATTGCCACTGAGGTAAACTCCCTTCAAAAGGCTCTGTGCAAAGAAGGCATCTTATCTTGATCATACCTAATTAGGCTGCAGAGGGTCTGATTTTTGCCAGCACAAAACCATCAAGAAACAAAAGCTGTAAGATTTATCTTTTGCCATGTAAAGTTAAACTTTAAATGTCAAGTGCTTTAAGCCATTTCAATCATAATGGAATTTTTTAAAAAATTACTTCTGCAGTTTCTGATTTATTCCTTTCCTGATAGGTTTATGGCCCTTTTTTTTTCATTTTTTAATACTTTCTTCTGACTCTCATCTATCCGGAGGGCTCGCACGCTGCATGTGGCAGCAGAGCTTTGTGCATGCAGCACCCACCATAACAGAAAGGGCAAGTGAAACCACAGCTCCAGATGCAACATCTTTGACCTTTTGTTTGGGTTTACCCACACGAGCCGGAATTACTGTAGCAATGAAGAGAATGCCAAAACCTGTTTTTGAACAGCATTAGTCACTGTTTTAGCTGTTTGTGATTTATTTAGTTTTATTCATGTTCTTTGCAGCGTTAATTACTTGACTTAAGGTATGTTTATTGAAGTGTGCTTTGCTGGACTGGGTTTAAGAAGGCTGCTTAAATTAAGTTGCGGGATCAGGCCAGAGTGTTGAGCAGTTCATAGGTGAAGCCCAGAACTGGAAACATGTTTAAGCACCTTTCCCTAGTGAGATCACAGCACACTGCCCCCTGTGCCATTACTATCTGCTCAATGGAGTTAACCAGAAACAATGAACCTGGACTAATGCCATGTTTCCTCATGCATAAATTACCAATTACTGGAAGGGAAAAATACCCCACAAAAGCCCTGTAACTCAGAAACAGTGCATGGTGATGGGCTTGTGTATCATGAGACGTTTATCCCAGGTTCTTCCCTCCCCTCTCATTTGCTATAATTGTCCCCTTATCCCCCCAGAGCCCAGGTTTGTGAAAATTGTCTCAGTATTTTTATAGGGTGGCAGGTTCATCTGTAGGGAAACAGGGGTCCTCCTGCCACAGACCTCCTCCTCGCATCCCTGGAGGCCCAAATGCAACAACAGCCGGGGAACCCTCTCCACCGCAGGAAACCAGCACGTCGAGGGCAGCTTCAGCAAGCCAAGGCAGGGGCTTGGCCCCTGCGTCGAGACAAGCAGGCAATCTGTGTATTCTTCCCACCTCCTATGCCATCAACAGAGAGGCTTGGAGCTGAATGCCGCAGAAAGAAAATCCCCACAAGGAGATCCTCGAAACAGCTTTGCCCTCAGTGCCAGCTACCCAGGGTCAGATTTTTCTCACTGTATCTGGATGAGTCATCCCATTGAGGGCAGCGGCATGAATAAAATGAGCAATATCTGACCCATAAAAGTCAGCTTTTGTTCTCATATTGCATTCACTGAAGGGCACTTTCCTTCTTGTTCAGAATAAAACAAGTTTTTGAAGCAGTCTGAACAAGTGCAGGAGAGTTTCAGTGGTACGTACTAATAGAGAAAATTTACTAACATGCTCTGACTACTGACCACAAAGGAGAATCCAAACTATCTGTTACTCCAGCTGTACCTAGGGCTTTTGCTCCTAACTGCTCAATCAAGAGTAAGGGAAACAACTATGTTCAAGGGGAAAAAAACCCTTCCATTATTACAGACAGATTTGGCTTCTGTCTCTGTAAAAAAATGAGAAAAATCAGCAAGTGCAAACACTGTACCACAAATTTCTACCATTTCATGTGCAATTCTCCCTTTGGAATGCACTCAACTGAGAGTCCACCCAGTAAATGCACAGGTCATTTTTATTGATCTTCCACCTCTAAGAAATACAACCCTAAGTATCTTCATGAAAGCTGTTCATAGCTGTCCATGCTTTAGCCTCTGTTTAAATTGCCTTGCTGCTTTTTGTAAGAAAAAGGGCCTTTATTAATCCTGAAGAGGCAGTTTGCTTGTTTTATTCACGGGTATTACAGACCACATATCCCAGCTTTCATCGACTCACTGGCTTTGCACATTGATAAGGGAGCAGGATTTGTTCCCTCTAGGTTGGCTTAAAAGCAGTAAAAAATCATTCCATCCTACATGATCGTTTTCTAACTCTTAGTGTTGAGAGCGATTTCTTGTCTGAATTAGGACTTGGGGCAGCTGAGACTTGATATACAAAGATTCCTCTTCTTCAGTTTGCCTAGCTGCAGTTATGGGGTTAACAGGACTTTTTGTAAGTGGTTCCAGCGCTTTGCTGCTGGCTGGCTGAACCCCTCACTCCCCTGAAAAGCTCACAGAAGAGCACGCTGGAAAGATCCTGTTTCCCAGTAACAGAAGCAGAAAGGGTGAAATTGAAACTGCCGAGAGGGCGAGCAGGCGTGGATACTCAGCCGGCAATGGAGAGCCAAGAGGAACCCTGAGCCTAAGCATGTTCATGTTCTTTATGGTTCATCAAAGAGAGTTTTTCAACGGAGTTATTCTCATTCACCAAAGAAGGAGCAAATCCCAAAGGGCTTTGTTTGGCGTCACCCCTCAGGCACCTGTCAGAGAGCACCAAACAACCGCCCAGAGAGGGCATCCCCACCTGGCAATACTGAGCATCTTTAACACCCTTAGCTCTGGAAGGGCATTAAGCAGGGATGTATGTGTGGCCCCACTGCTGCCCCTTCCCACCGTTTTCTCCTCTTGTGGAGAGACCTGGCACTTCCCAGAGCCCCGGGAGAGGGAGCAGAGAGTGGAATACCACACTTACAGCGTGCTGCTTCACTGCACTCCCAACCTGCCAAGGTGGAGGCTGCTGGCTTACAGATCCCTTCTTCCCAGAGAAAGAGCACACAGCATAAACTTTCTTGATGAGTTTCACGGGTTGATCATAAAGAGGAGACATCCTGGTGCTACAATTCACACAACTCAGGTGCTGCTTTCCAACAGCTGAACTGCGGAAAGGAGCTACCAACTCTCCCTGTAGTGTGGAAAGTCCCAGTCCTTGGGGTCCTAATCCCATCACTGATGTGTGCATTTAGCCTTAGGGGAATAAAAAAAAGGCAATGTGGGATTTCTATTTAGGCAGAGCAAAAAAGGGAAGGCTGCAGGTAGGGAACGTGGCTAGTGGCAAGAAACACCAACAGAATAGGTGCCTTGAGCAGTTCTACATTTTTCACAATTAAAGTTTGACACTTTTTACTGTCCTGTCAGTGCTTAAATTAAGCCTGCAGAATATTAAATTCAATTACCCATAAAATAATTATATCAGTATTAAAGCAGACATAATTTTTGCAACATAAAGATGAAAGGCTGTACTTGCATGCTATCTGTAAAAATCAGCGGTCATACAGTACTCAGCTCACTAAGCATCAATATTTACTAAAACGTTCAAAGAAAAATATTAAATCAATCAACTCAGTTTTCAATGGAGCTTCAGTAGTTTAATTTTTTAATAACGTATTTTAATGAGCTATTAAATTGTCATGTACTTCGGTCTGCACTGTAGTTCCTTTCTAATCATTGCTGATTACCAAGATATTTGTATCTGGCAAACTTGCTCTCATTTTATAATCAGCCTTCCTATTCACTTCAGAGATTCAACAGTCCAGTTTCTGTAGCAATGATATTATGACTGCAGAGTCCAAAACAACTGCCCCGAGAGGCATCCTTGGGATTTGCAGAACCACCCTCTCCTTTCATCTGTGTTTCTGTTTTCAAACCAGGGATAACGACAATTTCTCTACTTCTATGTGGTCCTTTGAGTGTGATGAATGAAAAGCACTTCAGAAGAACTTGGGGCTGTTGCTAAAACCCCGTGTTCCTGACCCTGCATAGCGTCGGACAGTCATAGACGGTGACTGCAGGTTGGGGCTCTGACTATGCAGCCACACGCTGCTGGAGGGAAAGGGGGCTGGGAACACGGCAGTATGAACAAGCCCCTCAAACCTTGGCTATCCTGCCTGAGGCAAACTGGGTAAGGCTTCAACCAACCCCAAAGTCCAGGCGTAGCATCGAAAACACTGAAAGGGAAACCCTTCCCTCTGCTTCAAGCCAGGAACAGGGAGGTGAACAGGAACACAGCTTCCTCAGAAAGGTGTCTAGGTCGTAGTATTCACTACCAACAGCAAAAGTTCAATTGCCCATAGCTTCTCTAGCTGAAAGTATTCTGAGTGGAAACAGGGTCTATAAAGTCCTGTCCATTTGCAGTTTGGGGAGCTGCAGTTAAATACATCACAATTCCATTAATAGCAGAAGGAACATAATTTTTTATAGGCCAGTGGAGAGACTAATGGTGGAATGGGTGCACACAGCATATGTTTTCAACTTACTCCTCACCAGCAGGCACACTTGGGTCTGAAAACGGAGACCTAGATTGCATTTGGTGCTACATCGGTATGAAAAGCAGAATGGGACCTTTTAGAGCTTTTATCTTCTCCAGGGGCAAGCAAATTCCCACTCTTTCCCTGGAGCTTGACTTTGCACCTTGTAATAAAAATACCTCACCATATGGAAAATGATACATCCATCCTCACAAAGACTTAAGTATTATGCTTTCCATATGCTTCCAGAGGTACTGAAAATCTGTCAAGAACAGTAAGGCTGATTTGTAAGTAAGTCAGTCCTGTATTTGCAAAATCATTTAGACCTAAGTGCAGTGTGTGCAAAATGTTGCTTCCAGATGGAGTAAATGAAGTTTCATCCCCACAGCACACAGTCCACCACAGAAGACCAGCAAATGAATCACATACCTGTCTTCTTATCACATAGATTGCTATAGCCTTCTTTGGTTGGCTGCTACAACTTTGATGTGACAGGTCTAATGGATTTAATAGACCCTTATTTACTTTATTAGCCATTCTAAGTACCTGGTTAAGCTGACATTAAGAAACCTTGCACTTTTTTCTGGGGTTGTGGAGAGGGGATTATACATAGCATGCACATATGTACAAATTCTTGCTATTTTAAATTCTTACACTAGAAAATTAATCATCCCTTGTGATTGACCAGTTTCAAACAAACCCATGTAATACTTTAAAAATAAATCTTCTCCCTTACTATCTGCATCTTGTGCTGAGAATGGTCAAAGATTCCTATGAAATCCAACTCCGTAAGACCACTAATCCAAGTAGGACTCCGCTGACCAGGCTGACTTTGTAGCCCATTGGGAGCTACCACAATCAGTGCACAAATGCTCTGATTTGGTCCCTGCAACCATAGCAATAAACCCATGTTCCCGGTCTGTAGGCGTGCCATTACCCACAATGCGATTGCTGGTGTACTGCATGTGGTAAGAGAAATCAAAAGGGTTGCTGGGGGACGGGGGATCTGCCTGAGGAAGGACTAAAGAATGGTTGTCCTAATGGAAATTCTAAGTGCACAAAGTGGTCCACTCTCCTGTTTAGCAATATAACAGGAGTTAATTCAGACTCTGAAGCACTACTCTCGTTTCAGAAAATGCAACATAAATCACAACGCAATCACAGAACAGTGTGTTCAGCCTGCTGCCAGGTATGGAGGGGAGCAAAATGTTCAGGAGAGATCTGACACAGACAGAGCTCAGGGAGGGAAGGAGGGAGGGAGAAGAAGGCAGAGTCCGGCCCGAGAGGATCTTTTGTAGCCCTAGATCCTGCAAACCTCTCAGGCACAGTGTCTTGAGTGTCTCTAGCTTCCTCTCAAGCAAGGAAGAAGAAGAGAAAGGAATCAACACAAGACTGCTAGTGGACATTGGTGTTTCTAGGTACCTGCAAAGAGCCTGGGGATGTGCCGACTGTGAAGGGAAGGACCCAAGCAGCACATCTGTATCAGCCTTGCTCGTTGCATAAGCAAGAAACACCTGCATATATGTTAGTGTTGCATCTAGCCTGCTGGTGGAAACACGTATGAGTGCAGCTGAGAGGAAGCCACCAGAGCAGAGAGCAGGAAGGGGTGTTGCTGCTGAAGACTGAGTAAGCATCAGAGCAGCCCAAGGGCTCTTGCTTTTAGTGCAAACATTCCCGGGTCTCTAGCACATACCAGCCTCTCCCAAGGTTGTGCAGGCTCTTTTAATACAGACAGTCATCAGCTGATAGCTTTTTACTCTCACATGCGAGGACATTGCTGCAAAACAGTCTGTGGGTTAAGTCGCCACTGTTTTTTTCTCCTCGTGTGGAAGGGTTTACATAGTAAATGGAAGCACAAGCTGAAATACCCTGGCTCCAAAGAGGTACTGGTATGAGTTTTACTTTCCACTAGCAGCAGGATGCAGAGTGTAGGAACTCAGAAACCTGCTGACAGCAGGGATGCCATAATTTTGTCATAGTATTTTGTATATCTCTCTCTCTCATGGTATTTTGTGTACAAATATACATACATATTTATATATATACATACACATGTACATGTACATACATGTAAATATACACTTGCATTTATATTACCTCTGCTTCCTAGGTGTGTGGAAAGAGACAAATATGGTGGCTACTCCAACTTAAGGAAGTGATCTTCCCATTTTTAGTTTAAATTCCATTCTTCATCATTTAGGTAGTAGCCTCCTTACCAAGAACTTAATTCAGTTCAAGTTCTTGGGCCGTTTTAAAATGTAAAACTTGAACAGGCCACATGTCAAAGGTCAGAAAAAGCATATTTTTGAAAGTTTCCGGTAATTTTGTCCAAGTTTTTTTCCCAGAATACCTTTTTGTGTATCAGTACTATTCATGCATCCTAGGCAGTTTCCAGAGCAGCTATAATGGGCAATCACGAAAACGTGGACAGTACGCCACCATCACAGCTTAAGTACGGCCTTTCCCATTTTCTTTCCGCCCCAAGAGGCTGTTCTTGCGGAGGGAAGGATCGCCCACTCCAGCCACAGCGCTGAGATTGCAGCTCAGACTTTCCATGGCCACAGCTAATGGCGGCCACCTCCTCTTTCCTCCTACTATGGAGCAGTATGGGGATTTTTAGATTAATGTAAAGATAGGTATTGTGGATCCTGAAGCAGGTATTCAGATGAAGCTGAAGCAGGCTTCAGCTCATTTCATAAAGTCCCTTCTGCTTTATCTAGTGTGACCCCAAGTTTTCCTCTGCAGTGCCAGGGAGATAACTTCCTTTTCCTAGACCAATACACGGGCCCGACATGGTGTTTTCACTGTCATTGAAGTCCATGTCCTGACCAAGCGCAGAACTTTTCCCTCTAGTGCAAGTGGCTTTACTATCCTTCCATTGTGTCTTGTGCAAAAGCAGAGCCCAGCAATAAAACCAGCATAAAAAGATCTGCTGCAGGAAAACCCAGCAAAGTATTGCCCCTGTGATGCTCCTGTCTCATACGCATCCCTTCATATTGTTGCACACCTGAGGTACCCCCAAATGATGGGCAGAACTTCAGGAAAACCTTATGGTCCCTCACGGTCACTTTCCAGATGCTCTGAGACAGAGAGCACCTCTTCATGCCAACCCCAGAAGAGCAGAGCTAGGTTCAATCGATTAATCTCTGTGAGGTGAGGTGATGTGCAATTGCTGGATTGATGGCGCTTGTGTGAGTGCAAAGCAAATTCATGACTCATTCCAGTACTCCTTCCAGGATACCATGAGGAGTAACTACAGCTCCTTTCTCACTGCCTGTGAGAAGCCCAGATGCACACCATACCAAAGACATCTCCAAAGCCATTGATCATTACGCTGGTTCTTCAAAGGGAAAACTGCAGCTGGTGGGAAACTGCTGGGAGACAACTCTGTCAGCATCCTCCCTCGGCCTCCCCCACACCCCCGTCCCGAGGGGCACCGGAGGTCAAAGACAGACTTGCAAAGCCCTGCCAGAAAGCACCCCATGCTCACCTTGGAAATAGATGCCTGACTGTATTTGGAGGACCCTGGGAAGGGTTCTGGGATCCAGAGAATGAATGAACTTCTCCAGGGTAGATGCCATGGTCCGCAGCAAGGCAGCATGTGGGTTCGGCACGTGAAGGCCAGTGAACAGCTTTCAAGGCAGCAACACTTGCAGGCTGGTGCATGCTGCGCCCGGGAGAGCTGTGGGGCTCCGCTGCGGTGGGGAGGAGCAGCACGGGGAGGTGCTTCTGCTTCCTCCCCTCCGTGGCCGCTTCCTCCCGTGCCTGCAGCTGGAGTGGGGTGAGGTGGGGGATGCTGAGCCAGGGCCCTGCCACCAGGCTGGGGTACCCCTGCCTACCAAGGGTCCACATCAGGCTGGGAGAGGTGTGGGGGTGCTGTGGGTACTGGGCTTCAGAGGGGCCAGGGGCATCTGCCACAAAACTCCATCTCGCCAGTGGTGGTTATTGACCCTGTGAAGAGAAGGTACTGAATATTGGCCCTGCCTAAAGTGGGGAAAAAACGTCATGCCTGGGTGGGGTTTGCTTGTTCTTTTTTTGTCCTTGGAGCATGGCAAAATAGTTTGGTGTTTGTTCTCTTCAAAACCACAAACAGCCTTTGAAGAAAAGAAATTAAACCATTTTGTTCTGGTGGTTTTTGCTGCCTTAAATGTTGTATCTGGATTTAAGACATACAAATAGAATACAAATGACTTTGTCATGTAAATAGACATTAAAACACAATGTTGTTATTCAAAATGGCCAAGATTTTTTAATGTCACCCAGTGACTTGTGGGGCTTTGGAATTGAGATGCTGCAAATGGGAATGAATTTTAAGAGGCTACTGCCCAGTACCACGTGAAAATCGGACTGCATTGAGGTCAAACCCACCACGTGGGTCCCAATTCTGCTGTTCTGAGCCTGATCAAGTGCTATTATTGCAGCAGCACTCCTCTGAAGAGCAAGACCACATAGCAAATAAGCAGCAGACTCAGATGACCAGGAAAACTGAAGTGACTGTGATTTCATGTTTGCTTACACCATTCTCCTGTCTCCCTGAGATGTTAGGGAAAGTAGGAAGCATGACATTGTGACAAAACGGTGAGTGAGATAACCAACTGTTAATTTGCAAAAAGCTCGGTACCTGCATTTCGTTTATATGTAATAATTTACAGGATACAATATTACTCACATATTAAAAACCTCACATATTAAAACCCAAAATGCTTATAGTGGGTGCCCAGGCCTTTGAGGTGCCAGACTAACCATGGGGTTTGAAGAGTTTGTTAACTTGGTCTTAACAAATATTGCTCCAGAGAGTGTGAAATAAATAGGTTTTATCAGCGCGGAGCCTGCAGGTGCAGAGTTCACTATTGCCAGTTTCTAATGCTGCAGGTGCTGCAGGCAAGATGAGTAACAGGACTTTGGGTCTAGGAGTGACAGTTACTAGTAAAAGCCAAACTAGACAACATGAACAGCCAACCACTCATCAACTATTTTAACACAAAAGATCCCTCATTTTCCCCTCCCAACAACACATAGTTGAAATTAAGCAATATAATTGATCTGGGAGAAAGCTGGGGAAATCACACACGTTCGGTGGTAATTAAAAGACCTGTACTGTAAAAAGCTGGTTCTTACAGGGTACAGAGCACTGAAACGTGTGGGTGGTTTCAGCTATTTCAGTGGGATAGCTTTATATGTTTAAAAATTATGAGTGCAACTCTAGCAAATCAAAGCCAATTTTCTTGATGTACCGGCTCCCAAGGTTGTCAGGTATTGTGTCAGTGCCAGCAGCTGGGCTTTACCTGGCCACATTGTTTTGGTCTATGGACAAAGAGCCCCTAAGGCCATTTCTACTGTTCCTGAATTCACTTGTATTTGGCTCTTCGCTTGGATAAGATTGCCAGGGACAACGCCACAAAAAACATTTAACATGGACTGCAAACGCACATAAAAATTAATAACTGGTTTCAAAATCACTTGAATCCAACAAAGCAAATGTACAAACAGGCATGGTTTTCATACAAGAAAAATCAGAACAAAACCTGGTTTGTGTTGCTGAATCCAGCAGCCTAACAGCATGGAGGAGGAGAGAGCTGCAGCTCCGTGCTCCCAGGGCCTGCCAGCAGTGTGTGCTCCCAATAGGCGAGCACGCACACACACGTATACAGCACCTATACACATAAATACACTGCCAGCCACACAGATCAACCTAGACTGAAACCACAGCACTCACACAAAAACCAATGGCCTCATCCTGTTCCCCTCTCTGGCTGATCCAGATGAAGTTCTGTTAGTGAGAAATACATATGTATGTATGCACATATGCAGTGTGGATCCCCCTGGTAGCTGAGCTTAGGCACAGTCCACCCAGTAACTGGCCTCTGATCCTGCTGCCATATGGGCATGCGAACAGCCCTCGAGGTGCAGAGCCCCATGGTGGTGGCTGGTACAGACCCCTCTAATACACGTGGCTGGTACAGACCTCTCTAATACACATAAGCATACGGGCACGCACACCTCCCTCTAGCTCCCAAGCTGCTTGACCTGCTGGCACCCACACAGCCCTGTGACCCACGGTCCCGCTCCAGCTGCTGGCACTTAGACCCCCATACACAAACACACACGTGGATGCACACACACGTGCATGGGAAAATAATCATAAATGGAGCTGAATGAGAAACCAGGATGGGCTACACTGATGCGGTGCAGGGCATGGCCAGACAAGTGTACTGACCAGCAGCCTGCTTGTGTGCAACCAGCCCCTTTTATCCCCTTAAACCCTGTATTTTCCCACCCTTGTTCCTCACAAAACCACCTTGATCCCACCTTTTCCCCACCTTTGGTCCCCTCCTAAACATCCCATAGGAAGTCTTGTGCTTGGCTATTGCCTTGCACCCCAGAGTGAGTCCCATACCTCTAAATATAGCCCCCCTCAGCCTGTAAGGTGCTCCAGAGAGCCTCTCCCCTCCACTCATGTGGTGGGTGTCATGCCCAGCTCACGGGGCTGATGACCCTCCTGCAATGCCCCGGGCGTCTCTCGGCAGGGCCCCATTTCTCTGATGGGTTACTGGGGTACCCTGCTGCTGCTGTGCCTCTGCGCTTCCTCAGTGCAGAGATGAGCCGTTAATGGGCTCTCCTGTACTGTGCCTGGAAATACCCTGGGCAGGGTACCTCTGGGGTTCCCCCACCCCCTGTTGTTCCTCTGTGCTCCTCTGTGTGTGCAGAAACCGGCTTTTTATCACACAACCTAACAAAACCAACCATCTTAGGTGTGATGAAGGAACTATATATACACTTGTCTGAAATTGTAATCCAAATTAGGAATGCTATCCACTGCTCACGTGTTATCAGAGGAGTCTTCATCTCTGCTAGCATCTAGACTGGTAAATGAGAACCACTGATTCGTTCTCCCAAATGCTCTGCAGAAGCCTTTTCCAGTTTGATGTGCAATGCCAAGTGCAGAGAAAAATAATTTGTCACCTCCATACCACCCTTGATCATGGAGTGGAAGATTATCACACCATCATCATGGACTGTTGGTAATAAGGGACCATTTTGGGGGCTTATCCTATTGGAGATTAAATCCTCAGGAGGATCTTGACTTGGAAAAATTCCTTTCGCTTGGTCCAAGTTTCAATATTGAAGATTAAGACAAGCTGCTGAAAAAATGCATGTGTACTGTACTGAGAGAAGGCAAAATCTGAGCCTGTTCTTCCATTACTGAAAGAACAGAGGTCACAAACCTCTGCTTACCACACCTCCATTTCTGATTTATTATGTTCTTCACAAAGAGCTTATTGGGACCTCCATGTTACCTATGTCCTGTGGGAGTCTGCAGGTAGCATTCGGTTTGGCCAGTCCATCCCCTCCTGCCAACAACAGGGTGGAAGGTCACGCCAGGCATGGAAATCTGTAAGATCCAAAGCAGCTGTGAGTCCTTGTGCAGCCCCAGTGTCGGCAGCTCCGGCCACTCTGGAAGGCACGCACAAGCAGGGACCCACCTCTCCCCACATGGAAAAGCCCCTGCTCATTCCCCCAGGGGGGTGGCCAGGAACCAGCTGTAGGGGAATATACCGGAAAAGTAGAGGTTAGCTAATTCAGACTAATGGACAAATGGGCAAAACACAGAATTTTGAAAACTATTTGCAAGAATATTTTTCTACTATGCTGATGAACACTCATTTGTTTTACTTATTAGTTTTCAGGAAGCCAATGAAGTGTTTCAAGTTTCCAAATAAAATCAGTTCTGAGCCTGTGAAGGTTTGTGATTTATTTTTTTAAGCTCAGACCATTCTCCAGATAAATGCAGCCATTAGTTGAGCTGGTTGAAGGGAGTCTATAAAACAATCCTGTAAATATGAAACCAGGCATTACGTCTATGGGAAGATATGCCCCATTTATTGATCTTAGAAACACAAGGGAAATGTATTTGATACTTGAGCTGGCAGAACTATAATTCCAAAGAGGAGGATGCCTTAGGGAGATGGGGAACAGCCAAGCCCTGTGAGGCAGGTGTGAATGAGGCTCATATTGAATGGTTATGCTATCTTTTGAATCAAACTCGAGGTACTGCAGGAAGTTCAATACACTTACGTATTTTTTCCAGTGTAAGGTGGAAACTCCACCTGTCATTAAAAATAGTCAGACTAAACTGTAGGGAATCCTCCCTGACACAGGTGCATTGGGCTGTGAAATAAACTCCCAAGGGAACAAGTGAACACCTGGGATGTTTTGGCCTCAAATAAATATAGGACTATAGGACACCATCAAGAACAAATCTGATAAAGAAAGGGAGATAGGTTTTCTATTCCCATAGGTGATCAGCTGCAGTGTCACCCTTCATTTATAGAAGTCTACTGGCTCAATCAAGTCAGGTGAACAGTGTTATACTTAAACTGCTCCAGAGGTGAACCCAGCATGAAAAGAAGCTGCAGGGACTTCAGGAGCTGGTATCTTCCTCTCTGTCGTGGTTTAAGCCCAGCCGGCAACTAAGCACCACGCAGCTGCTCGCTCACTCCCCCCAGGTGGGGTGGGGGAGAGAATCAGAAGAGTAAAAGTGAGAAAACTCGTGGGTTGAGATAAAGACAGTTTAATAGGTAAAGCAAAGGCCACGCACGCAAGCAAAGCAAAACAAGGAATTCGTTCGCTACTTCCCATGGGCAGGCAGGTGTTCAGCCATCGCCAGGAAAGCAGGGCTCCATCACACATTACCGTTTCTTGGGAAGACAAACGCCATCACTCCAAACGTCCCCCCTTCCTTCTTCTTCCCCCAGCTTTATATGCTGAGCATGACGTCATATGGTATGGAATATCCCTTTGGTCAGTTGGGGTCAGCTGTCCCCGCTGTATCCATCCCCTCCCAACTTCTTGTGCACCCCCAGTCTACTCGCTGGTGGGGCAGTGTGCAAAGCAGAAAAAGCCTTGAGTCTGTGTAAGCACTGCTCAACAATAAGGAAAACATCTCTGTATTATCATCAATCAACACTGTTTTCAGCACAAATCGAAAACATAGCCCCATACTAGCTACTATGAAGAAAATTCACTCAATCCCAGAGAAAACCAGCACACTCTCCCAGTCAGCACCGTTTCTGGTAGGATGTTTTGTACAACCCACCCAAGAAGTACCTGACACTCAACTGACAATGATGCCTTTTTAATGGCCCCTCTGATGTAAACTGATGGTCTCAGCAGCTTGAAGAAGCTGCCCCCATAATAAGCAAAAAATCCAACCCCTACGATGGTACCCCTGGATTTGTCCCAGACAGGGACTGAATTGGCTGAAGACCTAATTTAAACAACATGAGTTGGTGTAACATGTGTTACGACATAATGGATGGATCTTTGTGTACAAGCTTTTTCTACTGCTTCTGTGTGTATAGGTGGATGGAATCAATTGCCCACTAAAGCCCAAATGATCGCCTCTTAAACATGGAAATCATTCCTTTCAAAGTAACCTAGCTATGTCAGTCTAACATTTATGTAACTTATCCTCCAGAACCTGCAACAATGGCTTCTAATTTCACCTTAAAATATAAAGCTCTCACTGCACAGCATATTTCAGTAAATCCAAAAAGATGTGGTTTTTTTTAACATTCCTACTTCCACAAGCAGCCTCGGCTCATACTCCCCATAGGATGAGTAA
This sequence comes from Gavia stellata, assembly GCF_030936135.1. Lineage (NCBI taxonomy): Eukaryota > Metazoa > Chordata > Aves > Gaviiformes > Gaviidae > Gavia > Gavia stellata. Next base: position 53,093,173 of record NC_082595.1, on the reverse strand, counting down.
GTTTGGGTAGAGGACTTATTAATCCTACAGACAAAGGCATAGCAAGATCCTGGTGAAATTTAGAATAAGGAGCCATGTTAAAAAGCAAGGATGATTACCCACAGAAATTTATACCACTTCACCATCAGCTGAAGCCTATAAAGGTAAAGATAAAATCTGCCCTTCTAAAGATATTATCTTGCTCTGCTCCAAGTTTTTGGACTTGGTACAATAATGATTGGGTTGAAAAGCCTAACACCTTCACAAAGCAGGCGGTCACTTCAACGAATTGTGATGGCTACTGGCTTTAAAATCTTGGAACATTTTAATGCCCTGTGATTGTATTGTGAACTTGCTTTTATGTTTTCAGGAACTACGTTTTGGGTTCTTTGACATTTCCCTACAGTTCAGCAGAGAAATCTTCGACATGCTCTTCATATGAAATTTAAATGGCTTAGCAGGTGTGAACAAAAGGCTGTTAGTAAAAGTGCCTGAACCCAGAGGGTTGTTTGCCAATGCTTGACTCCAGTGAACAGTCTATTGAAGAATCAGGGTCCCCCAGTGCTTTTAAAAGAACTGAAGGACATGTACACACACTACATTTTGAAAAATAGTAAGTTTTTGGCTTACTGTTTTTATGGACTGAACAATAATAGCTCGTGGGTATTTTCTACATTTCATTGAGCAATTCCGTACCTACTGGAGTCAGAAAGGTCTTTCCATTGATTTTAATAGCGGTTGGAGTAGATTCTTAATAAGGAAGATTTATAGCTTTCAGTCGGTTGTGACTTCCCATAGAAACACCTTGCTGATAATGGCATTTTAAGTTACAGTCTTGCAAAGAATATTGACGTGCATTTTTCCAAAGTTTCTTCAACGAAGAGTGATTGCTTTGCATGCATCAGTAAACTGTAGGAAATATATCTCCAGAACTCCCTCTGCAGCTGTTGGTAAGTGTGATTAGCATTATGGTCTTAATAAATACATTTAAAGTTTTAGCACTGTGGATGAATTGGACACTCAAACCCCTGAAAGGTTCAAGTGCTGCACCGCAGGCAGCTCCACTAATGTTTTTTTCAACCACAAAGAGAAGGACATGATCTGAGATTTCTAAGCTCCACACAAGTATGGACTCAAAATCTCAAGCTAAAAATTCCCCCATCTATCGACAGGTATTAATTAATGCTACCTGCCTTTATACATATAATAAGATGATTGATTCTTAAGTGTTTACAAAGCATTTTGAAGATAAAGTAGAATGCAAATGTTTAATACAGTGGTAGTTTTGTGCCTTTCAAGTACAAAGAGGAACCTGTCAAAATGGGTGTTCATACAAAATGGGCTGCACAGGCGACCCCCAGCTAGTGTTACCACTTTTTCTTTAGTTCACAGAACGTGAACTCAGTATTCCCGTGGGAATATTAATATTTCTGTACATGGTGTAACACCCTAAAATACATCTGGCTGACCCTCACTGTTCCAATAGCTAGGCAAATATCAAGCATTTTTGGTCTTTATCTTCCATACTCAGTTCGAGGCATCATTTTGCAGAAGTAGGCCCAAAGGAGAGAACTTATGACTCATCCAGGATGCATGGAAAAATCTATGGCAGAGCCATGTGTTGTGTCCAGATGTCCAAAGCCCAACCTGAGTGCTGTCACCACAGAACTAGTTTTCTACTCTCTTTAAAAAAAACAAAACAAAAAAAAAAGAAAAAAAGTCAAACCCAACCACCTCTGCAGATTTCATTAAACACCTGGTTTCTGTGGGTGGTTGTTTTTGGGGGGAAAGAGAAAGGAAAGGAAGGACCTAAAAAAACCCCAGATGTCCCACAGTTTTAGGGAAACATACAGGTCCATTAAAGATTTACTTTGGGAGGAAAAATTACTTGAGATATCTTCAAATTACAAAAGTGTTTTGAAATATGTTTGGCATATCTTCAATGCATTTTTTGACAGCTGGAGACATGTTGGGGAAATTTTTGGAATTAATTGTAATTACCACCACTCTCTCCCTTTGTGATTTCTTGAGTGGGGTGTGCTGTAATTTATTTTTAAAGAGGCAATGTAGGTTTCTAGATGCTGTTAAAGGAATCCAAAATAGGTTTTTTTTGCACCCTGTCACCGTTCAAAGAAAAGGACACTGAATTCATTTAAATGTATTTGTGAAAGATTGATTCCCCCAATGGAATTTACACATCTACTTTCACTAATTATTCCTGAAGTTTCAACTATCAACTGACAATTTTCTGCAGAAGGGAAGCAAAACAGTTTGACTTTCCCTGACAGCAAAGAGCTGTAACAGAACTAGAAGGAAAACTGGCATCTCGCACTCCTTACCTCTCTAATGTCTACATTACCAGAAGAAAGAGAACTAATAACCCCTTTTTAAGTGAGCATTAGAACCGAGAGTTTAGTTTAAGCAGCTGGGAAAAGAAATCAACAAAACATTTATTTTAATAATAGTTACCTTGAATTTTTTGTCATCCTTAATATTTATTTTAAATGACACACTTGTTGTCTGACTTTTAAATTAATGATGAAGTAGCGGCACTGAATATGTTTGCCCATTTTTATTGGAACTGAAATATCAGCTGTCATTTTAGCATACATACAAAACCAATCATTTCTCTTTTCCCTTTTTTTAACCATTAATGGTTAAAAAAAAAATTACACAGAAACATACAGCCTGTCAAGCACACAATGTTATTGGTCTGATTTTGGAAACAGCTTCAGAAAGTTGGAGAACAAACTTAATTGCAATTATTTCCACTCTTTGTATGAAGTTGAATCTAAAAGCAAATTGTTTCTGCACCAAAATCGGGTGTTCATCAAAGAATAAAGGCTCCATATAAAATGCAGTTAAGACTTGCCAATGTCTCAGTTAAATTGATTCTAATTTCCTACCTTTTTCAAGGCATTGATATTGCCCTGCTGCAAGGCATTTTGGTTATCATTATTATTTTACTGTGTGAAAGCTTAGATGCATTTGCTGCTTAAGAAGTGATCTGCTTCTATGGCCTTGTTCCAGGTGTCCCTTGCTCCTTCTTAAGGAGAAGCAGTATAAAGATTTCAGTAATTGGCAGACCTCTTTCTTGGAGGGTTTTTTTTTTTTTGGAACTACGTAGGAGAATTGAACATAGATGAAGGGATTTGAAAAAGCCTAAGCAAGCTGTGGGAAACTAAGATCGGAAATAAAGAAAGATTAAAGGGTCGTTTTATTGGAAGAGGCAACCAGACTGTTGGGCTGGCACCCGCCAGAGTTTCAGCCCATGGGAGAAGAGGATGCCCTGGAAGGTCTCAGCCTGCCTTCACGACTCCTCATCCCTAGGGATGGTGGGGATGGAGGCCAGGAGCCGTCTACATTTTGTCACAGGCACAGATACAACTAGTGCTCTATTCCGTTGTTTGTGTCATATGGGCTTCTTTTACTTATCAGCTATTAAGTTACCTGGTTTCAGGAAAGGTCCCAGTGCAATTAAATAGAGATTGGTTTTTAAATTAATGCAGAATCCAGTACATTTGGCCATAAAATTCTGGGAGCAGCGTAAGCAACGTACATTTGCTTCATATCAAGCAAAGAAAAGCACCCCACCCTTTTCCTCCTCCAGCGCTATTTCTCCCTTTCCAAGAGCAGAGCGTTGTCTTTTCTGCCGTGCCTGCTACTATTAACCTAATCAGGGTGGTCACCAAAACCCCTCTAATGTCCTCAATGGAGGCACATGTCCCTTACGTCAACCTCACACAAGAAAGAAACAGAGTACTTGCAATGGCTGCTGGCCAACATCTTTTTCCAATCCTACACAGCCTTCACCATCTTTGTGGTAGACTAGAGCAAACAGGGAGATCACTAACAGCAGGCAGTACACTTCCTACTGTGAGAAGCTGAGTCTTTAGAGACTCAGTTGGGAAGACTGCTAGAAAACAAATGTATTTCCTTATCAAATTGGTCAATAAGCCTGTCTTCCCACCTGTGGAGGAGGAAAGAGCACAGGGACTCTCCTCCAGAACAACCTATAAAAAGACTGAAAAAACCATTTTTTTCTTGAAGAACCTGTAGGTAGCATTTATCCTAACTTGTCTAGTGTGCATTTTAGCCCTTGCCTATCAAAATCCTCAAGCCAGGAGCTTCACCATGTGTTTTCTTACCTATTATTTTGTCTGCTTTTCCGAAGCTAAATGAATCTCATTTTCTCATGTAGAGTGATAACTTACTGAGCAGCATACACTGCATCCATTTCTTCTTGTAGGCAGCCTTGCAATATGGAACATATGTTATGATCCAGCCAAGGCTCTTTCACCTTGTCCTTCTCCACAAACTCCATTTAAATTATCTAAGATTTCAGTCTGTAAGGAAACATCCTGGGGCTCTCACTTTGGAGTTTAAGTCTTTCTGTCAGCCTTTCATCTTGTTTTCAGTTTGTTGCATCTACATTTATTTGACATCCAAGAGCATTTGTGACCCTTGGGCACCTCCTTCAATGTGTTCCTAGCACATGTTCTTCTGGTGAAGCATACAGCGCAGCAGTTGGACCCTTCTCCTTCCTCCTCCTCACCATACTGTTAGACACCCCAAGCCAGGGGGTGCTGAGAGCCTGTGGGGCACTACAGCATCCTGGACCTTCTGGTGCTGAGCACGTTGTGAGATCTAACAAACAGCCGGCATGAATAGATAGATACACTTTGAAAAATGAAAGTCTACAGCTCCCTTCACATCTCTCTGAGGAATGTATTTATAGGTGTTCTTGTAGAATTATACCAAAAAATTAATTCAAACAGACTTCCCATGGCTAGAGGATGAAATCTGAAATCTGCAAAGCCAACACTTACACCAAAGTCCATTTTAAAAACAACATACATTTTGCTCGTTTTTTTCTGCATTCTGCTCCCTGTTCACCTACAAGACCCACCAACACAGTATGGCTGAAGACAAGCTTGCCAAAGAAGATTTAATATATCATATAACAGAAGGTACTTTACTTAAAAAAGGGGGGAAAAATGCTTCCAATCCAAACACTCAAACTCTTCATAGAAGACAGGATAAAATAAAATCAAAAGCAAGCAGAGTTACAGCAATAAAACAGCCCAAAAGTTGAACAAAAATGCTGAAGAAAATTTGTTGATTCCTGTTCTAACATGCAGTTGAGGATGATGTACAGCTTCCTAAAACTAGCAGATAACCAGAGCTCCTTGCTCATCCAAGTCTGTCCTATGACAGGTACTCATCACTATGCTACTCCCTGGAGCCGTCCTCTCTCCTTGCTTGGATGGTGGTGAAAAGAGCAATTGACTCAAGAGATGTTTGTAATGCGGGGTGCCTCACCTCATGTTGAGCAGTTATGGTCTTCCCAGAACATTGTATTTCTGAATTTTGTCCCTGGGCCGTGTGTTTTAACCCAGCACCAGGGCAAAGAGACAAGAGCATGCCTCCCCGCTCCCACGTGGACACCAGCTATGGTAATGTTATTGGAAGCTGGGTGTGGGAAAATTGATTTTTGCCACACTTGCTTTACTAGTTAATGTTTAAGTCTCATTTCAAAATCACTGTAACACATTTCAGGAACTGCCATAACAGAAAGTCAGTTACACCATACACACTGGAGTACCTACGCCCAGATATTCCTATTCCTCTTCCCTTAACACCTAGGGTCTTCTATTAAGTTAACCAACCCCTCCCATACATTGTTAGGTTAACCTTTTTCAAATCAAACACATCTAAACATATCACTAACCAAACCTCTTCCTGTGCTGTTTCACATCATTTTTAAAGCCCACAGACCTTTAAAGAATTGGAAGGGAGAGACTTTTAAAGAATTGGAAGGGAGTAGGCTTTTCCATCTCTTCCCCACCCCAGAAAAGCACTGGAAGGAACAAAAGAGCAGTTGCAGTGGTTTCACTTTGTAATTAAGTCATTGTCATCCTGCTTAACACATGCACCAGACTTCAAAAGACAAACAGCAAGAAGGTTGCTTTCAGAGATGCCAGCTGATCCTGGCTCCAGATCAGAGGGTGGGATGTGTTGGTCCAGCCATTTAGTCTAAATTTGAAACTACTCCTTCAAATCCTTTCTGCTGAAAAGCTGAAATGCGTTATGGAGATAACACTACGTCCCATCCCTGCCTGCTTAGCTTCAGCCTGTGCTAAGATGTAGAAGATAAAGAAAGAGTAGAGGAGGAAAAAACCATCAGTGAAAACAAGAACTGAAAAAACCCAACCAACCAAAACCCAACAAAATTGAGCAATCTAAACTATATTTTAGAAAGGGCAGTATACAATGTCCAGTCGTTGGATCCCAGTCATGTACAAAGACCACTGGAAGAAGAGGAAAACCAATCAGGTGAGAGTGTAGAATCTAGTCTGAAAAACACATAGTCTTGAAAAGAGATGAGAATCTGTCCTCCCTAAATCTTTGTGTGGCCTTTAATAAATCCAGACTAGACACCTCACAGGCAAACTCAAAGTAATGAGCAAAATCAGGACATCATGATACTGTGATGAGTCTTTGCATGACCAAGTAGGTGTGTTACTTAAAGTCTTAAAAGTGAAGATATGGAAAATGCAGGCTTGTATGTGTGTATCATCAAAGCAATTGTCAGGATTTATTCTCTTCTTTTCCCAGGGCTGTCTGCTTAGTCAGTTTTTATTTTGGCGTGCTGGACTGTAAACACCGATAACAACTTGCAAGGCATGTGCCCCTCCCCCACCTAATTTTTGCCATTTTCACCAAAGGCTAAATAGCATAGGACTCTGAAGCTATTTGATTTATCAAGTTGGCTTATGTTTTAAAGACAGAATTCTTCTCAGTCTTCAAAATCTTCCTTTACAGTGGCTCCCCTGAGACCACAGCCAAGCAGCTGGCTCTCAGAGTGCTCTCCCAAAATGCTTCCCCTCTCACCCCACAGTCTCTAATTTTGCTTTTCTCAGTATAAATTTTCTTCTTGTAAGAAAGGAAAACCAAAACCAAACCATAATTATGTTAAAAAACAAGCATCGGAAACAAGCCTGTGAAGTAGCATTTGGCTCTCGATTAACAATGGAGTAGGGGTTGAGATCTCGCCTGTGAAATCACGCCTGAGCAATCACGCCTGAGCTATAATTTACTGTCACATTTACTCTACTTCTCATTTGTTGCTTGTCCTCAAAACTAAGATAAGGACTATCTGAATGATCATGTTCAGCATCGCAGCAATGGCATTCTCCTCCTTTTCTTGATCAGTGATGACAAATGTGGTATCACAAAAATCGCACCTTGTGGGCTTTAAGGCAGCTGACTGCTCGAGTCCAAAAATCAAGTGGAGATCATAGGTCACAAAATGAGGTATGTGAACCGATCCTCAAACCTCTTGCTTGTGCTAAGCCTGGTTTTGGGGATTTTTTTTTCTTTCATGGTACCTACTCTGATCTCTCCTTTATTGAAGGAGCTGCTCACATAAACTGCCCATTTCTTTCCTTGACATTGTCCCTTGCTCAGCACCTTTCATTCTCAGCCTAAACAATCTGTTCAACCTTTCTTGACCACAAGCACAACATACACTCAGTATTTGAAACTTTTTCACTGACTGGGATGTTCAGGATTTTTATTTCCTTCCATATGTTTCATAACTGCGTGCTTTTTGGGAAGTCCCCATCCGGTCTAGAGTTTTTTATACTCTCCACCTGCCTACGTTTACATCCAAAGCCAGTGCTTTCTATGGTGTTGCCAAAATAACCAGTGAACAAGAGTCCTATCTCCATGCTGGTCCCAGTCAGTCACTGACTATTTTATTCTCTCGCACAAAGTTTAAAAATCCCCCTCTGCAATAGCAAACGGCCTATTCCTTGGGCCTCTGCCTGCTGCGGTTCCCCCCTGCATGCACTATACCATTCATCATACCTGTACCTGCGACTTTTAATCCACATACCAACAGTTTACTTGCACTTAAGGACAGAGACTGCTGCAGGCTGTGACTCTAACTACTTAAAGGACTATCATCTTAGAAAGGGTTTGTGTTAAGCAAGGCTATTATTTGGAGTAAACAAGTGCCTGAAAGGAAGGCACACTGAAGAAGAAACAAAGCCTGCATGTCTTCCCTGTTTTTTAAAAGAAATTTTTAAAAGCCTTTGCCACAGACAAAACCACATAGCTATTTTCTCACAGCTGTAATTACAGCTCACTGTCACACTAGCTGAACCAGCTCATCTCGCTGGAGGAGAAATATTAGAAGAACCCATACTACGCCTAGTGCTTTTATGCTCCATTTTTATGCTCATCCCTGAAGTTGTCTGACCTGTGAGAACTACTGCCCAAACACTGCTGTATTTCTTAATACAAGGTAAGCTGGAAACCTTGATCATTTCAGAAGATGAAACTAAGCAGCAACCTATTTATACAGTTTAAATGGCATCAACCAAAGCTTCAATAATAAGATTTTGTGCAACAGAAAAGGTTGCAGCAGTGCCACAGCTTCTGAAGTCTATGATTTCTGCCTAACTCAAAATGTATGCATACACCCCTTCAGCAGGTGGTTTCAAGCATTTTCAGTAAATAATAGAGGCAATTTTGTGTTGCTAATCTGTATCACCAGCAAGTTTCATAACAACTTCAACTTGAAACTGTGGAAAAAGGCTATAGCACCGGTTCTGTGCTGAAGACAGTTCGGACTGCGGGTCCAGATGGACTATTTATTGTGCCTGCTCATGGATACAGCAAGTGGATCAGAAAGACTAATAAAACATGAGTAACGAGACTTAACGTCCTTGACCACAGACTCGGATTTCACCTTCTCGGACTTCAGTTCACACACGCAATTTGCAGCAAAACAAATGTCTTTCAAAACTTTTCTGAAACTTTTATCATAGTTTGGCTTTATGGCCCCTACAAAAACCAACTCACTCTGGTTACCTCGAGAGAGAAACTCTAAATATACTATAATCTCTGGTTTCACGTTTGCTATCAGAGTGCAAAAAGACAGCTAACTTTCTTCAAAATTTCAGGACTTGGCAAAATGCCGTGTTGTTTCAGTTATTGTTCTACAAAAGATTAGATACACAAAAGGACAAAAGTTTTCCACTGTGAAATGGAAAGAGCTCACATTGGTTTGCACCTGGCAGGAAAATACACACATATTATCACAATCTGGAGGTACTGTGTTTTGCCAGATGCCATTTTGTGCGTATTACCAAAAAGCTCCAGGGTATTCCAAGGCTTGTAGGAAGATCATGTTTTGGTTCCATGTCCAAAAGAGGGGGTTTTGTTGCTGTTTTTTTAACATAGTCTTCATTTTTTCTGCTTACTTAGTGAGGATGTGAAAAATCTCTGAGCATATGGGGATTTAAAACTTATCTTGATATAAATTGTGAAGTCAGGACTATTTTCCGATCCAGATGGAAGCTAGGAGGGTTACAAAAGACTATTGAAATCAAGCCTTTGTATCTCAACAAGGCACAAAAGCATCTGTTCCTTGTTGGCCAAGACACAGTTAATAAACATTATTATTACGTAAGCATCCTATTGTGCCTGTCATCATACATGTCAATCTCTGCATAAATTAGGAGTCTAAACCCAACAGCAGGGAAAGAATTAATTTCCGAGAAGCGTGGGCCAAAATAACATTTATGCCTGTCAACCACCAACACCATCTCACATCATTATTTTACTCAAGCTTAAAGGAGAAGCATCCAGCAAGCTTAAAATAATTTAGAAGCATTTCTTCTATATTGTCAGCATCTCAAATTTTGTTCGAACAGAGCCTCTCATTAAAAAAATAACAAAGACAAGGTTTTGCTGCATAAAGCTGAAGGGAAATTTATAGGACTAAACCTCTGCATATTCTGAAAGTCTCATCCTCAGCATACATAATCTGTTACTAGCAGATTATTCAACCTCAGAAGGTAAAGACATGGGTGAATATTCACAGGTACCCTTGACTGTCCTGGATCTGCAGAGATTACAAGACCTTTGACTGTTTAACAAAGGAAAAGCACTAACAATAAACCACCACAAAGGTTCTTCTGTGAGATTAGGATCACTTAATTCAGACCTCTACATGACACAGGGAAGTACAGCAGAAAATGAGTTACTTTTCTTTTCAGTACAAAGCAGGGCACTATGAAAGCAGCTTTTACATTTATTTCAAGATCTCAGGGTTTCTTCTGACACAGCAGCAGAATGAAGCTTGAAAGAGGCCCTTTATACAGTCATTTGTCAGTCCAGGTGGCCTGGCCACGCAATGATTCTGCAACATTTTTTCTCAGGCTGCCTCTTCCTTGTCCTTTAACGTTTCAGTTCATGTTGGAGGCTCAGTGACATAGCACATGCCTACCATTGCTTCCCCAGTTTGCTTTTTTAGACCGATTTTGGAAATTGTTAAGCCATTTGAAATAGCACACTCCTGCAGTAGCATTTGCTTTCATGTTTCTCTAAAGAATATTGTGTTTCTTAACATAGTACCTTGGGCAAGACAAGGACATACCATAAACTACATAATTCTATTAATTATCTGGGTGACTTCCTGAATGAAATAAATGCCAGTAACTGCTTGCATATACTAAGGATACTAAGCTGCAAGCTTCAAACTTATGCCTGTGACCATCTTCCAGGAAGGCAAAGCCTATTTCAAAGTTGTTGTTTCTTGATGGCAGCATTTACCCAGGAAGCAGGAAATGTAAATTCTAGGATCTCATCAACCAACTGGGGTCTGATGTCTCAGGACCGTGATAGAAGTTCAAAAACTGGGTCTCTTCACACCTGCTTCTGCTGGAGCTGCGTCACAATGATCAGGGCAGGCAGATTCAGAGGGCTAAAAAGGAAGAAAAAAATAAAAGAAAAGAAAAAAAGAGAAGCCTCTCTCCATACAGGGTGTTGAGGTTTAGTACCTCTTGTTTAGCAAACTTCAATCTCCATGACACTGCTTTAGACCCTTCCAAGGACTTAAGGTGCTCGAGGCCTGATATGATCCTCCAGTGCTGGACCCTAAGATCTGGTTATTTAGGGAAAATTCAGATAGTTTGAACACATGCCAAAGTTACCTCTTTGGTTACTGTTCTATAGAAAATGAACCAAAGCCATCAAGGTGACACTCAGAATTCCTTCCACTAGCAACTACGGAGCCTAGGACACTGGAGTCATCACTGCTCAAATTATAGAGCAAAGAATGCCTTCTCGCACAGAGCAATCATGTTTTTGGAAACTTGTACACTCCTTCGGTTCCCTTTGCTATGACATTAGATCAGTTTCAACTTCATTCATTTCAAATTTGAATCATCTCACACTCTTCCACGGATGAATTCTTTTGTGTCTCTTCTTTGTACTCTCTTGATGTCCATTTGCTCTCTCAATATTTACTGCCTGCGTTGGTCCTGTCTTCATTTCATGCTGCTGAGGAAAGCAGAGCCTGTGTACCTTGCAGGCTGTAGCCACTTGACAGAGTCTGTGCTAGTATTTCAACACGGGCAGTAGCCAGCAGAAAGATTTTGAGAAGGAGTCTTGAAACCTACGGAGTTCTCCAGCGTAGGAGCTGCCAACACATTGTGATACTGGTGCCAGTGGCTTTTCAGTTCCTCAGCGAGTAAAACATTTCCCTCTTCAAGCGCCCAAGGTCTGAAATATTTCTCTCCCTCCACTGCACACTCGCTTTATGAGCAACACCTGCTCTCCCCGGGGCAGGTTTTCATAGTCCCCCCACTTCTTCTTCCGTCTTGCACGGCTGTAAGAAAAGGAATACTGGAGCAGCATCTATCTGGGGAAATGCCACAATGAAAGCAAGTGACCTCTTCCTGATTTTATACTAAAAAGCTGATTCTAATACCGTCTTTTGCCTATGAAACCCCCAAGATATACCATTACTGGAGGACGATACTTCTGAGCTGCTTCTCACACACCATATTGCCTCTGCATACTTTCCCCTGGCCTTGCAAGGAAGAACTTCCCACAAGTTTTTCAATCATGAGCTACTGCAAAGGCTCATTAGGTCACCACAGTCAGCTACAGTTACAGAAATTACATGACTCTCAGAGTACTTGAACAACATAGGCAGAGTTCCCATTTGTGGAATAACCACTGGCAGCTATAATACCTTCTAGTTGAGGGGGATGCTCCCACGGAGGACTCCTGTGCAGGCACAGTGTGTTGCGATACCGGGATTCACACTGGCATTTGCACCAGTCACGCTTAATGTACAGGGCAAACTGGACACAAAGGTCTTACCAAGGATTATGAAGTACTGGTGGGGATGGACCCCACCGTCCGCAACACAGCAGCTCTTCCTGAAAATAACTATTCATTCAGCCTAATGGTAATGCTGTATTTTTAGTCAGGAAAGAAAAAAACAAAAATCACTCTGGTCAGTACTGAACTTGGCTCTTGCATTCCACAACCGTAACAGCTACTCATCTCATCTGTCAAAAAAACTAATCATCTAGACTTCTAGACTAATCTAATCTTCTCAACACCCTTTATGGACAACAGAGGAAGGTTCTTCCAGAGTCCAATTCATTTAATCCCAGATACATGTCTAACAGCTAGCTTTAGATGATGATACATTCCGCACTTTGACTGCCAAAGTTAGCTGAACGCCACGGCCTCACAGAGAAAGCTGAGAATGTTGCAATTCTATTGCATGCAGCTTATAATCCCCTTCCCAATGTGGCAAAAGAAAAAAAGAGCAATTTTGAGTACTAAGAATCCAGAGCCAGTGAACGTTTTCAAACCTGGTTTGTTTACCTTGCTGTTCATAGGTAGGAACTAACAATGGGTGACAAAAGAAAAAGACTGGTTTTTAGATCTGGAAGTGGAGCTACACAATACAGATGGGGGCACTGAAAAAAATCTGAGAAGTAGAATTTCTCTAAACATTTCTCTGCCATTTATAGTGCTGGATGGTAATTTCATGTGTCTGAAGTAAAGGAAGAAACTTAGGGCATGCCGATGACATGGAGTCTTCTCAAATACTCCCTGAAACACTGAGATGACAAAAATAATACAATTTTCCTTATCCAAATATATCAGTCTTCCAGACAACAGTGACTCCTTAACAAGGACAGTAAGTGAGAGGGTATAAAAATATGAAATAATATAAAATAATCTTTAAATAAAAGTTTAATTCACTCTTACTTTACAGAATATTTAAAAGCACCATATCATTTTACTGTCAGTTCTAAAAAAGACCAACAAGAGACTGGAATGATTTTAGCTGGTAAATTATAGGAAACCTCATGAACAAATGGATACAAGCTAAGCAAAAGCACAGTAATATTTTGTACACCACAACTATAATCAGAATCTGGCATTGGTTTATTCAAATTTTGCTTTCTTGGAAGCAAAGCTTACATGTTCGTAAACATCAAAATAAACATTGCTTAATTTTACAATTTGCTAAACAAATACTTTTTTACCCTCAAGGGCATATGCAGAGCCATCTATTTGCCTGGCAGTTCTGTTGACCTGTGCTTCAGGTTTTTTTTAAACAATTGGTTCCCTTACAATTTTAATGGTGCTTAAAAATTTCTTCCTATATTGTGCAAGTCATAGGCAAGGCCATTTTGATGCATGTCCTTCCTCACATAGTTTTTTGATCAGTACTTAACTAACGCAACTGTGAAAAACTATAAATTTTCAGGAAAATGTTTTGATTTTGGTCCTGTATTTAAAGACCTTCTATAACTGAGTTGTTTACATGGATTTGAATCACGAGCATTTACACAACAAAACCACTATACCAATGTTTCTTGGTCTATGCATAAAAAGTATGTCTTCTACTTACACTAAAACATACAAAAAATAAACTACAAAAATTGTTTACACTTGATTTCAGCAAAAAAAGCTTTCTTCAAGAAAAATGATTCTTCTTTTTTCAGCCATCAAAAAAGGAATGCAAGTAAACAATAAATACATGTGCTTTCTCCATATAGACATATTTACACTTGAGTCTTTGGCTTATGTTTAAGTTTCTTTATAAAGATCTTTATGTGATCCAGCCATCATTGCACATTAAAACAAAATAAGCCAGTTTTTTTAAACTGTATATAATATATATATATGCAACACTTGAAACGTATAAAGAATGAACCTTACTATCAATCTGCACTGTTATTGTACTTTAACAATGTATCAAAAGAAAAGAAAAATTAATACCATATAGGAAATATTGATACATGCAACAGATGGTCGCTCTACTGTAATTGAGAGACGGCTGCATATACAAACACTGAAAAGTCCTAATTTGCGCAAATCTCTTCCAACTCTGATTTTCATTAAATAGTATTTATGTGGCACTAAATGTTGATACTGTATACAAGCATAGAAACAGATTGAGTTCTTTTATTAAGATACACAACTTCATAAGAAAAATACTTTGCATTTAAAATTTAAAATCCCTCCCACCCCCCTCTCCCCCTAAAATCTTTCTTCACAGGATCAAGAACTGTTGTCAAAACAGCTTATTGAGATTCATGTATTTGGTGAACTTTGTCACATCCATTCCGATTAGGAGGATTCCAAGTACTCCAGTGCAACATCATAGCAGAAGCGATATTGCTCCTTTAACAGGAAAGAGGGGGAAAAAAAAAGAGAGGTTGTTAAATTAAGATTCTAAAGTATTAGCAGCGTATCTACAAACAAGAATAGTCTTTGCTAACTACTATTTTTTTTCCTATTACACAAGTATATTACCAGCTCTGATTTAAAAACTAACCCTAACCAATGAACTGGAAAAAAAACCTGACGATGAAATGCAACGATTTGCTTCTCTGATTTTTTCAGTTTCTGAACTGGTTTATCAAACACAAAAAGTTTTCCTATCAGTCAGAGCATTCTTACAGTGAAAGCACCTTGACTCTGACATACCATTTATATTTAAGTTAGCAGATACTGAACAGTTAACCAGTGCCTGCTGCTTGGACAGCCAGGGAATGGCTAGGGAATACTGAGCTGTGACACAAAGCTGCTCTGGGCCCACGGCCCATTTGTACAGTCGTGTTGATGTAATGTCCAAGAGATCAGATGCACATTTGAAAGAGAAGCTAAAGCTCAAAATTTCATCACGGTTAGTATTGCTCCTTAACAAGGCTGCTGTTCAGAGCTGATACTGGGGGACAGGGAGGAGGAAGGAGAGAGGAGAGGGCAAGAAGGAGAAGAAAAACCAAGGAAATGAATTCAATCTCTGTTGTCCTTGCGACCTAACAAAACGAATCTGCTTTTGTGATTTATTTTTGTTTGCAAAGGAAGCCAGCGTGATCCATTAGCAGGAAGTGGTGGGGATATCTTAGAGGCTTTATTGCACTGCTCATTTTTGTTATCTGATCATGTTGCTGAATGTAGGGCACATGACAGTGTTACATATACTTTTTCCTGGTTTGTTTTCTAACTAGCGACTCAACAGCTGCTGCTGTTCAAGAGTTCTGAATAAAAACCCGCACAACAGAAACACGTAACTACAGAAATTTAGTAACTGCAGATTAAAGCTACAATGGAATTCAGGACTATTTTGAAACGAAATGTTTACAGACCACTTATCAGAAACACAAACAATCTACCTTGGCCTCCCTTTACAGTGACACAAGTAATTTTCCATGTGATCTGCCCTGTTTTCTTCATAGCAGTGAACTGAAATCCAGGCAACAATTCAATATGTTGTGTCTCAGACATCTATGGCGCAGCAGACTGCAAAGTATTTGCGGCAAAACCAGCAATACCTAGCCCAATGTCATGCTGCTACAGGATGCTCTACCTGTTAACATTTTAACCATCTTCTTAATTTATGTGGTGGCAAGGGATGGAAGTGATGCAAAATAATTAAGCAAATCATGCCACAGAAGCTACCCGATACCAAGCAAACAGTGTCACCTGAAAAAAGGGCAATATGGGAAGAGGCAGCTACAGCCATTTTGCTCAATATGCAAGTTCACAAGGGTCAGAAGCAATTTTCACTATGCATAAACTGCAAAACGTTTTTAATTTCAGTTGGCATCCCTGATTTTTATGCTGTAGGCAGCCATCTGGCTGAAAAGCGACACTGGCTGCTGGCAGTGTGAGAGCCAAACGGCAGAAACTCCCGAACACTGTTTAACCTGCTTTCACATTCACCTACAGAAAGGAAGAAAATCCACTTGGGAGAATTTTTTTAAGGACTTTCCACAATGTTCAGTTTTCATGACTGAAGCAATCACATGGATGGATATGCACTCATACTGTACACATAAATATTGACCAGAAGAGTGAAGGTTATTTTGAGTTCTGGCAATGTACATACAAATATTTAGTCTCATGGTTTTGCTAATACAGGCTCATATTATTTATATTGTTTATTATTTAACTGTTGGACTCAACGATCTCAAGGGTCTTTTCCTACCTAAATGATTCTATGATTCTATATATTTGTTTCAAACATACTAGATCTAACCCTTTGATTTTAAAGTTCTGAGGTATCATTTTGACTACCACAAATCTAAGTAACAAACATTATCATTATGCAATACAGCTTCCAAAGCAGCAGTTGTTATTAAGAAGAAAAATATTCACATCTCCAGCTACTAATCTGGACTTTACAGCTTATTCCTACCAAGAAGAAATGCCTTGCTCCATAAAATTTCAAGACGGTTTGTGTGAGCACAACCTGCTGCAACTTCTCTTCAAATAGACCAAGTTATTTTTGGCGATTAAAGTGCATTCTGTTAACTCAGAATGTTTTCTGTGAAAAGTACGGTACCACTACAAGAAAAGTACTGTAAAATGCTTAGCCTGGCCTCTCATGATGCTGACTTATGTGTACACTCAAGAAATTTCCACCGCAGGATATAATGTTTCCCAACCTCACGCTCATACCAAGAATCAGACCAGCCTCTGCTCAGTGTACACTGCAAGGGGAGCCCAAGACCCAAAACCCACGCCCTTTTCTTCTTGTGGCCCAACATAGGTTTGCTCTGGTTTGTGGGCACAGGACTGAGAACACAGCTCACACAACAAGACAGCCTCTGCCCCCCCGGCTATTTGCAATAAACCCAATGGGCTAGTGCTTACCGGAGTTTCTACCATGTTGGGCTTACTGTTCCGCAAAGTCTTCACGGCGTGGAAAACATCCACCACATTCTGCCTTTTTACCATCTCAACCACAATGCCAATGGCACAGAACATCCCACTCCGGCCACCGCCATTTCTGTATGCAAGGAAAAGAGCTCGTTAAATGTCACCATGGTGTAAGACGGCATCCAAAACTCATTTCTGTTCTTTCACTCTGTAAGCATGAGTGATTCCTGAGTCCCACAGGGAGACCAGACTTTAGCAATCTCCTTGCAGCTCCAGACTGCTTGGTCTGAGACATTCGCTGTTTCCGACCTTCCTCTCAATTACTTCTTTTGAATTCTGCCCTTACAGCCCACCATGCTGCAGAGCTATGCTATAGCCTAATTTACATAGGCATCAGAAATAAAAAACTAAGTTCAACAGCAAGTACAACATTTTCCATTTAGTTCTGGAAAAAGAGTCACTTAAATTATCCTATGGTATAAGGATTATCTAGCCAGAGTAATGCCAAGGAATCACTGATTTGATATCTTATTGACCTTTGGAGACACTTCTGAACTATTTAATCTTCATTTCAAAGAAATTAAGGTAGGTACTACTTCTTCTTAAGTCTAAATTAGCCAGAAGGTTCCATGGATACTGAGGAGGGGTGGGCAGAAAGGGGTCACAAGTTAATTCTGAATACTTAAACACAAGCCTTTTTAAAAAAGTAAGGAGAAATGCCTAATTCAATTTCTAAGTTTTAAACTTTATATTTACATAACGTAGGAGAGACATTGGTCATTCTCTGCTTAGGGAGAAAAAGATGCCACCTTTTCAAAACTCCCAAACCAGCTCCCATTTAAGTATCGGGTTCAGATAAGCAGTCAGCGGTCATTTACTAACAACACTTTTAGGATCACGTACTGTATTGTAATATAGAAATTTTCTCTGATTTCATATATCCATAGCTTTCTGTCTAAAACTCTTAAAATATAGTAGGCCTTCTGGAAAAAATGCAGCACATAATATGCAAGAGATAAAAAAAAACCCCATTTGGCACTCAGCATAAAAATTTTCTTACTGAAACCATACAGAATAAATTGATCTGTACACATTTTGTACCTGAAAAACATGATATTATGTACAGAAGGAGACAATACACAGTATCACTGTAGTATCATGTCCAAAATATTAATTCCCATGGTACCTTGACTTGACACAGACAAATCCAAAAGTTGACCAAAAGCCAACTCTACAGCACCAGTGGTACTTTTTTTTAAAAAAAAAAAAATAAAAGAAACAAGGGCATGTGCAAAAGAACGTAGCCATAAGAATACTGCTTGAACTTAAAACAAGGACTAATTTATAAGCATTTATTTGAAAAGCAGCTATTTGACTTTCTCCCAGTTACTCACAGGCAATGGATGATGGTCCGGCCTTCCCCTTCTTCACATTCCTCTTGCCATTTTTCAACCTGGAGAATTAACTTCAAGAAGGATCTCTTGGAAGCTGGTACCTCTCTGTGAGAAGCCCATCCCAAATACTGGAATTGCTGCACCATCAGATAGCCCTCTTGTGGCTGAGGGAAACCAAAGAGCTTTAGGTCAATATGGCACATTTACATCTTGGTTTAGAAAAGCAAACTATAAAACTAACATGAAACTTAAGTGTTTATATTATGCACAGATTCCAACATGTGCATACTTTCCATGGTAGGGTCTCCATTAATTCGTATCACTTGAGCTCACGGATGTCAAAAAAGGAAAAAAAGGGAACTACAGTGAAGAAGACAATATCACGTTTTATCAATCACTAATATGATCGATATAACTATTCTGACTTCTTCTAAACGGACAAATTCCCTACGTGTTTTTTATCCTTAACAACAATAATCAATTGAAAACATGACTGTTAAATACTTAGACCTACAGAAATCAAGAGACATAACCTTTGGCTCCTATGCATGAACTGACCCCACTATAACTAAACAACAAGTAATACTGGTGCACAAATATGACTCTTATCCCCGAAGTCTTCCCTTTTTGCCAGACTATGATAATCACGACAGCGTTGCTGCCAGACTCTGAGCCTTCCATGTGCTAGATGCTACACAGGGAGAGCTCTGAATAGAATTAGACTGTCACAAGAAAGGCCTCAATAATTGGAAGAATAAATAGTCTATTCAGTTTCTTGGAGCTGAAGAAGATGAAAAGGAGTAGGAATGTGGATTTCGGAAAACGAAGAACAGAGCAGAGAGATATTTAGAAGCAGGATGCAAAGGCAAAAAGGCATGGGAGACAAAGAGAAGTAGAGGAGTAGAAAATTAAAACATCATAAAAAAGAAGAAATGGAAAAAGTGAAAATAAGAAATGAACCAAAAAAAAGAGGAAGTCTCAAAATACAACAAAAAAAGTGTTATGGCGTAATATTTGCCAGTGTGCCTATACCTTAGCTTCCTGTATTTTCTAAACATGGTATGAAGGGCTGAAAATGTTTTTCTTAGCTCTGAATATAAGCAAAACAAAGGTTTGGATAAAACACTGGCCACACACAAACTGATCTCTGCACTTTGAAAAATTAAAATGTGACCAAGAAAAAAAAAAAACTTTTTATGCACAGTAATCAGTTTTCCCCACAGCTACTCTTCAACATTAATGGAAGTTAAATGTATACTCCAATTGGTGGTGTGTAAGTTCAGTATTGGATGAAAGATACAAAGAAGTATTGGTAAATAAAATAGGGATTGCTGTTTAATTGTACATATAACGGTGGCACAAGCATCTTAACTCTTTACCTGTAGCAACATAAATAAGTGATTTATGGAGGTGAGCTAAAGGAGACACTGTGTGGCAAACAGGGTTTGCGAAGATGCTGTGATAGTGCGAAACACTACGGGACAGCAAAAAGACAAGATAGTGCAAGGTGTGAAAAAGCTGACAAGAATGCAAGACTGGCACTGCTACTGAAGTTGAGAAAAAGATGATAAACGTAGGTTGAGGTACAGTGGTACAGAACCCTTCAGAGCCAGAGGAGCTTTCAGTTTTTTCACACCCCGCTTTGCAGGGTGCCACAATCCTCCTTTTATGTTGTGGTTCTCACATCTTAGGCTGCGAAGGTGTTGGTTGCATAACCAGCCTCAGTGCTCCTGTTCCTGATTCACCGTGGAAGATGTCTTACAGAAGCTATGAATTAAATACCTCTCACTACATGTTCATTACAGGGATATTTCTTTCACTGCACACCGAAGAAACAGAGTACTTCTCATACATCTTCTACTCATCAGGGAGAATGCCACAGAACAACAGTCATTCACCTTACTGCTCTCTCTGCTTAGCATGCAGCTATAGAAAAGTACTAGAAATTAGTAATAGATATCGATGCTTGACTGACTCTTTCCTGGGCAATGTCTTAAGAACATTAGTATATCACTATTATTCAAAATTAAAAACCACAAGAGCCTAGAGAGTGTTAAAAATGACACATTTTTACGTTACATATTGTTACGATAATGCTTACTCTTGTTAGATTGCATATCCTGAAAATTCGGTTTATGACGTCGCAGTCCATTGAACACGACATGCATTCCACTTGGATGGGACCATACCGCAGTATCCCTTCCTTGGGCCAGTACTGCGGGCAGCCCTGCGCCAGAGCAAAATGGGCATATTTAAATGGTAAGTTACCACTTGATCATTGCCTTACTCCACTGCAGACATCTCATCTAACCTTTACTGAGCAACTAGTGTTAATTAGTTGCTGTAAAGCAGAGAATAACTGTAAAGTCACTGCACTGCTCTACATTTTGATCATGTAGTGGACCCCGAGTGATAAAAGCATGCGACGGTACATGGAAAACTCCAGCCCCAAACTAACCTGTGCTAAGTCGACTTCATTTAACATCACAAGAGAAGTACAGCCATAGTCATACACTAATCTCCAGAAATCTTTCACAGTGTTTGGTAAAGGATGTTGTGTGACAATAAAAGCTGCTGGCTGCCTGTAGCTCTGTAAAGGCAAACGATTTCATTAGCACTGGTAGAGGAAGTACTTCATAACTTCCACTTAAACACTGCAACAGAAAAAACACATAAATAGAACAAAGCGGTGACATCAATTACACCAGATTTCACCAAAGCTGATGTTAAAAATACATTGTCGTCTCCAAAGAACAAAGAGGTTACTCTGCTCAGATCTGCCTTCTGCCTTGTTACAGGCCAAGCCCTGTTTCAGTTCAGATATGCACGGGGCACTGAAGACGCTCTTCAGGGCTCTGCTGAGCTGAGGCTTGGGCAACTCCGCTCCAGACACCGTGTCCAGGCGATCGCGCAGGAAACCTTCTCCCCGTGTTGCAGAGAGGGGTGCAGAGGTCTTAGAAGATCACCTCATCCACAGCAGGTTACACATGTGTGCTGTGACTGAACCGGGGACTAAGCTCAATCCCAAATTCTGTTTCAGTGCCACAGCCAGAGGGTCACCCACAGAACTGACCTTCAGGACTCCTGGGGCCCATTTCCAGCAGAAAGCAGAAGTTAAACAGCAAAGTACTACTTCCTGTCATGACAGCAGATTCCATTTTCTGTATGCTGCATTATACACAACTGCAAACAGGGATTTCCAGCCTTGCATAGGTTAGCTGAGATGCAACTAATAGCATAGGGGCTAAGTCCCTGCAGCACATGTATTACAAGCAGCAAGCAGAAGAGGAGAGATCAGAAGTTTTTTGCAGGCAATTTGCAACTACGCACGGAAGAGTTCTGCAGTGAAGGAATGCAGATATGAACTGGCAAGGAAGCACTGACAGGTCAACCTAAGCATCAGAGTAAGATGGTGAATATTCTTGTAGGTGGATGGGATTCTAAGTCACCAGTTTGAAGACAAGGTGCCAGGGCTGCTGTATGCAACGCAGCGATTGCCATGTTTAGTACCCATGCTGGTACCAAAAGCAGTTTGGCTTGTTTTTTACTGAATTAAGTAGAGTAAATTAACCTAGGAGAAAGACCTGGTAGGGTAGCTAAACCACTTTTGGCATGGAAGCTTGCTTGTTTGAAGATTGATATGAGGGATCTTCATGTGCAATATATTGCCATACCCTCAAAAAGCATAGTGTGAGGCCCAGAAGGAAACAATACAATTCTTTTCACTCTTCTACTTGCTGTAAATTGTAAAGATAACAAATAAATGCCTTTAGCATCAGTACCTGTTTGACAACAGAATAAGGAGGCTGACAATTTTTTTATTTGTGTTTGCTATCCTAATGCAGTAAGCATGTTCGGGTAGTAGCGGCTTGTGTCCTACTTCCTAGATCTGCCCAGGGAACAAAGAAGAACAACCAATATTGATTCTTCCCTTGTATTTTTAAGAAATAAAACATCGAATCATAGAATCATAGAATGGTTTGGGTTGGAAGGGACCTTCAAGATCATCTAGTTCCAACCCCCCTGCCATGGGCAGGGACACCTTCCACTAGACCAGGCTGCTCAAAGCCCCATCCCACTTGGCCTTGAACACTTCCAGGGTTGGGGCATCCCCAGCTTCTCTGGGGAACATGTTCCCGTGCATCACCACCCTCACAGTGAAGAAACATGTACTAGCCGATGTCTTCCTAGCCCTCTTCCCCATCACTTCTGGTCTTTCCTGAGATGAGAGAATGTACTGAGTCTGAGATGATCAGGTTTTCAAAAAGAACAGGCAGGAGATCTGCTGTCACACTGGGAAGCAGACACCTTCTTGTGGGAACACGGGGACAAGTACATTGTGGAAAGGGAAAAGTTTCCATTTCTGTTTTGCTATTTAAAGTCCCCTTTCCTTGCCCAGCAGTGGGGTCCCCCTCTCTGAATAAATCGGTCTTAAAAAAAAACAGAAGAGAAAGGGCAAGAAAAAGCTTTTACTACCTAAAGTTTCAACCCTGTACTTATAGTCTTGTTATATGCCTTCATTGCAATATTACTTTTCTTCTGCTGTTTTTTTTTCTTTTATTACCACCATTTCTATCTTTCCTTATTGCCTCTGATTGCTCATCCATTAATACATTGCTTGGTTCCTGTCCCTGCCTGCCACACACTGTTACACACTCGGAGTCCTCCTGCCACCCAGCCTTTCAGCCTGCATTGTCTTCCTTTCTCCCCAAACCACACTCCGCTATGCAGCTGTGTTGGTTGGTCCATAGCACATCAATTTTATCCAGGTGCTTAATGTAATTTTAGCTGCAATTCTAAACAATTTTGGTTGCTACCAAAATTCTGCTCACTGCTCTAATTCATCCATTCAGTCCCAGTGACTCCCTAATAGATTGGTCTCACACATGCTACTCCTCCATTTTTCTGGCACAACAGCTAATTGTGAGACTAGGGACTGCATTTTGCTAGGAGTTCAGATGTTTCCTGCACTAGCTCAGGCAGAACTGCAGGATGAATACCATTCAGTCCTGATGTTTTCTACTGCTATTTGCCATTTTATTACAGCATCTCTTCTTGACACCGCAGTTTCTGACAGCACTTCATTTTTGAGGAAAGGGAGATGTGTCTGGAAATCAGGCCACTTACTTAAGTATTTATTGTAAAGGCGACTTTAGGGGCCTAACTTTGGAAATGCTAATGGCAGGCACAGGCAGGTATCTGACAGCACACGTGATGAACTGCTTTATCGATCAGACACCTATAAGCAGGTTCACCTCCATTCTTCCCATTAATTCACCTTTCCCCCGACAATACTGCTGTCACTCAAACTTCAAGGGTCTTTAAAGAGCTGCAACTCAAAATATGAACAACAAAACCAACCCTATCCCCACACATGCTAAAGAAACATTTTTTTTTCCTCCCTCTGTCTCTAATGCCTCAATATACGTAGCCTTTCTGCTAAAACAGTGATAGTAACCTCATGCTCCCGACAAACAGCAGATTTTTGAGATCCTGCTGAGATTTGCGATTCGGAGGGCTGGAGACTAGAGCTTTATATAATACTGTTGAAAAGGGGAGGCTTTCCAGTGGGTCCCACAAGGATGCATAAGACTAAAGATAAAAAAACTTACGAACAAGCAACACAAGATGGTGGGGTTTCTTACCCATTCCCCCCACCCTTCTTTGTTAGGACCGTTTTACGGGCACTAGAGTAAGAAAGTACTACCCTTTCTTAAACCAGCAAGTGCTCTCTCTCATATTACACAGCTTTTCGCGGCACACCATGCAGACAAAGAAGATAGTCTCTTACATCCATAAGGGCAGCATTGATGTAGTTGCTGCTCTCCCCATCAATAGTAATTAAGAAAGGCAGACATCTGTCAGGTGGCAGCATATCCATGAAGCGGTTCTTGTCATGGTTCCTTGGCAAGCAGGCTATGCTGCAGTCCTCCGCTTGCAGGCGAGGGGTCACAGAATTCAGGGTCTAAGGGAGAGAGGACGCTTGCTTTAGCACACTGAACTAACAGACAACGGACTCGAGATTCACCAAGTTTTAATTTAAAATACTGCAATATGGGAAAACGTGAGGCATTAGCAAGAAGACATTAGCAAGTAAGTGCTCCTATCTGTTTGATGGACATGCTGTGGCTTTTCAAGGAGGGTTAAGCTGCAGGTGTAAAAGGCACTCTGTGTACCACTGAACAGATTCCTCATGACACCATCCCCTCCAAAAGGAATAAAACAAAGAGGATCCTTTGGAGCCCTAAAGAGCTATGCCTTAGCTGTGCAAATACAAGCCAAAACTCTCTGTGGTTCCTAGTCAGCGTTCTTTATTCCAGACAGATATTTACTGCAATTTTATTCAAAGGAGGATATTCCATATTTAAAACAAATTTGCAAAGCACATAAACACAGGTGCTTTATTTCGTGGACTAAAAGTAAGTGACCAAATGCTATAAACGCGATATGAAAACCCTTCCCCTTAAAATAAATTAAATGTAGCTAGAGGCAAAAAACTTGTTGTCACATGAAGAATTAGTAGGAACTGTGAATACCTGAAACTCATCTTTGAGATGCGAAGAGTTTGTCTGAGAGTCTATTCTAATCATATCAAAATAAGCAGCTTTGAATTCGCAGACAGGAATGGCAGTTTCTCCACACAGGCAAGCTTCTAGAATGGCATCATGAATAAAGATGTACTGCTCCTACCAAATTAGGCAAAGAAACAAAAATTATAGCTGTTTAAAAACAACAGATCTTTCCTTCTTTTAGGATAAATAGATCTCCTGCACACTGTAAAACTCATTCAAGGTAGTGTCCCTCAATCCATTAAATAACGCTTTAGTACAAACACAATCTTGTCCTAATTGGGATGCAGTTAACATGGATGTTTTCTTCAGAACCAATTTAAATTCAGTAAAACTTAACAGAACAGGCATAGCAATTTATTTAATGGGAGGTTTTCAGTTTTCTTGTGATGCTTCTGGGTTTCTGCGTATATGCCAGTGACTTGTTGGCTTTACTCATTTTGTTTTTTTAAAAATAGCTTTCAGTCTTATAATACTAGCAGAAAGTGTAAATTGCTTCAAGCACTGCTAGCATGATTAGCAATTATTTGGCACGCTGCATTCTCCTTATGCGTGTGCAAGCTAGTACACCAATTGTCTGATAGCCGGCTCTAGGCCAGTAATAAACTCAAGTGTGTCCCAACAGAAACAGCATTTCTTCATGTTTTTTTCTCTGACTTGCCTTGAGATATCCTGAGTCCTAGACAACTGCATTACTATTTCAGTCAGGCCTCCTGTCAAGTTTTATACAACACCTATTATATTTACTTACGCCGAGAGTAAAAGATGTAAGTCATATCTATACAGTGAAGCGTGCGAACTGTGCCAGCCTCACCTAGGTATTGTGGATACCGATGAGGTTATTAACAGCACGAACTTTAACATGTGCCTGTAACAAGAGCACAAGGCCAAGGACCATGGTCGTATTCTGGCTCTATAGCCTGTGCTGCCTTAACCACATAGCTATGGAGCTATTGCAATCACTGCTGTCTAGACGACGATCATATGAACTTGCTGTAATTACAGCTTTATTTTGCTGTGTAAGTATGAACATCTGAGAGAAGATGAGAGGTAAGAGGCAAAGGGAGAGAAAGAGAAAGGAACAGCCGTAGGGGTGTTAATTCACATGCAAGAGCAGATTAAACTGGGATGGTTGAAGCAGTCACACTGAAACAGTCCACACACTTCCCAAAGGTTAATGGCCTTGTAGCAGGGGTAGTTGATTGGGAACACTCATTTGTTGAACTGTCACAGGTTGCAGCATGGACTAAAAGCTGCACCAAATTACTTTGCCATGCCTGGCTGCCAATTGCAGAGACTTGCACATGGTCACATTCAATACGGGTGAAATAACTTCTCAGGTAGATGTCCACATGGAGGACAGGAGAGAGATGGCAAATCACTTCAGGTAGCCTGTCTTAATATAAATCAATAACCTATGTTTCTGTGGAAGCTCAATGATACTCAGGTGGCAGAATGGGAGCTGTTACAGATTCATCACTAAGGCAATGGTTTTACTGTGGAGTTGCTGAAGCCATGACGAAAGACAAAAAGGATAGAAAAGAAAAGAGGCTTGGCAATGAGGTTAGTAAAACAAAAAAAAACAGAGTTGAAATGGCAACCCACTGAAATTCCAGTTTGGGGTTCCTGAAACTGCTGATACCAGAGCTGTGGAGAGATGGGCCAGACAGGCCTACTGTAGGGTATTCCCTAAAAAATCCTCCTTGCTTTCCTTTTTTAACAAAGTTAGGCGGGCACTTGTCAGTGTGAAGACTGAAAGAGCTGGCAGGTTTGTTGCACCATCCTGGTTCTGGGAGCTGTTTGCATTGAGCAGTGCTCCCCAATGGAGACAGGGCCACCGGCTGCTCTTTTCAGAGTGACAGTGAAATTCTGACCTGGCACATTTCAGAAAGCATCAGATGCTTTGAAGGCAAACTGCCATACCTCTGTCTGTACCATGTTGATGCGACGAGACCGTAAGGCTTTGACACAGTTGTAGATATCCACAACACCTTCTCTTTCTGCCATATCTAACATGATATCGATCACAATATAACAACCTGTTCGTCCAGCACCAGCACTAAAAAGAATCAGTAAATACTGTTAGCAATAGCCCCATGAAAACACTACAAACTTTATAAACCCATTACTGAGAGCATTTTTATAAAGTCATTCAGTTCTTTCATCACAACCACTATCTAATTTTTATCTTCTCTCCTTCTCTTCATAATGTCCTTTAAATCTTTTCATGTGCCCAAAACAACCACTTTCCATCAGATTTGATTCACTAAGTAACAGCAAAAAAGAAGTTGTTTTCCTCCTTTTATCACCTGGATCAATACTTAAAGTATCAAAGAAAAGTTAGTTAAACTGAAATCTGGAGGATGATTAAGCTCATGCACTTCAAAATATGACAGATCTTGTTTTTATTTAGTAAGACTAAAGATGATTTTTAAGTGATCTATTACAATAAGAAACTCAAGGGTATGTTTTACCTGCCAAGCTCTAAGCTGGTTCAAGCAGCACATTCAACAGTATCCAGAAGAATCTCTCTTGATTTTTTTTTGGTTTTACATAAAGCTATGGACAGTTTTTGCACAGTGAATTCTTAAAATCTGTAAAGGCTGAGTAACTCTATATACAGAATGTAATTAAACATTTGAAGTGCTGAAAGAAAATTCTATTTGTCAAAAGACTGCGTCCCAACAACACAAACCTTGCAAAACTTACACACGAAAACCAGCATTCTGTATTTGTTGCCATTAACCTTATTCCATCTTCCTTCATCTACTTGTTTACTTCGATTTAAATTAATAATCTGTTCAGACATTATATGCAACACCAAGCTATCAAAGCAACTGTATCTACACTTATTCTCGAACGCTGTCATGAAGTTGTTGTAGGCTACCTAAAATGATAGCCTTAAGTATCATATGATTTAGCTGGTGCAGCTCTTGCAGGCAAAATAAAATCTCTGGCTATTCTATTTAGGAAAAGTGTACTAGAATCCGGTTATTTCCATTGCTGTCGACAGCCAAATCCTACCACCGTGTGAATTAGGCAATTCAAAATGGGAACAACAAAAACAAAACACTTCAAAATGATGGATGCTTCACAAGAGACTACTGCAAATGCTCACATACACAGTTGTGGGAAAAAATCAATCTACCTCTTCTGTACACACCTGCAATGGACAACAATAGGCCCTGCACTAGGAGGGTTAGATAATTTGACTCTCCGTATAAAGGAAAGCAGGCCTGTGGCATTGTAAGGAACTCCATGATCTGGCCAGCCGGTGAAATGAAACTGTTTAACTTCACGGATTTCATTGTATCCCCTCTGTAAAATGCAAAAAAAAAAAAAAAAAAAAAAAGGTTATGAAATTCAAAGTATTTCATCAACTAGCTATTCTCTGACTCAAATAATGATAACACACACTGACAGAATCTACACACTGTTTTCATCGTTTCACCAATTATTTAAAGCAAAGACCATACGAAGCTTAAAGATGCCATTGGGTTTTTTTAATTTTGAAATTTGTAATGATCTACCAGAAGACCACAACTGTATCACACATCTTGCATTCACAGAGTCTGTTCTTTGATTAAGAGAGATTGACTCAGCGGCATCCACGGCAGGGTGAACGGTGATGAATGACAGGCATAACTCACTCATAACCCGGTACTTGCGCTCCGCTCAGAAACGTGGCTACAGAGAAGAGGTGACTGTCAGAGATGGGAGGTTAGTAGTCAGTATTTCTGGGGAAATTCGAAATTCCCCAGTGAGACGCATGTTTGGATAGCCTGATGCAATGCTCCCACGGTGAGGTAAGGCTGCCTACACTGTGGACCTGTTAACCAGACAGAGGGATCTAGTATTGTACAGCAACACGCGCAAGCATAGCCTCCTCCATACTCCTTGATACCAGGGAACGGTATTTTGCCAAGCCCCTTCAAAATGTGCTCACCCTTCCCAGAGTGAAGGTCCTGACGACGTACTCTGCAAGGGGCTCCATCTCTACACAAGTCACTTTGAAGTCACCATAAACTTCTGTGTCGTCAGGCCAGTATTTGTAGCACTTGACCTAAATACAAAATGGGAACACATTTTACACCAAAGGAAAATAAAAGCTTGAGGATACGTTACTGCATGTTCTGCATTGCACCACATTTATTTCCAAAATGACCATGCACTCGTGTAGCTTGTCATGGCTAATGGCTGTTCTGTCAAGTCAAGCACTAGTTACAAGGAGTTTCCACTGCTTTACAGTGCTGTACTTAGATGCCAAATTCATTTCTAAATGAACATTTATATTTTTTTTTAGTGCTGAGCTATGGAATACATTTCCACTTATGTTAAACTGGGATGCATTTCGTATCAGTAATCAAACTGTTGCAAGTAATCCCAGGCACTTTATATTACTCCCTGAGGGATGTGTTAGTGCTAAACTGTAAATAATTTGCTGATTTCTAGCCACTGATACAGAAGCACATTTGCTCACTAGTCCTCTTACTCTGCTCATTTGAGTGACAATATACAAATCTGTTTTGCTGAAATATGAATTTTGGATTCAGCCAATTTTTCACTACTCATGAAAGCAACACAGCATCAGTTGTCTTCAGAAGTTAGCTTTGATTTTACACACTACCATAACTGCAACAATGTCTGGACTCTCCCCCTTTCCCTCCTCTCAGGATGTAGGGTTGTCCTCACAAGACTCTTCTACATTCTGCTGATAGTGTGTCTTGTCAGCAGTTTTTTTTAGCTTGCAGCATTAAAAGAAAAACAAAACAAAAACTTACTCTCCCAACTTCCACTAAATTTGTGACCATCACAACGCAAGCTGATTGCTCCTGCCATATCATTCTCCAAAAGTCATACACAGTCTCATGAACTGGACCTGTAAGAAAAAATTCCAGGTAATATTCTGCAAAAAAATAACAGTCAAAGCAAACACTAAAAATAAAATCCTGTGCTTTTCAGAGCTGATACACATGAACACACTTGCTCAAAGATGAAAGCTTCGTGAAACCACATCATCATACAGCTTTCCAGACTATATTGTTATTTCTAACCAATGCCAAATCTTCTCAGTTTAACTGAATTACCACTTGAAAGAAATTAATAGCAGGTGTTTCACGCAGCGAAATACCAGAAGTTGCTTGAGAACTACAAGGACACAGCAATCTGTGACTTGATCTATAGTTACAGTTCTAGGTTTGTTTTACATTTGTTAAATATAATGTGTTGCGTGGGAGTTTCTTCAGACGTTCACCAAGGAGATGCCCACACCACAGTGAAGTATCAGTCAGGAGAGCTGGTGGTACAGATCCTGTCCTCTTACCATCTAGCTCCCAGCAAAGTGTGCAGGCATGAGTAGGCACTGAGGCATAAACTTCCCACTGAAAGGTTTTTAAACTAACTTAACTACTTTTCTACGAAGCAAACGAGGAGCGCTTGTTTAAGCTCTGCCTCCTGCTCTGCTGCAGAGACAAGACACGTTCAGTTGAGCAACAGAGGCTTTTACCCTGTTAACAATCATCTCCCTGACCACAGTCCAACAGTAGTATATTATTGTATATAACACACATCTGAAGACTCAGCCATATTCCTTCATATGGCAGATCGAAGGCTGCATGCTAAAGCAGCAATAAATTTGTGTCCTTTACACACTATTATATGCAATGATTTACACAGTAAAACAGAAATAAAATACAAACGTAGACTTAGCTGCCATAGAGAGACCTGTTTAGACAGCACTTACACAAAAATAAAAAAAATGTGGACAGAAATTTGAGCATCCTGCTTTAAAACAAGCGTTTAGTTAGTCTTTCCTGTGTGCAGCTACAATCAACCGAGGGCACAAATAACAGGATATTTCCAGCCAGCTATCTGATTATACTCACAGATCAAATAATGACACATCTAAATCTAATTATTTTTACTTTAATTCATAGCCTCTGATATTTCAGTGCAATCTTAGACTAATCTATTTGGTTTTCCGCATCGTGAGGAGTTTTATCAGAAATACAAAATATATTTCCATTGAAATTCAATTTTTTCTTCTAACTCCCCTTTTTATTAGCAGGGTGTTATATGATAAAGATTCCCCTCACTTCTTCCTGCAAAGAGGCTGTGTCCTTCTCTGGCCTTACTTTACCCAGATTTTCTGAGATACCGTTTAATTTATCATTACTATTTCACTGTCTCCATACTGGACTAAATCCTAGACAGTAAAATAATACTTTGTAATATGGAAAGAAAAATGCCTCAAGGCAGGTTGAAACTGTTCTCTTCGCTGTCCACATGCCTCTTTTCTCTATTCATCTTCATAATTGGAAATCATGGTAGTAGCTTCTGACTTTATCAGCTGAATTTATCACTGAAAGAGTTGCTCAATATCTAATTAACATGATAAATTAGTGCAATTTTTGCATTTATTCACATTCCTCCTGAACATGCTATGTTAATTTACCATAACACAAGACGACAACTCACAATATTGGAGATGCTTTATTTTCATCTGCTTCCATTTTACCAAAACACTGCTGGACACTACAGAGAACATTCGTTCAGTTTCATTAATGCTGGCAGATCCTTACCTTGGGTTGCAATGTAGTGGCTTGGTCTCTGATATCCCTAAAACAGCAATATAAGTTTGTTTGAGTATCATATTACTAACAGAGAGGGGAAAATAAAAGCATAAGGGTACTACTGAATTCTTATCTCTAGACAACATTTTCAGAACAAACCAATATTTAAGAGCAGCATGAAGCTCAAAACCTAAAAAAACAGTTAATACTGAAAAGGTTCGAATGACAACAGATAAAATGGAAATAAGAACATCTGACTTGAACAGACATTGTAGTGTATGGTAAGAAGTATTCTAGATGGGTCCCTTGGGCCTAAAAATTAGTCCTCTCTTGACATTATCTCCCCAGCTGAATACATTGGGGTGTTTATTTAAAATTTAGTAAAAATTGTCTTTGCCGACAGATTATCTCAATAGTCGATCTATGTTCCCAACTCATCCAGTATGAAAAAATACACCCTTTTTGTCGTCTTCCAAACAGAGAATTACTGTAAAGGCACAAAGAGGTATGTACCCAAGCCATAACTAACGGGGACAGAGCTGGACACCGTGGTGTGTACACAGAATCAAGGTCCTACTGCAGTGGAATCTTCTGCAAAATATTTTGTGCTGCTGTACAAAGTGTGCACCAATTATACTGGAAATGATAAGCATAAGTATATACAGATACATATATATATATATAGATAGATAACCCTACACGACTAAGCCTTTCCAGTTAGCTGGGTCTATGCCAATACTAGCGGTACTGTACAGCATTAATTGTCTGCATAAAAACTACAAGACAAAGAGATTCTGCTCTTGAGGAAATAATTCAGAATATATTTTAACCAGTGCCAGAAACATTAGCTACAAAGAGGAAGACAACTTTAGTATTGCTGGAGAAGACAATACAGAATTTCACAATGTGCCAATGTTAAAGAAGTAACTCCAATTATTTTCTACGTTAGTTTTATTAGGCCGCTTGATTCAAGTATTGCATTACAGGGGAGCACGAGTCCTTGGATTCCTGGTATTCACAAGATGTGAAGGATTTCAATGTACCCAAGGAGTTCATATCCTTTTCCATGGACTGCTTCATTATCCTGTCTAGAGTGACAGCACCTTCCTCTGGGGCTTATGAAAAATCTTCTGAGCATCTTACTCTTGGCTTTACAAAAGATCAAGATTGCATCAAATGACTAAAAAATTTCTCCTGGAGTCCTTAATATCAAGCCCCAGCTTCAAATTATGAAAGTGGAACCTACGCTACACTGTTTTTACACTCAGTAATGCTTTCCAGAAGAAGGTAAAAGTGTCACTTTAAAATTGCAAAGAGACAGTTTTAACTTGTAGCTTTCCTGTCTGGTTATAATGAGATTCAATTTAATCCTAAATAAGAGAAACAACGTCCTCAAGGAACTGGATTCGTTACAACTCTGGGACAGTTTTCTTGTTTAAGGCCCCAGGCAAAATATCGCAGGCCTAACACTTCACGGAGATTGCTGCGTAAAAATATCAAAATAGAAAGACAGCGATATACCTGGAGCTAAATCTTTATATCCTGGAAAGTTGAGAGGGTCTTAAATAATTTATCAACTAACAGTGGACAGGAAAAGTTACTAAAGTGCAATTATAAAGAAAAGTAACCAAAGCCGTGTATTTTAAAAGCACTTGTATTAGCTATTCCAGTATCTTTCAAATTACTTTGGAATTACTTTCAATACAACAACTTGTTTATTCCTAAGGTGTTAATTGGATAGAAGTTATATTTTGTTAATCAAAGCACCTGGCAGAATTTGTTCAAATTTCCTGTTTGTATCAGTTTGTTCAGAATTTTTCTGCAGAAGTGAGGAAATTTATACTACGTTAAAATATTTTTATATATATATTTATGTTTGTGTATATACTTTGTAATACCTAAATTAGCACCTTAAGACAAATATTGTTTGTCTAAATAATTGTTAAAAACACATAACGCTCTCCCCCAAAGGCCATCATCCCTCCCTTTTTGCCAAACATGTATTACGACTACTTCACAGGTACATTTTCAGACAACTAGAGTACAGTATACTATCCAGCTTCTCACATATAAATGGGAAGGGGAAAAGAAAAGCTAGTGGCCAAAATCATAAGAATAATAACAAGAAAAAGAACAGCAAATTCTCTTTAACAGACAGGTTCACCTGAGTTATCTAACAATATCTAACAATATTCAGAGCTATGTTAAAAGCCTAAATTATCTTTTCAAAAGAGGTACAAAAAATATTAACACAAAAGGAAATTTTTTAAAGGAACAGATGAGACAAATTAGATGACGCATGCATAGTTATCTAGTGATAAAAATAGAATAGGAAGGTAATTAATAACAATATCTATATTAAATATTTACAATAGGATGCCGTTATTCACATATAGTGGTACTTACATCCCTGTACAGCCAAATCTACAGCCCAAACCAAAGTCAGATGTGAAAGAAAGCACAACAATGTCAGTGAGTACTAGGACGTAGAACAAGGAAAGTGTACATTTTGTTCTTAATAAAAGAAGGCTTTCAATAAATTCGTAGGCATAACATGCAATAGTTTCACATAGAGAAGCTCGCAAATTGAGAGGGAGAAAGCTGTGCAATCCACTCACATCTATGTAGTTGGCATTAATGTAATCTGAAGATGGATCATCTTCAACAGGCTGCAAAATCACCCTGGAGTGGTCATCTGTAAAAACCAAGTGGTTACGGTGCCTTTTTGAAGTGCGATTTTTAAGTAAGATATTACGGTAAATCAGCTGGCATAAAGCTCCTCACAAGTTACAACCCTTAAAGAGTAAGTGTTCACACAGAATTACAAAGAACCATTTTGTCTGAGGTCTCCAATTACTTAAAAAACATTCACTAAACTTCATTAAGTGTAGCTGAAAGGCATCACACGGTTACATGTGGTTAGAAAGACACAAAGAAAGCAGGTTACTTGCTCAAAGTCCCTTTCAAAATCAGCTCCACTGATGGTTATCTAGAAAACCAAAATCCCGGTTACTGTTTCCTTACTTCTGACCCCAGCCTGCTTAAGTTCATATTGAGACATTAAAAAGTAAGGTAGCAATGGAGGGCGTTACACTTCAGGTTTGATGAAGAGGTAACTCTACTCGTTCAGGGACTTCTCCGATAGCTTCATTCCTGCATGTTCTAGCGCATTTGTAAAACAGTAACAAATTGCGTTATCCCAGGGGATGAATCTAAACTATTGAAACTTTATGCCTACAGACAAGAGACAGAACCCTCTGATTTTAGTCACGTCTTTTAATCATCAGTTTTACACAACTGCTATTCAGGT
Source organism: Gavia stellata (assembly GCF_030936135.1). NCBI lineage: Eukaryota > Metazoa > Chordata > Aves > Gaviiformes > Gaviidae > Gavia > Gavia stellata. The sequence goes on along the minus strand of NC_082595.1, from coordinate 53,058,351 downwards.
GTATCAGCTATAAATCACATAAAGCAGAAAAGTTTTGAAGCTGTCACATTCACCTGAAATAAATGATAACTGCAGAAAACTGCCACAGAATTAACATCCAAATGAGTTCCAGCTTGTTGCTGTTACATGCTTACCACAGCTTGCACAACAGAGATGCAAATGCGAAATTCAGCCTGAGTTATAAAAGGAAGAAAGTTGAACTGTGATGAACAACAACAACAAAAAAATGCTGGAAAAGGCACTGTCCTCCTTCTCCGCTTGGGGTATTAAGCAGCTATGCCACCGGAGACTTGTAAAGAAAGAGAGAACATGGCACGAGTAGCACACGACTACGGCTACTGCTCAAACCAAGCACACTGATACTCACATGCTATAATGTTTCCATAGCGGTTCTTTGTTCTGTTTTGATCCTTCTTAGCGACATCCCAAGAAGCTGACTGCCCCTCAAAGAAACTCTATAAATAAAAATTTTCCGAAAGAAAACATTCTGACCATTAATTTATCTCCAAAAATAACAGTTTAAAAGAACTGCCCTACCATAAAGTAAGCTCAGCCTTGCTTGTCCACTCTGGTCACCCAGACAGCACCATACAGAAATATAGGGTAGAGAAATATATCTAGAGAAGGGAGGCTCTCCCTCTGACAGCTATGGGTTAATGGGCAAGTCACTGAGGGACTCCAGAGGGATTTCAAATCCTGGAATCGCTGGAAGGCTAAACTTGCTCAGACATCCTTGCTATGGAGGAACAACAGTAAGCTGAGAAAGCACAGGGAGGCCGATCACCCTTCTTACAAGACACTGTAATATATAGCCTGTTTACTACACCATTACATTGCTTTCCTCATATTGCTTAGGAAAATAGCTTTTCTTCCTACAAAGCCATCAGGAAGCCTCCTCTGCCTGTGTTTATTGTTCATGTTGTTTTTCCTCACATCCCTCCCTCTAGCCACTAGCAAAATTATTCTAGATGTTGGAACTCTTCTTAAGAGTCCGATCTCTCAGTAGGGATAGAAGCAGCTTTTATTCCTCCTCGGCTTTTTCTTCATTGCCCGTAGATATTTTAAAGCTGTTGCAGGTCTATGCTATTCTTTTCTTCCAGATGCTCTCTTAGCCTGACCTGGGTAAGTTACTTCCAGAAAGTACACAGTAGCCACAGAAACAAAACTTTAATGCACACTCAGAAGCCCAAGCCAGGGCAAAGATGTCACGTATGGTAATAGAAGTAGCAACAAGTAGGAAAACACCTGACATGGCATCAGGGACCACCCTCCCCGCCCAGCAGCGGCTGACACTTGGGGTTAGCCCTGAAGTTAGGCAGAGCATAACGAAGTGTATTTAAGTAAAAGAGAGGAAGAGAGAATAATATTCTTTTAAAAAACACACATTTATTTATTCCAGTTCTTATGTTACAGTAGAGACAGCTGCAGAAAGGAGAGAAGGTTGAAAACTGAGTCAGAAGAGATTACTTACTCAGAGAAAACTCATTTTAAACCTAGCTGTATTGTACGCAAACTTGGCAGTACCATTCCCATCTTTACTGTGTGCCCTGCCTGATATTCTAATCCCAAAGAACCACAACAAATTCAGAGATCAAACCGAAATGAATCTGTGCTCATCTTCTACCTCCAGTGCTGGGAATTTTTTGCCTCCATTTTAATGTAACTTTAATGTTAAAGTTGTAAGTAGACACGCTCAGGCAGGTCTAATTAGAACTTCAAGAAGTTACTACCCTTGGCACGTCTCTACTGCTTCTCAGCTGGAGTTTAGTTCCAGTATTGCCCTACTGAGATGCTATAATAAATCATGAGAGTGCTTCCAGTCAGTGCTTTTAGCAAAACCAGCCAGGTTAAATCTTCATTTTAACCTAATCCAGAAGATCTGCACTGAAGATGGCTCAGGAAACTCACATAACTAATTACAGCATTTCAACTAAGAAGCAGAGACAAAAGGGTGGCAAGTTCTTACAATATGCCAAGATGATTCAGCAGGGCATGTCCTCTTATGTCCTAGAGGATACAGATAGTGTTTTTTCCAGGCAGTTTTAATGGCTCAAACCATTGGACTCCACACACTATTTCACTTTTGGGTTATATATATAGGAACCTTATGCCTGCTTACCTTTATCTGTTTTTCACTTAAGCCCACAACATTTAGTTGCATCCTTTCGCAGTGCAATGCAAACAAAAGGCTGCCCCTTTCAAAGTGATTTTTCCTAGCAAAAACCCACTACTGAAGACCTCACCTCATACTCCTCTTTAAATCCATAGCTGTCAGAGGTCTTCATTAGGTTAATATGCTGCAGCAGATCAGCCACCCTGATGGCAGGGTGCAGCTGCCCAGTCTGGTATGGGGATTCTGTGCCTTCGCAGAGGTAACGAGGGACATCCAGGAGCCGGCTGGACTCTGCTGTCGCACTGTGATTTTCATCTGTATTCACAAGAAATCAATGGAATTAGGTACCTGCGGGGCAATAACACCTGCTGCTACACATATCAACATCTATTTTCAACCTCTTCCTTCAAAAACATGTCTAATTTCTAAGAACGCAAAGCACTTACTCTCCAGCACATAAATAGTCTGAAGTACATAAAGGAATTTAACTGCAAACACATACAAAAGTTTGCAGTCCTTCATCCCACAATAAAGATGTCTGAAGGGCATTTCATTTGAAGCCTCAAAACTTTACGACATTCATGTACTTGGAAACTCCAGTCTCTACCACACAAAGTAACTTTTTAAATGGCTAATATGTATCAACAGCAATACTACACCTTAAACAATAAATTAGAATAACTCTGTAGTGGTATCAGCACATCATTTGTCTAAAGCCAACAAACAGTAAAAAAGAGAAGCAATTATGCTACCGTTTCAGAACACTGCCTCCATTTGGGAAGATGAATCAGCACTTCAGAGTGGTCATTTTAACTCAGGTCTTTTAGCAGAGAAATGAAACTGTTGAGTGTGCCGATTTCAGCCAGTTTTTGCTCTGTATAAACAAAGAAGTCTCCTCCAATGCCCTATGTTACACCAATTCTCTTGTCAAAACCAAATGTCAAATCTGTGTGAAGTTATCACATTTAAATCAATCCCTTCTGTGAAGTATTTTTTTTTCAAATTAGCAATCAGCAGTTCAAATGAATTTAGAGAGGAAGAAAAATTCCAATTGAAACCTTTTAAGAAAGTAGCTACCGAAATGAGAAGTGGGTAGCTGATCCCTCCTACACTTCTCTGAAATCAGTTTACCATTTTCCTTGCAAAGGATCCAGATTAGGAAGTAAAACACTCTAGGACAAAATGAACACCCCAAGGGTTGGATTTTCTGTAATTCCACCAAAATGAAAAGCCCATTAATGCCTTCTGAAATGAGATCTCCTAGTAAGAAACCCAATTCTTTGAACTGTCACACAAGTTGCTAATTTCAGTATATTTATGCCTCACTAAACTGCCTAATAATGTGAGTGACATGCAGCAGTCAGTTTTTATTGTAGTGTTACCCATATTAAATCATACACATTTCAAACTACCTCAGGATTTGCAGTTCTCCCCACTCCTCACAGTATACTTACCAGTAATAGGCACTTTAACCCATTGAAGCAGCAAAAGACAATGAGTGAACAGAACATAAGAAATTTATTTCAGGACTGTATTAGAAAATGACTAAAAGAAAATGACATTAAAAGTTGTTAAAGCTTCACAATAGGTAACCATGAAAGCCGTTCCAAAAATATAAGGGCCACATTATTATGCCGTCTATGTAATGATAGGGACTTGAGAAAAGCAAAATTGTCATACTAACTTAGTGCTAATGTACACAGAATGGAGAGTAGGATTAATCACCTATACATGAATAAAAAGAAACTTAGTACAGCTACAAAGTAGTAAGAGCTTCATATAAAATAGCATGTCCTGTAATTTAGAGCCCATGGAATTTTGCTCATCTCTAAATAAAACAGAGGAAAACATTTGTGATGCTGGGCCAAGCAAGGGCTACATGGAGATGGAGTAGGCCAAATGATCTAGTTCCAAAGAACAAGTTCACGGGTACCCAACCCCTTCTACATGGTATGCCCAAAAGCTTGTCTACTTCTCTCCGCTATTTCAGCCCATGCAATGAAAAATAGTACCTCTTCCAACTAGCATTGCTTTGCTTATACCAGGAGACTATCATGCCCAAAACACCATTACCAGTAGATGGAAATGCAGACAGGAACTCTTAAACCGCCTGGTTAGGTTTCCTTGGGCCCAAAGTGGAAGGCTCCAGCATCTAACTGCTCTGATGGCTATAAACTTTGTAAGACACTACTGTAGTCAAGAGAATGGCATTTGCAACATTATCAAAAGGAAATGGGCAGAATATGACTTGATAAATCTCCCACATGGTGAGTATACACCAGCTTGACCAAGACCAAAGACTACTCACAAATAGCGATTTGCTGTCAGTCTCAGAGGACACTTTACATGAAGATCTGCAAAGGCTCCTCCTGGGTATACACTCTATCAATATTTTTACCCACAACTTGAATAGTGGGATAGAAAATACCCTGACAGTATGGGCAGAGGGCACTGAGCAATAAGGCACCACAAGCATTTCACAAGTACGGGATCAGATTTCAAAGTTATCTTGCTAATTTGGGAGACAATGCAAAAATCAACAAAGCGAATTAAACAGTGAATACAACATAATGTGTATAGGAAAAAGAAGTCAAATATATAACTACAAAACGGATTAATGGACTGAGTAACGGTAACTGGGATTTTAGCAGGTAACAATACAAGTCGGCAACACGAGTGCAATAAAAAGGACAAAATACAGTTCAGGTAGCAGGAACAATACAAGTAGGGCATGGGGGTACCTATTCCACTCAGCTCAGCATTGAGACTTCTAAGAACTGTACCTGATCTGGGCCACCACAATTTAAAAATTTGACCTATGAGTTGGAAAGTGTTCAGAGGAAAAGAATGATAACAAGTTTCAAAAACATCAGCTACGAGATGATGAGTGAAAGAATTGGGTTTAACTCAACTACAAGAGAGACAATGGAGGGCACGTGAGCCTTTCAATGGGTAAAAGACTGTTTTAAAAGGACAGGAATGTGTCAGTTCTCCGTATTTTCTGAGTCTCTCAAAAGGAAATGGCTCAATTCACAGCAATGAGGATGTAGTCTAGATTAGTCTAGTTAGGAAAAACTAGAAGTGAGCAGTAATTATAGTCACTCAGTTCGTAGTAACTAATAGTAAGAAAACTGAGCTTTGGGTACCAAGTAATACTAATATGGATCTGAATTTTATTTTTACGTATCCCTTAAGAGAGTTCTAGTTTCATATGTCAGTTCATTGGAACTCAGTTTGAATGCTCTGGGGAGAAAAGTTTTAGTATTTCCCATTTACCTATTTCCTCATTTACTCTTCAGTTGGCACTGACTAGGAATAACTTCTTAATAAGAACATAAAATAATTTTTATTCTAAAAGCAGTGTCAGTTTAATTCTGAATTGATAAACTGAGTGTAGAGTTATTTTCTGACAACAGCATAGCTATCTTTTACGTAAAACAAGCTGTTCCAATGTTCAACCATGCAAGGAGACAAAACTCATGCAGGAATGGATAATGAAGGACTAGGGTCCTCACCTAACACAGCTGTCGGCACAAGTGGATCATTGGGCACTGTAGGAAAAAAAAGCTCATGAAGAAATACATTACCCTCAATTTGTGTATTTTTAAGAATAAAAACAATATACTTCAGAGTATAACCAAGTGATAACTAAACCTCATTAATTTTGTTACAACAGAAAAACAGAATGAATACACAGTTCCAGAAAGCATCCTGAATAAAAGAGGCATGAAAGGCAGTGATTTTGGACTTCAGAAATGTAATGATAAAGGCAAAGAGATTCTTACTGTAAGGAAATAAAGAAGACATTACATGCAATTTAGTTTTTGAAAGGGCTCCTCCTTCACTATTGTTCTTTTGCTTCACAACAAAGGTTCCCTTTCACAGAACCAGCTCCTTTCCTTTTAAACCCATCCTCTCATGTAATACTTGAATAGCTCATCTCAAAATAAAATTGTATTTCTTTAAAGTCTTCCAGGTAATTAAAAAAATTATATACTTATTTACCTTTAATAGCTTTTCTTATGTGCAATGCCAAAGATATAGCTCTTAATGAGTATAGGAAAACCACAGATACACAGATGCAGATGTCTGAATAGAATTCATAGAATTTTATAATTCTTTATCACAACTAGAACCATGCAGAGACAAATGTGCTGTTCGGACAGAATTTGGTTTTGTTCCAATCTGGAACAAAAATTTAAAATATCAACAGCTCTGTGACAAAAACTGAGCTCCAGTTATCAAGCAATCTGCCTAAAAGTTTGTCGCATAGCAGAAAACCCTGGAAGCTTGGAAGGTTCTCTGCCTCAGCACAGACGATGGTCAGGAAAACTGGATCCTCCAACACCCAAGAAATCACATACCTAGGACACTGGAAAACAGTGATGCCATACTTCTTTGCCAACCAACCAGGACAGCTATGGTGGCTGGGGCTCATGGGCTCTTGGCATCACACCAGTCCATCCAGAAGGCTGCCCAAGTGCCTGACAGCCCTGGCTCACTAATAGACATGTAGGTTCCTGATGGATACTTTGCCTGGGATCCACCATAACTTAATCCAAATCGAACGGTCTTCACAAATCTGCCTCCATAAATTTCAATGTGAATAAGACATCAAGCTCAGAGAATTTTCGAACAGTTCCAGCTGAAACTGTGGAAAAACTCACAGGCTGATACTAAACTCTCATTTGTAATTGGTTATGAGACACTTAAAATGTTAGCACTCTGCAGTTTGGTAAGCTTCAATAAACTGAGCAATAAACCCTCCTCCAAAATCCATTTCCCTTACAACAATTAGGAAAGAACTTAAGAGCCTTAAGGGATGTATTTTGCTCAAGCATGGTAAGCCGTATGGGAGCCAGGAGAGAGGAGATGGAGTGCCATTCCCAAAAGATGGCAATTCAGAAGCAACTCACGCTGCTCAGATCTGTTTAAAGCCAAGCCACAAGTCCATGTGGCCCTGAGGTCAGGTTCCTGCCAGCTCCATGGCAGAATCATGTCCCTCCGGTAACTTTCACACTAGTTTTGAGGTATTCAGAATCTGCCAGTGGAGTATCTTGCTTTTGTGCAAGGCATAGTGCAGATGCTGGGAGGCAGGTGTGCTGGGACAGTGGCAGCTATAACCTAGACACTTAACAGTCAGAAACCCAAACTGCCAAACTTTGTCAAAACCAGCCAGTTGGCAAGTCTACAAAAAAGGAATACTAATATAGAGCAAATTTGCAGATATACTAACAAGCTTGTTCCTAAACTTCACAAACAGCAATGAAAATTGTCAATGTTTCCTTCTGTTATAACATCCTTACTGCCAAAAGAAAGAAATTAATTTGGACCTCATATTATTCATTACAGACATGGTGTTACGCAGTAATATTTAACATGTTGGTATAAAATAACCTCATGAGGGAAAACTCAATTTCAGATTTTAATTGAGATATTCTAGAAGTGTAATATTTTCCCTGGAACAAGTATCAATGCATACTGAAAGTACATGTAAATATTTAAATAATTTGCCACATACCAATATGGATAACATACGAACATCGCTACTCAACCTTTGGGTTTACCAGTGTTCCTAAAAAACCTGGAGCTTACAACAATTTTCCTGAAAAAGTAGAATTGTTTCTGTGTTTCTATATTCACCTACACTCCACAGTATCTATCACTGTCGTACTTACATCTGGGGCTGAAGTTATGAGAGTCCATAAATGTGATTGAAAGGGGATCCTCTGCATGCAGGGTGCTCTGGTCAGCGTAACTCCTATCCATCGCATTCACCATGTGTGTCATCTCCTGGCGGGTGGTCCCCATGGCATCCTTGCGTTTCTTCGCAAGTTTGCTGCCCAGCCAAAAAAAACAACCCAAACCACCTTAATATTTGATGAACATTGATATCTACAGTAATCATTATCTATAATCCTGAGTGACTGAAAAGTTTGGCTGATGTTCCTGTGTACAACTTTTCCAGCGTGAAATTGGTAAAACTATGCACCCTGCTACGAACGAGTTGCACTGTGTGTTTTCTGTACACACACAAATGCTGTAATGGAAGTGCTAACTTCTGTACCCTGGTAAATTTTTTTTTTCCTGTGGAGTAATTACACTAATATAAACAAATTAGAGAATATAATTACATTTAACTGAAATGATAAATTAGAAGCATCTGTGCATGCAGTTTTATCAACCATCTCCATTTAAATCTGTGTTTTGATTTTATAAATGGATAATTCATTCCCCTTGCTTGCCTTGCTAGGAAGAAATCATTTAACCTTCTAATTACTTTATTAGTCAAAAAACGTATGAAATAACAAAAGAAATATAATTACTTGGTATGGATTCATACTACCTTTTCTGTTAAAAGTTGTTGCTCCCATTCAGTACCCAAGATACAACATGGTACCACACTTTGTTCCTGAGACTGAACTTTGGTTCTTTAAAAAACAAACAAACCACTCTACCCTTTCATGCAGCTTGGGAACATCTTAAATTTTGACATTAACAGTCTTACACTCTGAATGTTAACAGTTAAACAGCAACCTAATCTGTACGACTAAACCCCCTGAATTAACAACCAATGCCCTTAGAGTGCACACTTCAGAAATATCTCTCAATTCTTTCCTTTTGATGAAGAACCAGAAGTGATTTTCACTGTCTCCAGAAGTCAGATGGAAGCAGACAATATATTTTAATTACCACTTAAAGCCTAGTAGTCTTAAAGCATATATTTCAAGTAGTAGAAAGTACGCAGAGCAGCATGAAGTGCACTTTGGTTCTGCAGGAACCTGTGATGTACATTGGACTGTTCTGAAATCTCCTGTTTTCATCTGAAGCTGTGACTGCAATATAACAGATAGCCAACCTGCTTATTTTGAAAATCTGACACCACATGGGAGAGACAATCATCACTGAAAATACTGGGTTCTTGAAAATGGATGTTTGAAACACTGCTTAGCTTCACAAGCTTTTTCTGCCTAAAATATCATCAAACATCCTGTTAACTGTTTAGACAGCGTTTATCTTACATTTCTCTGACTAAAAGGACTGCTTGCTCTTCCTCTATTCTCTGATAACTTCTAATATTCTGTGCTACAATCTAACAGTAGACAAAAAGACTATTAATGTAAATTATCCATCAATTTACTTATTAAGCCCTGAGAACATCCACTAGAAAGGACCTACACGACTCTCTAGGGCAGGGAGCACTTCATGTTTTTGCATAGTTAAGAAAATGTTAGAGGATTGTTTCTTAAGTTAATAGTCTTAGTTCACAATAAGGGGCACAAAGTAGGATGTAGAGGGAGAAAGCACTCCTGAGAATAACAAAGATTCTTTCACCAATCAGACTCATCTCCTTATTTTGTTCCCTCCCTCCTGCTTTCTTTTCCCCATTTACAGATAGGCTAGTTGGAAAATTGCTACTTAATAACTCCCTCGCTGCAAAAATCCCAAAGGTGGTCTCTAAACCTATCATTTTTTCATCAAACCTTTGTGGTGTATGTGAGGGCTCTGCGCGTATCAGTTGCTCAGTGAAAACTAAAAAACCAGTGACAGTTGGATGTCGCCCCTAAAACGCTTTATATTATACATTTACTCCACACATTCCTACTTACTTAAGAAAAGTTGGTTTAAATGATACTCTGTTCGAACAAATGAAGATCGTCAGAACTTCCAGAAGTGAAACTGCTTGAGCTTTATAACTGGTTCCCGATACTATCAAAGCTTACGCAAAACTGGCATTTCTAGTTCAGACTGTTTTTTTAAGATTCAAAGCCTTTCAGATAGTCTCTATACACTGAAGATCAGCTTTTTCTAATGCCACCTCAGAAACGGAACAAAAAGACTATTACATCTCATCTCTTGACTATTATTAAGCCTTCTTTGAAGCATCACTTTGTAACAAAACTTGCTAGCTACGCTAAATAAATCAACAGCTATTAAGCCTTTCAAGTTATTAGCTTATTACAGTAGCTACTTTCTAATTCTTATGCTCTGCTTCAACTCCTAAAAAGGCCCATTGTGTTGTTGCACCGCAATCCAAAGCTGCTGGGAAATGGGAGGACAGCTTTATTGTTCAACAGCTCCTGGCTCCCTCGGGGTTTGACTTCTTTTTCCATTCCTTTTTTTCCTTCCCTCACTAGGCTAAAGGCACGTGCAGTCTGTGCTTCAGGAGAGTTAAGCAAATCGTTAGGTTAAAGTACTTGAGGCTGACAGAAAGTGTAAATGATTCTCATTATCTGCAAAAGGATCCAGTTGGGTGAACCTGCGCAGGTGGGTGTTTCAGTGGAGCTGGAGGGGAAAAGTGCTCCATCATAGATGAAACTGTGGTTAATTATCTCGAGCTGAAGCAATTGTTATTTAACAAGGAAATTGTAATTTGTCACAATAAACCAGAGAATGGCAGTTAGCTAAGCCAGCCTAGCTTATTTTTATTTTTAAGTTTGTTTAAAGAAGTCAACTAATCTGCTTAAAACTGTGGAAGAGCATCATTATCAGGCACCACTGGTTCATCAAGGCACTTGAGTGCATTCTTAGATCCCCTCTGAAGTCAAGGGCTTTATGCATTTATTTAAAATTAAGAATGTGTATAACTGCTTTGCTCAATCACAGCCAAAACTGCTGCAGCCCTCACAAAAACTCATTTGGTCAACACGTATAAAAAAAGTCAATTTTGCTTCAATGAAGCAAAACTTTATGAAAACCAATGTCATAAAGTAAGATCCACAATTTAAAAGGTGTATGCAAAGCACCTTATAAGCAACAGAAGCAGACCACTTCACAAAAAATATTTCTGTTTAAAAAAAAAAAAAAGGTTGGTAGCACAGAGGCAGAAGTATTGCTCTGCCATTGGTAGGACCTTTGCCCTACAGACATCTGCCTACGATCTGTGTAGGAAAAGGGAGAAGTGGTGCACAGGATCACTCCTGAACTGATACGCTAAGGAAGACAATTTGTGATTTACAAGTACAGTTCTCTAGCTAGGAAATGGGAAAAGAGTTTTTTTCCTTAGTGTGATGTGTCGCTGTGAATCATAATGCAAATTAAATTATGATTACAATAAACCAAAATGATAGTTATGGGAAAAACTGTAGCAAAAAGCAAAAGTCTCAATATACAGTTAGAAATACAATATCCCTTTAAAAAAAAAAAAAGGGTAAGTGTAACAGGAACAATGATGCAAGCAATTTTCCAAGCCTGAGAATAAAGGTAGGTAACTATCAATAAAACTTTAGGAAAATTATAGAGACTGTTTTTCTTTTTTAAAAAGGGATACTGCATCTTTAAAACATGTAAAATAGTAAGTCACCCGTATTCTACTTACAGATAGTAGGAGTAAGAATAGTAGCTCCTCCTGGCAAGCAAATCACAGACAGTGGAAAAAGAGAAGCAATGGTGAATGAAAAGCGTGACTCTGTCACATTCAATAAAGCAGAGAAATGTGCGTTTAAAAAAAAAATAATCGAAAAATTCATGTTTCTTTGGTTAGCATTTCAATTTGCTCATGCACAAACTAGCCTTACTTTGCCATGCAATTGAAAAGAAAATACACTAGCATATAAAAATGATTTGGTTTTTAGAAGGACCACTTGAGGAAATTACATGCTGAGATTTCATTTATTGCCAAAAAATTTGAAAATTAAATGGACTGTGTATTTTCAACATGCAGTTCAGCATAATATAATGATTACCACCTAGATGTCATGACAAATGAACAGCTGTGTACAAATCTTGTGCAGTAAATATGCTTTTTACTTTTCAGTTACAAAAACTAAAGATTGCATAAATAAATACATTTAATCAGAAAACAAATTTAATGTCATTCATTTTAACATCTTTATTGGTACACAGGTGTATACATATATGTTTGTATGCGTACTATATGTAGCTATATGAGTACACACAATTTAAAGAATACACGTTTACAACAGATATGTGTGTACTGGCATATATACCACACATTTCCTGAATGCAAACATATGTTTTCTATTTTAAAATCTTACAATTGGAAATGCTGATGTAGTCATGCTAAGCACTAAAAATATGGAAGGTAAACAAACGGAAGGAAATGAAGGACATTTGGAAATAGTCCAACAATGACAGAAAATAAAAATGGCATTGCTTGTTAAAGATGCAGTATCCCTTTTCTTAGCTGGCTTGATTACTCCAGTAAAACTCTGTAAGAGCCGTTAAGAGCTTCATTGGGGAAAACTTCAAACCAATCTGTACAAAGTGATCAGGCAAAGCCTAAAACATCTTGAGGTCGTGAACA